>NC_088985.1:20192780-20521983 GCF_963932015.1 Anas acuta
AGCTCCGCTCTCCTCTCAGCAGGCAGATGCCCGTGCCAGGCCAGTGCTGAGCATCCCTTGCCCCCAGCCCCTGCACCCCCGCGATTTGGACCCCCATCCCCCCGCCACACTCACCCTCCAGCTGCGGGGGGCAGTGGAAGTAGAACATGGCCCCACGGCCGGGCTGCCGCCCGCTGCCCAGCGCTGCGAGGGGCTTCCCTGCCAGACAGCACCGAGGGGTCTCCTGCAGACCTGGTGACAGGGAGAGAAAAGAACAGGTGAGGAGCCAGCAGAAAGCAGCCTGAGAAACTCCCTGATGAGCCCAGAGTCTGTCCCAAAGGAGGCAGAGAAAGTCGTGCCTAACGTTGCGTGCAGCGCGCTGCAAAAGCCAAAGGCAGAAAACTCCATGGTAGGTGCAGAGTGACCAGAACCAGTAAAAGTTTGTTGCTTCTTTTTATTTTTTCTTTTCCTCTTTTCTTTTTCCTTTTTTCTTTTCCCCTCCAGACAGCTGATCATCTGTCTCCCATTCTTCTATCTACACATCTATCTATTTATCTATCTATCTATCTAGTATTTCCTTTCAGAGCAAATAATTACATAAAATAATAATAATAAAAAGCTTACAGCTAAGAATGAATTGCTTTTTAAAAATCTAAACTATTTTGCCTAAATGAAACAGCAATAAAACCTAAAAGCTGTCTTCTTTTAAAAGCATCCAACACACTGGGAGCTGCGTTCGGGTTGGAAACCAATGTCTTCAGCAACAACAAAAACTATTCAAATTTCTATGCAGTCATATAAGAAAATCCAGAAGGCAAATAAAAATAGTAATCCATACCTAAACCGAACAGAAGTAAAAATCACCAGTAAGATTTGGGGGTATTTTGCACTGGAATAAGGCGCTGTGAGTTGTTGGCTGCAGAGACAGAAGGGCTCTGTGGAGTTCTGGAAGTGGCCAGATGTCTTTATATCTGTCTACAGCATGCTCTGCCTCTCAGCACTTGCCTTTATAATCTCACGCATAATTGGCCTTAATCTGATTATTTCCAGCGCTGTCTACAGTGAGTAACTTGGATAGGTCTATTGGGCCCTACAAATGGCCCACGTGGTGTGTAGAGGAGAAAAAAAAAAAAAAAGAAAAAAAAAAAGATGAAAAGAAAAAAAAAAAAACGTCATTTCTCAGCAAACACCAGGAATGCGAGGAGCAGCAACAAAATCCCATTCTTTTCCGAGCGTTCGCGCTCCGGGGCTCGGCGGCCCCCGGCACCCCCCCAAATCCGGGGTGCCCCGGGGCTGCGGGGCCGGGGAGGGGGACGCAGCGCTCCGTGCAGTGCCGTGCTGTTCTGCTCCGTGCCGAGCCGTGCCGAGCTGTGCCAGCCCTGCCTGGACCCCGGCGCTGACAAAGCGGCGGCTAATTGCCGCTGGATGGGTTTTGGGGGACCGCTCTGCACACGCCTTGCCTTTCCAAGCGATCGTACGGCAGCAAAGTTTGATTTTGTTCACAGCGAGGGGTCTCTGGATTTATGCTCGCTTCCCGTCTGCAAATGATATGCGGCGGGACCCTTTGCAATTACTTTTAAAATGCATCCGAGACATAGGCTCAGCGGAGAGAGATGGCCCTTGCCTCAGCCCGGGTGAAAATTAGACTTTAAAGTACCCAGATGAAATTTTCAAGTCAGGGACGCGGGATTGGATCAAATCACATAAACTGCAAAAAAAGCAAGTATAATGGCGCATAATTGGTTCTGTAATAGCATTACACAAGGATAATAGCCTGTTATGGCCCCCTGCACATTAAGTGCTTCCCTGGCGTAAAGCCTTTATGATATTAAAGGGGGAATATAATGATATTTTGGTTATTAAATGCGTGTAATTAATTTATGCACCACTGAAAATAAAGTTGGTATTATGACCCACTCAAGATGCATCAGAAGATGTAAGTCAGACAACTGTTGATAAGTTCTGGTGTCTATGTTTCGTCTAGACTGCTGATTTTATTTTGGAACAATTGCTTCTCCGGCAGACTACACAAATTTAATATTTTATAAACATTGTAATGTTCTGTGCAGGAAGGGCGAGCAAATCTACACAGGCTCTCTTAGATCTGATGGGAGTTTAAAGATGTAGCACGTTCATACCAGAGCAAAGGAGATGGATACAGACGATACAGGTGCAGAAATAGATAGAGATTTTAAAGAGACGATGTCTTTGGAAAGTTATTCAGCGTATATGATCTCATTAAATAAACACTAATAAGCCTAGAAATATCACCTGCTCTATCTGGCTGTCACACTAGGCATAGACAGATCTCCCTAATGTATAGCCAAGCTGAAATTACGATTCAGTCTTGTAAAGAATTATTTTAGCAAAACAAGGCAAATCCAGAGAGCCAAACAGATCTGATCTTATCTTACCCATTCACCTACAATTTTAGCATAACAGTAATAGGTTTAGAAAGTTACATTCATACATGCTTATATATATTTATATGTATACACATACATAAGGGCTTTTAGGGAAATCTCTGTTTGACAACAAATATTATTGACTTACCATCCAGGCAAGTCTCTGAACTGCAAAGTCTGATACGAATCGAGCCGGCTTTTACAGCAGCACCACGCAAGACCAATGTTCTGAATCCGACCACACTCCTTAAAATAGCAGCACATGCTTTAGGTCAATTAACCTTAAAAAGAAGAACATAACCCAGAGGTACCACCTGGATCTCCCCTGCCAGTCTCTGCATCCCAGCCTTTAATATCCATGCAGGGCCAGTACCGCAGGATCCCTTTGCACAGAGACAGACAAGCCTTTTCCTTTCTCTGACGTCGTGGAGAGAGTGAAAGTGAGTGTTTTATCATAAGAACCCCTAATAAAATAATAATAACTTCATTATGGCACTCTTAGGCCTTGCTCTAGTCAGGGGGCTGCATTGCTCTTTTGGCTCCAAGACTCACTTTCTCCCGCAGTTTGAAGCCTGCAAGTTCAGCGCATTACGGGAGGCAGCGAGGGGGAAATGGAGCCCGGGGAAGTGCTCCAAGTGCTGCTTTTTAAATAGAAGCAGGAGGACCGGGAGCCGGTCGGCTCAACTTTCTCCCAAGGAGCAGCAGCTGCAAAACAAGGAGATAACCAAGCAATATGAAATCCCCCACCTCTCGCCACCTCGGTGCCTCTTTAATTTTAATGCACGAGGCGCGGGGTTGACGATAATTAAAAGTTGCCGCTTCGGAGGCCGGGCTCTGCCGTTCGCCGGCGGCCGGAGCCCGGAGGCGGCGGCTGCGGCGCGGTTCAGCACCCGGGAGAGCTCCGCGCCCGGCTCGGCTCGGCTCGGCACGGCACTGTCCGGCACTGCACGGCATGGCACTGCCCGGCATTGTCCGGCCCAGCATTGTCCTGCCCGGCATTGTCCGGCCCGGCACGGTTCGGCACGGCTCAGCCCGGCCCGCCGGGGTATAGCACGAGGAGAGCCCCTTCTCCGCGGGCAGGAGCGCTGTCAGCGCCGCCGCTGCCTCTCTCTGTGCCCCCTTTATAGAGGCTTTCCTGCCATGCTGGGACCCCCGAAAATAACTAGAAATCGCTTCGAGTCGTGGGCAGCGTTCCTCTGGTAGCTCCTCGCTCCTAGCTACCAAGGGGCAGCATTAAAAGCAATCCGAAGCATGAAATAACACAGAGGTGAGCTACTGTATTTCAGGCAGAAAAGCCTTTCTTTGCAAAGTTGTTAAAGTCTGTCCCATGCTTTCGCACTTATCATCACTGTCGTCATTGCCAGTGTCAGTATTAGGTAACAGGTCTGCAAGGAGAAGCCCGGTATAATTCTGGATGGATGTTTTGGTGATTGTGCCTGTCTTAAAGTAAAACTGCTCATGTGCTGCTCACACAAACACATCTGTTCTCAATTTCCTCCCGTGACAGTAAAACCTAGCACTGGGCTGAGATACGCAGGAACTGAATGGACGTTTTCCTTCGGAGCTTTCAGCTTTGAGGGGATCATTCGTAACACTCAAGAAAGTCTGAATGGCTCAAGTTTGATGAAATGGCTCTCTTGTCTTTGCATGTCCAAACACTTCCTTTCCCATGATTCTCAATACCTGACCACAAAAAAAGCTAGCAGCTAAAAGGTTATTTTACCCTAATTCATGTGCAGTAAAATGTATTTTCCAATTAACCAAATTTGCCGATTTGTCCCGCTTGGACACTCTTATAATTTATAATGTAAAAGTGTTCTTTCTTTATCTAAAGACCAAGGTGACTGCTTTTAATTTTCTGTAACCTCTTTACACTTGATGTTCACCAGACTCATAATGTTAATTGGCTTCATATACGGATCATCAGTTTAATGAAGGAATAAATCCTATGTTGCTTTATGTCCCTCTGTTTTAACAATGATTGCTTTAATGAAGAATGTGACGTGTTTGAAATCAAAGCTGCAGGAGACATTAGGTGTTTTTTTTTTTCTTTAAAAATTATGATTGAAATGCTTATTTAAAGCTAAAACAGATTTCCATATTTCAAAAGGTTTTATTTAAATCATTCTCCATGGAAAATACCAACACATTCTTCAGCAAGTAACTTTCTTTCTAGTTATGACTAGAGACTGAATAACACAGTTTTGTAACATAAACATCCCAATTAGGTTATTAAAATATCTCTGAGCTGATTTTATCCCAGTGCAGTTTTCATTCAGAGTTTAAGTAAAACTCCTGCTGAGTTCAAGAAGAGTTATGCCTGCCTAAATAAGGAGCATTTGAGTGTAACAAATACATCCCTTAGTCAGCCCACTGTGTTTTCATTGTTCACATGTAGATGAAGAAAAGTATAGGGGAGAAAGAATTGTCAGTTCACACACACAAGCTCTGTGTTGCTGTAATCTATTTCTCCCCGTGGGGATTTTAGGATTTCGGGAGCAAGGGTAAAATGTAATGAAACATAGGCTCGTGTAAAGGTAGGTGACTGCAAATCAGAGCATCAATTAGGCCAAGCTGGAAAGCAGCAATTACACCGAACTGCATGTGCCCGTTATACTAGCTACAGCAGGTTTAAAATGTACAAAGCAAATGCATTCTGGTAATTGAACTTTTACATTCCTGGTCCCACTTATAATGAAAGTAACCTTTTTTTTTTTTTTTTTTTTTTTCCCTCTAATGGGGAGTACATATGATGGATATATTTTGTCTCATTTGAGAGCTTCAGTCTGGACCAAAACTACATGATCCTTAGATATGGGAACATGCAACCCAGAAGTGGAAAGTCTCTAATCAAGGCGTGGGACAGGATTGAGCAATCAATGGACTCAGATGGAAATTTCAGGACATGTCAGAGGAAGCGGAAGGGAGGGAAAGTTATTAGCTACAATTCCATACCACTGAGAAGTCATTCAGTGCACCAGGCCTGATCCCATGACCTGCTTGGTTTATGTCTCCACTAGTATTATACTCATTCAACGCTGGTCACACCAACATTATCACACCTTCTCCCATCCCTCCCTCCTCCATGCCATTACTGTGTCTGAGAGAACTGTGCACTGCCTTTCAGTGCTGCCCAGAACTATACCCCATGGCCAGCACCATAAAAACATGCAGAAGGCATGTTTTGCCCTCGCACTCCACAGAGAACTATAAAATACTCTGAGGCATCTCTAGAGGAACAGATGATTCGTCTGCCAGGAGGCCCATTCAATAGCAACAGTTCTCTATGTGGGGCTGTGCCTTCATCCAACCTGTGCCTGGTCCCTGTGCTTGTTACTGTTTGAAGTGACTCAGTAAAGGCTGGAACTATTCCAGGAGTTGTTGAGGCAAAACAACACTATTTTTCAAGGGGATTGTCTGTTTTTTGTTTTTGTTTTTTTGTTTTTTGTTTAGTAAACATGTCATATGAAGATGCTTCTTCCCAGATGTGCTCTTTCCCACTAAAATGAGCCTTCTAATCAAGATTTGTGAGAAAAGACTTCCAAGGGAGCAGCTATAAGACTGAAAAAAAAGTAGTAGCAATACTTGAAGGTAGGAAAATGAGGTACAGAAAGACTGACAATTTCCTCAAGTTGTCCATAATGGACAAATATTGCAGAAGAGAGCAGTGGACTCAGAGTGTGTAAGTCAGTATCTTAATTGTTTGACCTTGCCTTTAGAAATTTATTTTATTTTATTTTATTTTATTTTATTTTATTTTATTTTATTTTATTTTATTTTATTTTATTTTATTTTATTTTATTTTACTTTATTTTACTTTATTTTATTATTTTATTTTATTTTATTTTACTTTACTTTATTTTATTATTTTATTTTATTTTATTTTACTTTATTTTATTATTTTATTTTATTTCATTTCATTTCATTTCATTTCATTTTTCCTAGAAGCTGCTGCTCTGGCTTGCCAGAATCCAATGTTTTTTAAAATTCAACAGATTTTACGTAAATATGGATGACATCATTATTGATACTATTTACCCTGGTCAAAGGCAGAAAAGTGATTTCCTATTGCCAAAAGGTACACAGAACTAATAGAAGACTGAAAGCTATGGAGGTCAGAGTTAAAAATTGAAAGACACATGTCCTTATTTTACCATGGACTTGATAGTGTATCTGGAATTTTTCAGATGTTTGGAAAGAACTGGCCCTTGACCTATATATACATCACTCATACTATTGTTTATTCCTGCTTTGTTTAAAGGAAGTACTTTTAGGAACAGAAATATAATATTCTTAAATATATCCTGATCCATGTAAAGCCCATAAAACAAATACCTGCTTTTCAAAGATGATAACTATTGTCAGGAAACTATCTGTGATTTCTAAAACCCTGAAAACATCTTTCCAGAGACATGGTCTCTTTACTTCTCCATGACTCCTTGTGTGAACAGGACAGGAAAATTGGGCTTCTGGCAGAACAACCTTGCCTTAGGTTAGTATGGAGATGGTCCAGCACCGTGTTTATGATACTTAGATAGGTATTATGCTGCTGTCATGGCCTTGTTCCTTGCCAAGTGGGATAAACCCAAATCTTCATTTCAATATCAACAAGGTAAACCCGTGTGCTTATTCAATGAAATTCCTCTCCCCCTTTTTCTTCTTCTCATGATGGATGGGTAACAGTTTATATGTAACACCTCCTCAGTCCTTCAGCCCTACCCTTCTGACCATTCTTAAATTCAAGCCAAGTTCATTCCTGCTCTAATACCTAGTAGTTGATTTCATGGGAAACTGGGACTAGGCCTTTCTCCATCCAAATCCCTCTGGAGTTACTTCCAATGATCTGGATGCTCTGCACTAGAACATTTCTAATGAAAGGCATTGCTGCAACACTGATAATGGTATTCACTGATATCCAGAGGTTTGTTGATTCAAAGAATGAGACGGAAACATTTAAATAAGCTGAATATTACATGAATGAAGGAAAGGAGGAAATCATAATTTGTTCTTCGAGCTTATGAATTAGGCAATGCAGTGCCATGCAAAATTTAGAGGCAGGGTCCTAGAGCATTCCAAAAAAAATTCAGCTTGAGACCATCCATGCCATCTTTCAGCTCTAGTGTAATGAAACTTATCTTTCCCAACATATTTTCTTAAATCAGGACCACAAAGCCCTCCCTCCAGCCCTTCTGTGCCCTCTGTCTCAGTTTCTTACCCTAAAATCCAGGTCCTTTAACAGTTTCAGGCACTTTGTAGGACTTGGTCTACATAAGAAGTAAGTCTGAAAGGCTTCAGGCAGAGCTTTAAACAAGAACAAGTTATCACACATCATGGTACTTGCAAGGTCACTACCTATCAATGAAAGAGGTTGTCTTTGTAGTCATATGTATAGATAAATAGCACACAGAAGTTACCAAAATGTCCTGATCTGAAGACAGTGTGTGGTGAAAAAGGCAAGGCTGGGTAACCTTGAGAAGCACAAAGCTCTGGGCAGCTGATGGACTTCTTGTACCTATGGCTGGCCTTGCTCAAGAAGAAAGTGATATATGTATGAGCTGTCATCAGAGAAACAAGAGAAGTGGAATGGCCACAGTCTTTCTGTTAATCAATTTATTTACACTGCCTGACTGCTGGCATTCTCTGGAGTTTATTTAGGATTTGCAATGTTCAAATCATTATTTATTTATTTATTGAAATTTAGGTTTATTTTCTTGGCCTATCCTGAGCAAATTGCATTATATTTTCAAAGTTTACATTTGCATGTTATAGGTACATTTGATTTACAATCACAAATGTCAGAACACATCTCTTTTGCAGCCCAAAACTAGAAGAAACCTGCTCAAAATATTTTTTTGAAGATTTAATGTTGATCTTTGAACACTGAAACTGTTCACAGAAAAAAAAAAAAAGCAAAAAAAAAAAAAAGCTCTTTTGACATTTTGTTCCAAAAATCAGAAAACTTTTGAAAATGTCCAAAAGGCACTTGCAACGAAGAAAACACTAAAATCGCTTCAAATTACAAATGTAAAAATAATGTTGTTGAAATAAAAATAAATTATTATGAAACTCTGAAACATTTCAATGTGTAAAATGCTTCTTTTAGCTTTTTGTCAAGCAAAAATTATGGCAGCTGATTTGACTGCTTGACCCTGAACCGCCTCAGGTACCTGCGCCCAGGAGGAAAGCAGTGAGCAGTGAGTCACAAAGCCAGTGGTGCCCTGGGGTGTGACTCCACGCCATGCTCTGTCCTGTCCACTCACCAAAGACTGCTGTCTTTGAAACAGCTTCTGAGCTGCTTCTGTACACATCTGTAAACCTTTTGGAGGAACCAGATGGGAACTTGGTGGCTGTGGGCCTGCCTCATGTGTAGAACATCACTGGTTGCAGCATCCTCCAGAGGAGGGAGCTGGTGGGCAGCTGGAAATGGACACGGTGTGCAACCTCTGACTCCCATCCACCTGCACAGCAAATTTGAGCTCCCAAGGCTCTAAACCCTGTTTGAAAACATCACCTGGGGGCTGCTTGTTGCCAGGGTTGTACCAACTGGAAATCAGTCTTGGGTTCTACTCTAAGAGTGTAAAAAAAAAGGCTGAAAATGCAGCATCTCACAAAACGTACCGTTGTGAGTCAGAAAGACTTACTACAATAATAACTATAAATGATATTTGGAAGCAGGAGATTATTATATTCTGGGAGAAATAATCCTAGGAGACCTCAGGACATCTCAGAAGTGATATGGATGTATTATGATTTGCTGACCCATTTTCCACCAGAAAAACAGAAAGCAAAATTTTGCATAATTGTACAGTACCAACTGAAAATAAAATAAGTCAACTACTTTCATTTCACAAGCTAGGCAATTACCAAGCCAACCTGTGTGAAATTCCCAGGGTAATGCGTAAATGTAAATAGGTTCACTCAGGAACAGTGGATTTCTATAGAGTCTTGAGAATTTAGAAATGGTTTTGCATTGCCATAATCTTAAAAGAAAAGTGGGGTTTGTTTATTTTTTTGTTTGTTTTTAACAAGACAAAATCTTTGCAAGAAAATAAGCAGAGAAACTCTGTCAAAACCCAGTGTTAAAACTAAATACCACATTTAGGAAATGTAAAGTTTCTCGGGATGGGAAGCAACAAGCACCACGTAGAGTTCAAGAAATGCAAAGTCTTGCACCTGAGAGGGAACAAATGACTCCTTTCAAGCTACCTGGAAGACACGGAACAGAACCTGTACTGACTTGCAGCTATAGACACTGGTTTTACACTGCCTGACGATTCTGTCTAACCTGATAGTTCAAAGTTAACCACGCACGATTTCTGTGAGTGGATTTGAACCAATATACTGGGACTTATGCCATAACACTGCTTTGTGTTATGAGGCCTGGATTTACAGCATCACCAAATCATGGTTTCAGTTAAAGGTCAATCAGTTCTCAGAAACAGGTCATTTTCCCACTTAGATGCAAAGCTTTTGTTTTCAACAACTAAAACAGGCTGTGATCTAGCTCTGAATTAGGGCAGTTAATATCTGCGTGAATCTATAACTGCACGCATCCTTGTGACAACAAGAAGTTAGCAGTCCTTCTTGTTCTCTGAATAGCTTCTAGCAATAAAGCCAGTAAGAAGAAAGAAAACATTCAATTAGCTGCTTTAAGGCACAATTGTCTCATTCACAACAGGTCATTTCACACCTGCTAACTACTCTCCTTGAAGGTGAGCTACACTCAACACCAGAAGGGGAGAAATGGCCTAGGTGTGACATATTTTTCTTCAAAGCCATTGAAATGCTTCCCTTGGAAGTGGCAATGTTCCCAAATTAGCCCTGAGCACCCCACCTCACTTACAGATAAGTAGCACCATCCTGGTTCATGAACCAGGAGGAAGGCTGCCTCTGTGCAAACAGGAGTGCAATATACGCATGGGTGTGTATAAAAAGGAATCCACATGTGAAGTATCTGCATGTATGTATTTGCAGATGGTGCACATGGGATCTTAAAGCAGCTGGAGCTGGACTGGAGACGGTCTGGAGCGTTCAGTACCTGTGGGAAAGCCCAGGCACCCAGTTCTGCTCCTCTCCTTTCAGGAGACAAGCTCCAGGACTATGAACCATGTACTACTTCTGGAGATCTTTTAAGTAAAACACATAAATGTCACTTTTCCTACAAGGAGAATGGGCCCATAGTAAACTCCCCAGGTAAAGCAGAGACAACTCAGCACACTCCTAACTGGGTGCCTCATATCATTTTAAAGGCCCACAGAGCAGAGGCCTAGCAGCTGCTTACAGCACCCCTGTGCTCCAGTTTCCTCAGGCCTGGCACAGTTCAGTTATCTGAAAACAAATCACAAAGGAAACCATCCCTGACCAGTTCCTCCAGGCCAATCCCTTCTGCATCACAGCCACAGGACACCCCCAGCATAGCATACCTCTTCCTTGCTTCAGTGCCAAGAAGCACCTTCCTCTATTCCTCATGACAAGAGCACCACAGAAATCCCACTTGTAGAACCACTTGATCCACAGTGCACCATAGAAATCTGATCTCTTATAGATTTCTGCTCTTTACCATTAGCTCGCCCCCTGAACACACCCAGATCCTGCTTAACATCCCATCGCAGAGGTGATTGGGCTGGGTTTGGTGCCCTCCCCACCCCATACAATAATGAACGTGACTGTGTGCACCTCACTCACCTGGACCTCTTCAGTTCCAAACCTGGGCCATCCTCTGTGTCATGGCATCAAGTGTAACCCTGCAGCTTTAGCATGTGGTTGCACTTTCTTCCTAGCCATCATTTCAGAAATGGATCTCAGTCTCTTTCTGCCTCTGAAATCCTGCTTTCCATGTGCCTGGGGGAGTAGAACACAAGTTGTGTTATTTACCAGAGGAGAATCACACTGATGTTGTGCAACTGAGAGGATACAGATGCCCATGGCCTGACAGAGACCTAAGCCAGCAAACCTCAAGCTGTAGAGCTGGATACACGACCAGAATGGCAAAATGGGGACCCCGCTTCCAGCCACCAGCTGAACCAGCGCAGACAGCTCTACGTGTGCTGTCACCGTGCCTTTGGTGAGGCCTGGGGTTGGTGGCAGTGGAGATGCTGCAAGGATCTCACTCCTTCATTGCAGGGCTCTCCTCTGCATCTCTCTGAATTTGGTTGTCTGAGGTGTATCACCCTGCATATAAAACCTGCAGTCATTCCGTTTTGTTTCAGCTCTCTACAAGGTGAGCTTGTCAGGGCCAGATAATGCTCCTCAGTACTGGTACAGTGTTTATCAGAGAATTTGCTCCCAATCTTGCTGTCTCTTGGTGCTGCAGTGATGGAATGTGAAATAACAACACAATCTGTGCCACCAGTCCTGCTTCAGACAGTCCATTCTGAAAACTAGCTACATTCCCTTCGAACCCCTAGCTGTTGCTTTTTGGCACGCCACCTAAACTTGCCATGTTCTGCTTGTTGCATTTCTTTTCCGGAATTCTTATTTATTTCTGTTGACCAATATCAAGAAAATGCATCCTTATTAAAAAATAAATAAATATATATTTTTTTTTTTTAAAAAAAGCAGCAGAATACTTATGCTTAATTGTTATTCTAATTACAAGTTCCGGTGCAGTGTAAATTTTTTCCCCTGGCATTATTATGAACCTCATTTCCTTACAAAGTCCAGGATAAACAATTCCAATATATTTTGTTTTAATTATCAGGGTTTAATGGGGCATAATGAGACTATGTTGAGTGGCGCAGAAAAAAATAATAATTTAATGTGTGCAAAACTACTGAGCTCTCCTAGCTTGACTGTGCATATTTAACCTATTGTGGTACAGCACTGCATTAACTAATATTCAGTGTGGCCATAATTTCTTTATTAATTTTACCTGTGTTTCAATGGAAAATTTGCCTTTTTTTTTCCTGGCATCTAAAACACAAGGAAACCCATTAAGATATCCTGGAAAAATATGGATAATTCTCTGAGATGGCCAGTGAAAGATGCAGCTGCTATGCAGCTTATGGTTCTGTAAACATTTGTCACGTTACAGATTGAAGACTGGAGTACGTTGTATGCGAAGCTGTCCCAGCCAGTCTGTTCCAAATGCAGCCGTTCTCCCACTGTTACTTGGCAGTGAAAACTGCTGGCCTTAGTTCCTAGGGTCTCTACTAAAATGAGCAAAGATTACATCAGCTAAAGTCACCATTCAGAAATGCCTTTGTCTAGACTCTCACTATAGGTGTATTTTCCCACTCCCAAGGTGTAGTTCTTAAAAACTTAAAATGCCACAGATACTTTTGTGGTTAAAGGGAAGTAATGCAAAAGATCAACCTAAAAAAAAAACAAACCAGTAAATTGAGCTTATTACCCTTTTCTCTTTCCAAGGTGCCTTTGCCAGTGACACTGAATCCAATGGCTGGAAGTGGCTAATGCAGCAGGTAGCACCAGCCTGATATCAGACTTTTATTCCACTTTACTAGGCTGACTATAATTTAAAAACAAATGAACAAACAAATCTTAACTAGGAAGATTCTGGCCATTTCTCTAGGAATTCTGAACATACAATATGGTCAGCGTGGGAATGGCAATGAGAGGTTGCTCTGCAGAAAGCATAAACGCATTTGTTCGGTCATGCTAGGCACACACAGCCCATTTGAAACCTTCAGATCCACTGGACTCCCTGCACCTACACCATACAGCTCACACATGCATAGTTCATCCCATAGTCTGCTGGAGGGAAACACAGAAATCCCATCATCACAGTTTATTTCCCTTGCCTTGGGGGAATCATGCCTTTTGTCCCCAACAGAAATGAGCTTCCTGAATGCTTCACTGCCTGTTCTATTCTGGACTGAGCACATTTGCCTTAACTGCTGTTCTCAGAGCAGTTCTGCTTTAGGTTACTCTCAGAGCTGTTCTGACATCAGTATCTAAGCTCTGCTGGTCATTTACAACAGCCTCTGCAATCTTTTATTAACAGAAGTAACTAGGCAGGAGAAAACCCTTCTCTCCACACTGACTCATGCATGCCATCCTTTCTAAATTCTCGTCTCGCTCAGGGCTCCCTACCCCACCCATTCCAGGCTGTAGTTCTGGTAAGTACACGCCTGGTCTACACATACTGGGTACAGCCTTCACATACATATATTATAATCTGTGAATAACAGCATTTATTTCATCTTAGCTTTCTAACTTACTGAAATATTAAGAAAGGCATCACAAGGTATCACAACATACCCACAAATAAGGTCTTATAGACCAAGAAAATCAAAAGCATCTCAAGGTATGAAGGTCAAGACCTGCTTAAGGCACACCACATGTGAAGAACCCTGAAGAGTTTTAATCTCTGCACCTAACTAAAGTGAAAATTACAAGAAGCTCCAATGCAAATTTCTCTTCAGAAATAACTACTGCATCCTGCCTGAAGGGAAATGCTTCTATTCTGCTTATTTGTTCTGCTCCTGACATGGAGACCGAGGTCTTCATTCAGTGTCCATTAAGGCCGCTGAGAACATCCTCTCTTCTGGCAAAGTATTTGACTCATAACTTTGGGAAGGTGGTTCAAATACAGCATAGACACACACACACACGAATGCAATGTTACACTGCATAATTTTATTTGAAAATTAATGTTTTGTATTACAGATTAAGTTAATATACACCAAGTATTTTTTTTAATAAAATAATTTTCTTAATTACAGACATCAGTATTTACAGGAAGAAAAAACACATAAATATTTTATGTTATTATTTTTTTAACATGTACCACATTGGAGTAAAAATATTCTCCATGAAGTTTCTACCCAAGTTCTGTGAGATGTTGGCCTCCGTCAAGGAATAATAGAGACAAGAAGCTTGAACAGGCATAAGTTACAACTCAATGAGTTGACTGAAGAACTGCAACAGGCTGCAACAGGCTGCTTGTTTGCCTGCATTAAGTAGTAGCAAGACTTGAAGTCCGCAGGGAACCCCTTCTAAGCCTGTGTCCTATGCTCTAAGGAAGAATGGAAGGGAATCAGCTGAGTATGTTCCATCAAACTTGCCTTTGGCACAGGACCAGGGCAGCATCCAGCATGTTCTCAGACCTCCAAAGTTTGGTCTTTTTTTCTTTTCTTTTTTTTTTTTTTTTTCTCCATCCAACTGAACGAGGGAAGTTCCAGCCCAAGCTTAGGACCCCATTGTACAGTCACTCACTGTACAACGCACACTCAAGGGCAGCATCTGCTGCCAGAGAGCCTAACAGCCACAGCAAACCATGGTGGCAGAATTTTGACTCAGAATGGGACTGGTTGACCCTCCATCATACAGAGCTGTGGCACTGAGTCAGAAGCCAAGTTTGCTGATGCCCAGATATATACTGACCTGTTTCCCTTGGATTGCCTAGCACTAGCAAGTTCCAGAAGGACTTACAAGGAGGTCCCTGCATTTGGCAGAACTGCAGATGGAAAAGGGGGAAGAAGTGCATTACCATCTGTAGTTCATGCATTACTCGGAAAAGGCCTCTGAGGTTAGCTCTGGGCAAACACTTATCCTCAAAGTTCTGTGCAGGAACATACATCTCCACTGGATCATGAACAGCCAAAGCTAAATACAGTCGTGTTACTAGAAGACTTGCACCTCCACAGTGGATTGAGGCAGGCTAACATACCTACTACTTCTTAGGATATTCAGGGCCTCAACATATAGAACAGGATCTTAACTTGAATACTCTCTTAATGTGTTCGGACTCTTTCACATAGCAATTTCTTGTTTCTAATAGTTCCCTCTGGTTTACAGGCACAGAGCTTTCCATGCAGGTCAGCATAGTCACTGGAAGCTGATAGCTCTTGGAAAGCCAGTATTAAACTCCTTTCTGCACTGCCACGGAGAGAGAAGGAGGGTTTGAAGCACTTGTGAGCTTCCAGCTCTCACGACCCATAATCTGAAACACCATTTACCTTGGTATCTTCAGTGGCAAATGGGAAACTGAATCCAAGTGCATGCCAAATATGTACCAAAAAAAGTTCTGTTAATGACAACCACACCTTGTCGCCACCATGTCTTTGTAATTTTTAAGGACCACATTCTCTTTGTCATCAAAGTAGAGGAGATTGAGGGATTTCAGTTCATCCGGAACACAGCAAGGTGTGCTGACATCTTGAGACAGTTTAAGTGTATGGACTATGGACTGCACAGTGGCATGATTTGTTGCATTTTGACTTTCCCCCAAAGGGAAAAGACAAGATCCTCTGCAGTAAAATGCATTGTATCCACTCGGGTAAATAATCCATCCTGACCAGCCAATAGCATGGAAGTCAACGTAGAGTTCCCTTCGATGACATGCTGTTACGTGGCTTTTGGTGGAAGACACTGCTGCAGCCCGAGGTCCCCTGCTCCTGCTTGCATTGCTGTTTTCAATGATCTGAGATTCATGAGGCACACCTAACAAAGTGTCATCTTTGGCAGGGTTCAGCTCTGGTTCAGAAAGGAAGTTGTATGTTAATCTTTTTCACAGTAAGTTCATTTATTGTTTAAGCACAGCATTCTGCAAGAAAATCTATTTCAGAAATTTACATCAAGGTCTTCAGAGCAGATTTTAAAATGATACCAATTGTGAAAGTACTGGAAGATGTGTGTATTCAATTGCCACTTCAGACACATTTCAGAAACTCCCGAATCTTTGTTCCTTTTGTGGCCTAAAAGGCCTCAATTCAACAGAAACATAAAAGCTCACTGAAGTTTATATTCTCTAAACTCCACAGGCCCCTTTCAGGGCTATTTGTGGTCAGAATGGCATTAATGGCCTTTGTATGGCTACTCCTACATCACACGTGGTTAGAAGTGATAACAGAGGGTGGAGATCACAGGTGTTTTCTCTCTCTGGTGTTCTCCCAGTAACTACCCACACACTTGCAAAACACTGCTTTTCTGTAAGGCAGTATTTTTGAAAATCTTTTTTCTTCAATTTTCAGATCTGAAAAAATAAAACTAGGCTTACAGAACTCTGCTAGAGAATGTAGCTCCATGACAATTGGTTTGCTTTCTTAAGGTATCTTCTGAGAACCTCTGATAAATATTCATGGTGACCTCAAGACCCATAAACACAGGCTGAAAACCACTGACATATAGGCTGCTAGAACAAATCTTTGTAGATGCACTGATCTCAAACAACAGGTAGGTTTACAGAGTTTTCTCATTGAAAAATAGTAATCGGTTTTTCGATTCTGGCATAGTATCACATACAACAGAGGTTGATATTGATTAAATTGGGATTTAGAATTGCACTACAATAATTTCCTGTTGAAAACAAAAATGAACAGGCCAGCCTATTTCTTTTTGGTATCTGTTTCACCATCTAGTTCTTAATGTTGACACAAGTCCTACCTACTTTCTTTTTGATGTGCAAATGTTATAATTTACCAAACAGACCCTCCAAACCCAAAACAGAATAGTTTTTTTCCTCCTCCTTCCAGCTTTTGCTCCTCGCATTTATCTCAGACTATAAAACACAGCCTTAGATGGTTTTACTAGAAGACCAGCGGGAGAGGTAAGACTAGTGTTTTGTAATTGAAGGGATGAGGGTGTTGTCTTTGATGAAAAAGAGCCCTTAGTCACAATGCTAATTAGTCAATGAAGTTAAACAGGTGCTTAAAAACCAAGCCAAGGACAGAAAGGTTTAAATTGCTTACCTAACAACCTCTTCTATCCTTGAAAACTGCACTTAATAACTGTCTAACAGTTGCTTTACCAGCATTTTCACAGTTTTCCAGGTCAATGAGTTTTTTCAGCCTAAGCCAAAACTACAATTTTCGTGCAAACTTCACCACAAAGGTAAAATAAATAATGATTATAAAAGAGCAAGAACTTCCACCTCTCTACAAACAAAATAAACCAAGCTCCCTCTAGGCTTTGAGTATTTCCTGAAAACCCAACTTGAGTAGAGTTGACTTAAAAGTTATGTCAGGTGAACTACAAGCAAGAACTATCAAAGCAAACTCTGATCAGTGATAAAGATGAACTTCCACCAAGCTCAACCCTGAGCATAAATACTGAGATGTGGTATACATGAGGCAACAGAAGGTAACAGTCGATAACAGCTCATATACTGAAACAGAGTAAACTTACTTGTGGAAGAGGGTACAAAGCTGGAGGACCTTCGTTTATTACTGTTGGTGAAGAGGACAAGGAGAGCATTTCTACTCTCCTGCAAATTGCCCTGGCTCTTTGCAAATGTAACCAGGTTGTGCTCAATTTTATTGCTGAATGTATGTGTTGCAGTTATCAAAAAGCCATGGTTGGAGTTTCTGTTTCCGACCCACTTGGAAACCTGGTAATGAAAACAAAATGAGAAAATATTGTTTCAATAATCTTACTACCGCATTATGATTAAGGATCATTTGTATTAAGAAAAGGGAACAGCCTATGGGAGTGTAAGAACATATATTATCATGTAAGTGAGGTAACTGTATAGTAAAGGCTGAATCGAGTTAAATATTTAAACCAATAATTCAGCATTTAAAAATACCATATACATTCTCCATAGCTGCATTTATATGAAAATAATTAATTTTAGGGAAATTTACTACTGAATAGATGAGTCTAGGAGTTAAAATTAACATTGAAATAAATCCTCTAACTTTAGCCAGAACCTTATTTTCCCTAGTAATCTTAATAACAGAATAATATTAACTCTCCAGACTTTTCATACTATTAAAACTCATTTACATCTTAACACAAACATAGCATTTGAAGAAATCAAGCAAATTAACTTCATCTAATTCATCTAAATGCTACAGTTACAGCCTAATAGATAAGGCCAGGCCATTCTCAAGAAAAGCTATTACAAACTAAGATGCAACTCAAATGAATCATCCTAGCATGCTGTTCAGTCTGATTATAAAGCTTAGGCAACTAAAACCATGGTCAGAGTACAGAATTAAACCCGAGAAACTATTTTAAACCTTGTTTGTGTTTTTGCTATGGAAAAGCATTTAAATATCGATATAGCTTAAGGATATATATATAAATCTTAAAACTAGCAATTACTGAATTCTTCAGAAAAAGTTAAAACAAAAACATAAAAGCATGATAAATTCCAGAAACACAATGTTAAAGTACACTGCACTTCTGCTCTACAATAATTTGACAAGGATTAAAAAAAAAAAAAGAAAAAAAGAAATTAAAACCTACTCTTACCCCACAATCAATGCCATCTCCTTTGACAGCCTAAGGACTAAGATGCTTTAATCACACTGATGTGTTTGGCCTTATGTCCCTCCTATTGACCAGGTTTGGGTTACTCAATTCTCATCATGTCTGTGGTGCTAGCAGCAAATGAACACTTCTTTAATCCAGGCAGCACCACGTGTGCTTTTGAGTGTAGACAGAAAGAAAGCATCCCCCCTGCTGCTGTCCTTCAGTTTGAATTGAGCACAGAACCCAGCACTGAAGGCAATGCTGGAGTTATGAGCTGACTGCTGCTGTAGCAGATGATTTAGAACTAAAAATGGATGACAGAAATCTCTGCTTACTGTCTGCGTGACGTTGAATACTTCCCAGCCTTCTGTGTACAGAGACAATAATCTTGATGCAATGAGATGTTTTTTTTGTGGCTTATTTCCACCCTCCAAGAGTTCATACAATTCCACCTTGAAAAGAACAATAAAATATTACAGTAAGAGGTGACAGTAATTGTTTTTCCAGCAAAACAAGAAGGATCAAGATTACACATTTTTTGTCACATCATACCAAAAAGTTCTCGTTAGATAGTTCAACAGAAAAACAAGTATCAGTGGATGCACCTACTTTGGGGTGTGTACAGAGGCAGGACACTGGACTGTTTAAAGCAATTACTGGAATGTTTGACACTACAGAAGAAGAACCTGATTATCCCATTTCTCTTTTGAACATCTGATACTGTAAAATCTTCCCTTACTCTGGCAACTTGGCCCTCAGGTTTGCAAGAAGTCTGAATTTGCCCTTTGCCAAAGGTACAGATACACTCACTGTCAGAGTCCTCTATAAAACCCTATCTTCCCATGAATCCTATACTGCTCTGACTAGTAGCAGTATTTTAAAAAGTAAGCAGTCAAATTTCCATGTGAATTTCAAAATACCTAATCCCAGAAAAGCATGGTGTGGTTTGAGATAGGTCTGACAAGGGCATCTTTAGGGATAGCTGACTGCCACAGGGACCAAAGGCCAGAACAGCGCCAAGCCAAACCCCTGTAGCTACTTCTTCGCATGCTTGAGGCAAAGAGAAAGCATCACTGTGCACTGAAGACAATAATCTAATAAAAATAAAGCAGGTTTATGCAGTAAGTGGTTTCGCTCGCCGTCCCTTTCTCGTTTTCTTCCAGTACCATTATCGACAAAAACCCGTGTGAACGCGTAACCGGCCGGTCGCCTCCCCACTTACCTTGCAGAAGTGCTGCCCCTCGGACCTGGCCACCCGCTTCCTCTTCAGCTTGAACACTCGGAACTCGGCCTTCAGCATCTGCTCGCCCCTCTCGATGGCGCTGATGTCGAAGTAGAAGCGCTGCTGGTGCAGCCGCCCCTCGCTAGACCCTTCCCAGGGCGCCCCTCGGGCCACGGCCCCGCCGCCCCCCGGCGCCCCCGGCCCCCCTCGATCCTCGAAGCTCCGCACCACGTCGCCCTCCAGCAGGCCGGGGGCGCGGGTGATTCCGTTGGCGTCGGCCACCTTGTTGAAGAGATCCACCATGAACTGCGGCGGCTTCTTGCGGGGCAGCACGTCGGGGGGCAGCTCCTCGATGTCGAACACCTCCCGCAGCCGCTGCAGCGCCGCCGCCTGCACCTCGTCCCGCGGCCCGGCGCCAAGGGGCAGGGCGCTCGCCGCCGCCATGCCCAGCAGCCAGGCCAAGCCCAGCCACGGCCGAGGGCCCGCCATGGCCGGCGGACGGGCCCCACGCCTCGCCCGGGCCGTCGAGGCCCCGAACGGCTCCGCGGGGCACGGCCCCGGGGGCGGTAGCGGTGCAGGGCCGCCCGCCCGCAGCGCTGCTTCCCCCCCGCCCTCGGCACGGGCAGCCCGAGCCCGCCCAGCGCCCGCGGTGGGGCGATTTTACCTCGCTGAGGGCTCGCCCTGCGCTGCCGGTCCTGGTTGAGCCGCCAGGGCCATTGCTCCCCTTCCAGGCAGAAAGGAGAGGAAGGGCATGGGGCAGGGGGAGAGGCCCGGCCTCCCCTGCTTAGGCTACGTGGGACGGGAGCGCTGGCACTGAGCAAGCATCTGGGCCCACGGGGGAAGGAGGTGTCAAAGAGGCTGTAGCTGCGCTAATTGGGCTCCCCACCCACTCCCGAATTATCCATTTAAAATAATGATAATAAAAGAGTTACAACCTGGACTGTTCAAACAGCTCTGCTACGCTCACCTTTTGGTGCTCTGAAGCTCCCGAGCCACTTCGTGGTGTGACTCTTCAGCTCTGGCCTGCTTCCTGCTGTCACTCCTAGTCTCCAGCTATTGCTGCAGCCAAATGTTTGGGGGAAAAAAAAAAAAAAAGATATTGTTGCTATGCTTTATTTATTTATTTATTTTCTACCAGGAGACCAGCTTGCTGGTCCAGTTCACCACATGAAGTGCAGAGGGCTGACAGCAGAAAATGAGAAGCAGCAATGGGTTAATTAGGCCAGTTTAAAGAGTGCTGTTGCTTCACGAAAATATACGGCCAGCTTCCATCCTCATTACTCTCCAGTTGTCTTCTGTGGTCTGTAGGTATCTCGGCTCATGGGTAACAGCAGGGGTGGTTGAAATTGCAGCTACTTGCCTGAGAGCACGGAAAAAAGACTAGAAATCATCACTAGACCATTTTTCAGTCATCCTAATAGTTGAGCTTCCACTCCACTGCTTCTTTACATGCTCATCCTCACAAACCCTACCCTGCCCTTGGGCCTCTTCATTTACTCCTAGTATCCTCCCTAGGCATGTACCTCCATTTCTACTCCCGTGGTGCTGCTTCTAGACATTAATGCCTGGAAACGCATAGCTAGGGTTCCCAAACAACCTTAACTCTGCCCTAGAGGCAAAGATTTATGAAAAAATCCTCTCTGTTTAATATAAGCTGGGACCACAAACAATGAAATGCCTCAATCATAGTAGTGCAACTGCAGAAATTCCAGCCTACTGTTAGCCAAAGATAACCCACTGAGTGCTGTGTTCTTTTATTTTCACATTTCTGATTAGGCAAACAACATAATGAAAGCCTCGCTCCCTATTCTTTCGTAAGACTGTGTGACTCACCACTTATGTAAGCCTTATAGAGGAGTTGGTCATAGCTCCACTGATGATACTACATACTAGTTTGCAATTAGTGCAAGGCTTCAACCTCCCTATACTGTATCATAAAAATAGTACGTTCTCTCAGCTTACACGTTGTGAGCAGTGTGGCTCTGGGAGCCTGGGAAAAGTGGGGAATCTGTAGGGAACTATGATAGATAGTTGACGACAAAATTATAGGTGGATTCTCTAAAGATTTCATCATTGGCATTGTTTTGCCTTCTCCCTCTCTCAAGCGACTGGATAAACAGCTTGGAGGGTCTGCAGAGTTCAAAATTGTCTGACTTTCAGGCATAGTTTATGGGTAAGAGCAGTGGGATTTATTATGTGGCCTGTTGTTTCATCTTTGATGACATTACAATTAATATGGGACGTCAGTACTAAAAACAGCATGGTTATCCTGTGTATTGGTAGTAGGCAGAGCAAAGTTTACTCAGAAGTCTTCGTTGCATATTTCAGAGCCTTAGCAGGTTTGGATTTAAATGCAAGTCCAACCCTGCCATCCAGAAATGAAGAGCTCGGCTCTGAATATACTCCCTTCTCCCCCTTAAGCTACCAGTATTTAATTTTCATAACTAGTGGATAGAACAGCTTGAAAGTTGTATTTTTCTCAGCACAGCTGCCTGACACTTCTCTGTCCAGGTTCTTTAGTTCCTGGTTTAGTGACTCAAAATAATCTCTTCTTTCTGGATAAAAAGGGTAATTTTCCATTCCCTGAGCATAGCGTAATGCACTGCAGTCCTCCCTGTGGCTTTTGCAGGCAGGGAGCAGGAACGCCAAGGTGTTTTACTTGTTTCATAGCAGCTGCTTTAAACCCATTTTGAAAAGAAAAGAGGAATGACCTTTGTGTGAATGGGTTTAGACTCCCCTTTACTCCTGATCTTAGTGGAGGAGCAAAACCAGGGCCACCAACCAAAGTTTAGGATTACTAAGGAAAACTTCATCTTCCCAGTGTCAGCTAAGGAAGGGAACTGTACCACATCAGCGATACCATGTGAAGTAGGAGCGCTGACGTCACCTCAGAGCCTAGAATAGCAGTCCCTTGAGGAATGGATAGATGGAGAGAGCCACTGAGTCAGTAAGTGTGCATTCAGCATTTAGCTTGAATGTTGGAACAGGGAAATTATAAATGGACCTAAGTAGCAGAGAGGTTTTGCCATGTATCTAATATATAAATACCTCTCCCAAGGGGGAGAAAAGCTCCCAAGTGCAGACTTGCCAGCACATCCTGACTCCAAGGCATGTGTCCTACTCAAGCCCTCCAAAAACTGTACTGTCAGCATTTTGTATGATAGTTTTGTGTAAACTGCAGTTGCTGAATTCATGATCCAGACAATAAGATGCCATATTACCTTTGTTTTTCCAGCTAGGACTTCTTTGTACTCTGTGATCATTTCCTGAAGCATTTTCAAAGCATGTGAAAGATTTCTTGCCTTCCCCTAAAGACTGCATCAATCAGATGAAGCCAATGCAGCAGGCAGTAAAATATCTCATCCAAAGTCACTTGGCAGTTTATAGCAGTATAATCCAGATCTCCTGCTCCTACAAAACCAAACAGATTATGCCACATTTTAAACCATCTCAGTTACTATGCTACCAAACTTTATTCCTTCCTAGATTTTCCTGATGGTTGAAGTAATTTCTTGGCAGGAGTAAGCCAAGTTTGGGTAAAGTTTCTACAGGGTCTCTTAATACCTCACCTTTTCACCATCATTATCATCTGAGAAAGCACAGCTTCAATCAGCATGAGAAACTGCATCATGCTAGATAGTTGTTGGAGCAAAGTGTTACCATTTTGAAAAAACGTAAGTTGCTGTTTTCTAAAAGACTTGTGAAATTAATTGCACAAATGCTGTTTTCTGTGACAGCTTTCCTTGAAGGACACAATGTGTAACAATAACTTTCACACTGCTTTTTCTACTTGTATGATGCCTGCCTGGACATTTTTTTTCCTCCACTGAGAAAGTGTGATTTATTTTTTTAAAGATACCAATAAAAAGATCTCATATAAAAGGATCTCAGTGTGTAGTATTTTAAAATACATTGGAAAATTCCCTACCTCTCCATGAATGCTGTTACTAGGATTCCTTTCTTGTTTTCAGTTTTACAACAGTATAATAGTTTACTGAACAGATCTTATGTCTGCTCAATCTTAGCAAATGCCAAACATTCTTCTCCCTCCTAAAGTTTTATTTTTTTTTTCCTTACATACTAATAATGGGGAATTATTGATCCTGGCAGTATTCATTCACCATCAGAGTTAACAGGTAAATAACACACACACATACACCCACCCTGCTTCAACTGCAGACTAACATCAGTATGACCAAGAGTACTTCCTACTTAGCTTTAACTATGCTGCAATTACCAAGAATAGGAAACCAAGACATGAAAGTGCCTTCAAATGGCTACCAAAATCAATGCCATCACCTTTTTTTTTTTTTTTTTTTTGAAAAACATCAAACACCGCAAACTGTATCTGGAGTTCAGCCAAAAATGGAGTCTCTGTGATTATTCTTCCTGAAAACAAACAAACAAAAAAACTTGTGCAACAGGCTCTCTTTCCAGGAACACAACTCACCTGTAATTGTCCTTTCCATGCAGCAGTATCCATGAGCACACAGAAATCAGAGAAAAATTAACAGTGACCATTTCAATCATGTACGCACCTTACTTGCGAGGATAACATCTATTAGCTGTAGTAGACTCAGTCCTCCACGTGGTGTAGCCCTCCAAGAAGGGGCTGAGAGCACACTAAGTTAAGTATTTAAAAATACTCTCCTTCATTTTTAATTACCATTTTTATCCTCCTATGCATTTGGCATCTTGCTAACATTTCTGTTGGCAATTTTGCTAACTAATTTCTGTTGGCAAAAATTGCTAACATTTCTGTGGAGCATTTTTGTACATAAGTCAACCACCTATAATCTTCAGTAGAATCACCAGGTCAGAATTTAATTCTTACACCAAGAAAGAATGGTCAACCCACTCAACTGTTCAGCAAAAGGATGAAAAAATTAGAATAAATGCTTGAAAGAAAGGTAAGCAAAACATCATAAAAAAACACTAGAGCTCACCTCCCTTACAAATACTTCTGGCTTAAAATACGAATGAGAATAATTAAAGATTTAACTTTTGTTGTTGAGATACCGATGTGGAATATTTTATCCAGGAAATTGTGTACACAGTCCCCACAACTGCTTATGGAACAATCCAAGTTTTTGCTATTTAGCTTTCTAGCTTTTTATTTATTTTTCCCCTGCTGAGCTGTGTGGGTAGTAAGTCACATTATCTACATTGGCATGACATGTCATGCATGCAAATGCATGACAATTTTGGAGTACCATGGTGCATAGCGGCTTTTAGTGTCTTTACAGGAAATAAATTTTCAGTAGTTCCTCGTAGTGTAGCTTTTTTTGTTCGTTTGTTTGTTTCTGAAGATTATGCTGTTGCATGCTGAAATGGCTTTCCTTAAAAAAGATTTAATGATTTCAACTTCATTCCTAAATTAATGTCTGAATTTTGATCTTTATCTCCTTTTTGTTGAGGTAAGAAAAATTGTAACACAAATAAAGTAACAACTACTGAGTGCAGCATTGAATAAGTGGAAACTGAAAAGGTTGAAATACAAGCTTTTGAAAATATTCCATATTTATAAACTATTTGATGGTAAATGCATTGACTACATCATCATTCATTAGTCAGGACCTGCTTCAGATCTTCTTTAAAGGTATGAAGGGAATTCATGTTACACAGGTAAATTAAAGAAATAACAACAGAAGAGATAAAACATCTATTCTGGAATAAAAGGAGGATTATTCAAAATAACTCTTCTACTGTAAATGTGTCTCAGCTATTGCAGAACAACTTTCACCTAAAAATCAGTCTGTAGACCTTTAATCTTACACTTTTTTTTTTTTTTTTAATGAATCACTTAAAAATACACATATTGAGTATTATACCAATATTCATTCAGTCTTTTAAATATCCACTAGTACTGGAAAAATCTAGTTGCTAGGATGCATAATTTGAAGTTGTATGAAAAATGGAATTGTACTTAAAGATAATTAGAATCATTTAGTCACAGAGCCACACTGCAGGAAAAGATGTCTCCCCCACTCCATCCTCCCCACAACACAGGAAGACTTCTGGAACAGATTTTTGCTTTTGCTTTTTTTTAATAAGTCCATAAAAGCCAAGGATTTATAAAAGCACATGCAAGTCCATTTACATCAACAGATCATCAGTAAAAAGTTCCAAACTCTCCTTAGTACAGAAACTGTCTTTAAGACTGAAAGTAGTAAATAAAACAGGACACCAGAACTGACAACTAAGGTGACAACAGCAGCTTTGTCAGCAGAATTCCTGGATTGTTCCTGGGACATGGATAAGGATGCATGTGTGTGTGGAGGAATGTTACACAAATCCAACTGGAATCCCCTGTAGCTTTGGAGAGAACAGCAAGAATGGGTTGGTTTTACTCTTTTACTAATCCATTTTAAGTCATGGATCTCAAAGATATACAATTTTCTAAGCATTTTTTGTTTTGTGATTGCAACCTAGATTCTTGGTTTCATCTTTCCCTGAAAGAAAGAATATAAATAAATATAAATGGAAACAGAAAAAGATGTCAGGAAAAGGTGCAAGTCCCACTTTCAAATACCATGAGGACGAAAAGCAGACTCTTCTACCATCTGTCCTCTCCAATCCCAATCTATGAAAAGATAACCAACCAGTTTTTGAAACAGTGAAGGGCCACTTTTTTTTTTTTTTTTTACAAATATTCACAGAACCTTTAACACAGAGTAAAAAGAAGAAAAGCCACTGAAGTATCTTAAAGACCACCTTTCTTTAGTACAAAGGAACCCAATTTGTACTCCTGCTTCACCGTTCACCTTTCAATATTTGTACTTGAAATAAACAAGATAATTTCATACTGTACAAAATAAAATAAAGGTAACTCAGGTTTCCCTTTTCTCAATAGTTTAGGGACAGGAAGGACATTAGGCACATTTAATTTAACTGTCGCTAGTTTAAATCATACAGTAGTTTAACATTGCTGCAAAAATAAGACCATTTTGCTCTTACAACTTTTTTTTTTCCCCTCAAGATTTCTTCACCTAGCACACCAGCACTCTGAAGACGGACCCAGCATAGTACTTGGGTTTGCCACAAATAATCCACTTTTTCCTTCCTTGGAAAAAAAACAGGTATTGACTTAGAGCTTGTCTGACTGGCAGGAAGACCAAGATTTTTCCCTATCTACAGAAAGGTATGACCTGTGACTTCTGTGTACACTACTATTATGACTCTGTCTAACCACAAGTGATTATGTGCAGCAAAATATAGTGAAATCATTCCCTCTCTGACCAAATAACATTTCACAATCTTGTACCTTGATGAAGGCTAAGTGCTAACAGAGAATTTGAAAATTTTCAGTGTCAATTACAACGAGACCTGCAAACATTTCATGGCATCTCAATTATTAGTCCACAACCCCTGACAAACACAATAGTTACTGTTACCCCACTGGTAAGAATTATTGTACTGAGCAACTGTTAACTGTGTACAGGACTGTGACCAAATCAATGACTATGGGGTAAATGAGTTTTCCATAATCTAATCAGTTTTCCATAATTAGCAACTTCCAGTGATCTCAATATCCTTCTAGACTTTCAATTTTTGTGATCAAACCTCTGTGGCAAAAAAAAAATATATTTTCCAAGTTAATTAGTGATATAAGTTACACACATTAGTTAGATGCTGGCAACAATGAAAGCAGCAACATTAAGAGCAAATTTTCACTAGGAATGAAAGCTTCTTAGTGATTTAGATAACTTTGTCAGTACAAGTGAATCTCTCATGCTGACCACTATTTATTTATTTAATTTGGATGGTACACTATGTGCCTAATGACTACTCAAGTAATATATAGAAAATTGAGAAAGTAGTTCTTGGAATTTCACAGAAATCAAATAAAAGTCTTATAGCCCATGGCAACATCCATGGTTTTTATTGCAGTAAAATATCAGTAGGTGTTCTTCATCCTATTTATATTAAGATTTCTTTTAAAGAAAAGGTGCTGATATTTTGTACCATTTCACCTATGAGGTAGGTGGCACTTTCATATAAACAGCTTAAATCAGAAATGAAGCCAGCTTTAAGCCTGCAATGAATGCTGCTTCGCTGTCTGTTCAAGTCAAGTATTAAATCACAAACATGAAAGAATTCCTCATCTCAAGAGACAAACACCAAGTCTCTGAAAGCAGAGTGTTGGCCAAGTGCAGACAGGTGCCTTCTCTTGACAGAGGTCAGCGGAATTCTGGCTTCAGTCTCCAGACACCCTCACCATTAGGGCTTCTATGGAAGGTGCAGAGATTGCGGAGAAGTTCTCTAAAGACGCAAGACTGTGCGGCAGGCAGTTTGGAGTCAAATTCCTGCAGTATTTCCTGAGTACTAGCCTCACCGTCCACACGGGCCTGGAATGCTATGAAGTTCCGCACATCCACCAGCAATTCATCGTATTCTGTTGAAACTGCAGCTGGAGTGGGTGCTTCGTGAAGATTCTCATCTCCCTCACTCTCTGTCCTCTGTGGTAAAATAAGGTGGTTTCTTGCCCTCATCTTAGCTAATAAGGATGAAGACTCTAATGCACTGGATGATGATTCTCCTGTTTCTGATTTTCCATCGAAGTGTGTACTGGAACTACTACTCCTTACATTTTCTTTCTTTATTGTATCCGCATCCTGCAAATAAAAATACAGACTATGGATTTTGAGATACACTGAATCTGTTGAACACAAATCTGCCTGCAATTTAGACAAACAACATGTGAGCACACAGAAGCTACACATCCAAAATACACAACAAAGAGTACGTTCTCATCTCAGAGCATGCTGCAGTTTGCTGTACTTGATTAGACTTTATCAAGATGCTATATTAAAAAATGAAAAATCACATTATTGAGAGACTAAAAATTCTAGAACTACATAATCATGTACACCTACATTATGAATAAGATTTGTTGCATGAATCAGAACTTCACATATATCAGCTATCAGAAGAGGAATACTAGCTTGTGTCTCTTACCTTATTCTTTCTCCCAGGTGATACACAAGTAGAACGCGAAGAAAGCAGCATAAGGTTTCTTTTTTGACCAAACCGACTCCTAAACATGCAAAAGAATTAACTCTATAAACATCCCTCTCAAAACGATTAAGATTCTTTTGCCAAAGACACCGATTGGGTTTGCATTATAGGGTTCTTAAGAGTGTTATGCCAACCTCTCTCCACTCTTACCATGCAAGAGGAATGTTTTCTTTGTACTTCAGAATGGACATCTTCCTAACTTTGTAATAACATGTCATTCTGTTTTTATTAAACATAAAAATGAAACTCCATGTTGATGCATGTTACTACAAATACAAGGTGCAAAAAAATATATATTTTTTAAACCTACAGCATTCTAAGGAACTCTTCTATTTTTGGATAAGCAGCATAAGAAGCGAACTTACTTTGTTCCTGCTGGTGCACCTGAAAGACCACTTGTGCCTGTCCAGGTTGGCACACCAGAAGCAGCTCCTAAACATCGCTGTCGAGAAACTTTTAATGCTCTCAGGGCATCCTGGGCCACTCTGTTTGCTTCTGCTTCTACCAGCACATAATCTGCATTGGAAGCTTCTATAATGGCATCATGCTTCATAACACTGTGCACTCCTAGCAAACAGAGCACACAAAAAAAGGTGAAGGAGGACACCTGTTAATTTACACATTAATTTGTAAAATTAAATATTTACCATTTAAGTGAAAGCCACAATCACTTTTTTTTTTTTTTTTCATTTTCAGATCGATTATATTCAGCACTTCAGTATAGTCATTTCTAGTAAGAGATCCCCCTTCTATCAGTTGAGCAATCAATTTGACAGCAAACCACTTCTGGTGTGCTGATGAGGTCATTATTCACAAAAGACTTAGCAATTATGTGGGTAAATTGATCATTTCTATTGTTATGGACAGTACAGACAAAAGTGAAACTCTTGTCTAAATGAAGGTTGGTTACACGCTTATTTCCAGAAGAACCACTGTATTACTTTCACATCCAAAAGTTTCTGGAAGGCTGGCTGTTTGTGCCAAGGTAATTAGTACATTTATAATCTAAGCATTTCAACAATGAACATTTTAACATGTCACTACAGTAACAGAACAGATACAGTACATTTTGTATTGTAACTCTAACAATCACAGTAACAGGATGACTCCCTTCCTCACTTATATAAGCTTTGTATACCTCTGTTTAAATAGTCTGGCACTGTTGAACAGTTACCTGATTTTTTGAAGAGTTTCTCTAAGACATAATCGTCATTTTTCTTTGGATCTTCTTCCTTCTCTTCGCTGTCCTCCTTTCTGTAGCGCTTTTGTTTCACTAGATGAGGAATACGCTCCCCTTCAAACTTGGCATCTTTGTGATGTTTCTTCTTAGACTTATCTTTGTGGCTCTCATGTGACAGCACATCCACCTTATGCTTGGTTTTTGAGGTACATTTATAATGATTATTGTCCAATTGCCCATCTTCAGTTTTAGCAACCTGCTTTTCCCAAGAGCCAGCTGCACTACATGCAAGGGTAAGATCTCCCTCGACATTTACATTAGCTGCTCCATGTATTTCATCAGTAACCATGATGTTTAGAGAGTTGGCATTCTCTGAAGACCCTGTATCACCTGGCAATGACTGGGACATACATTTGTCATCTGTTTCCAAGCTTTCCTCCTTGTTTTTATTCAATGAATTTATATTAGTAGCAGCCTGTGCATTATCTTTTGCATAGCTATTTTGGTTAAAGGTTTCCAAATTTCCTTTGGTTTCCTCACTTGTTTCTATTGCTTTAGAAGAATTTGTCATGTGGCTGGTTGAGTAGGAATTGGATGACTTGCTGTACTTTGGTGAGCTGCTTCTTCCAAGATGGAGACCACCTTTCGAAGTGTCACCATCAGATGGCTTTTCATGTTTCCGTTTCAGTTGGTGTTTTGGGACTTGAACATCTGAACCAGTACCTGAGGGATGAATAAAATTAATATCAATTTATCAAATACTTCAAACATTTTTTTTCCTATTTAAGAGATTAGAAAAGAGTGTACCTGCAAAAATTGCACTTGTTTCTGTCCCCTGAGACACATCTGGGCTGCTCAGAGTAAAAAGCTCATAAAGATCATTGGATTTGAAAAAGCGCCTCTGCTTAGGGTCTTTCAGCACTCTGTTTGTTAAAAACTGTTTGAAGATTTGTCTAAAAAAAGAAAAAAAGTACTCTGTGCATGAAACAATGTCTAGCTATGTTTAAGTACTGAATATAGTACTTAAAAAGAAAACTGTATAAGCACTAATGTTACCCTGCAGAATGATTAAGCAGTGGGAAGATGATGTTAGTTTCCAAAAGACAATCTTGAGTTAGTAACTTTCAAACAACCAACTAAATTGTTAAACACGGGGATTTACTGTTTCACAACAATCCCATAACACAACAGGTAACCACCATCTTGAAATGTCCTGTGAGGCATCCATTAACTAAGCAATAAATAACTTCACAGCTAGAATTTTTTTTTGTCCATTAAAATTGAAAAGCTTGCATATATCACAATAAAACTATCCAAAAAGCTCTTTCAGTGAAAAACAATTTCTTGTTAAAATGACATTTTCATAGTTCAGTTGGTTGAAGGGATCAAGAGCAGCAGTGTAGTTCACAGTCTGATGGTGAGGACTGGATGACAACCAGTGAAAAGAGAAAGCAGAATTGGGGTTGCGAGGAAGAGAAAATACAGACCATTTATAGAGGACTGAACAAAACAAATTCTGAGGGGAATTAAGCTGCAAAAAGTCTGCTAGTATTGGTAGATCTACTTTTATGCCATGTTTATACTATGTAACTTTTGATTACAATGAGCATTGTTTTCCTCTACAAACAAACAAAAAAAAAACACGCATCCCCAAGAAGGGATGGGAATCACTTCTCAGAAAATGTTTGTTTTAGCTCTGCTGGTCTTAAACAGGGAAGCTATTTTAAAATCCAACTGGCAAAAACTATGTTCAAACATAGGTACCAGGTACTGTAGTGCACCCATCTTTTTAGTTTTCCAGAATTAATTGAGCTTCATAGGTTCCTGCAAGTGAGATCACATATTTGCGAGCAGGAAAACAAGGCAAGGGGAAAAGACAACTTGCTTAAAGCATGAAGTCCACTGACTGGTCTGGAAATTAATTTTATTTCTGACGGCTGTCCTGACCCTTAGAACCCACTTCCTAGATGTGGTCAGTGTTGCTCAAACACGTGTATGCCAGAGGGATGCAAGCCAACCAACAGCGGATGCTTTGTGTCAATGTGGTAAAGCAGAGAAAAAAAATGAACTCAATAAGTGCTGGTACTTCATTATTTAGAGCTTTCCATTCATCTGCATTTTCAAAGAGGATACTCCTGTTCTAGCCAGAGGACTCCCATGTATGTTGTTCATTTGGAATTCATATGAGTGAAGCTAACTACCAAGAAAGCTGAACGGGAGAGCAAACAAAAAGATTTAATTGATTCAGAAATGCAAGCACTTTAAGGCTTTAGCTATATTTTGGAATAAATAACAAACATGATTGGCAGTTCTGGGAGTTTAGTTCTTGCATTTTGGAACAATTTGGGAATAAAATCAAATTGGCTTGAAGAACAGCAAACACACATACATACTGCATACATCCTTACATATCGTATGGATAACAAAAAACTTGTTGATTTCAAATTACACCTCAGACTCATCAATTCTCATGTTCTGAATAAGCAGCTCTAATTTACAGTGAATTCTAAATGGGTGGGACACATCTGCTAGAACAGATTTACAAGGGGTCTCGGAGCCAGAGAGGCAGTATCAGTGTGTGTGTAATATTGAAAGCCTATTTATCAGAAGAAATTTTAAAGTTTTCCATGACTATCATGACCAAAGTTGAGGGTTACATTCCATGTGAGCACATACACAGGTGTTTAAATGTTACACAACCTCAGATTAGCTGCAAACATTTTCTTGAGCACAGGGCTGTATTCAAGGAATCATTTTGACTGACCTGTGGTATATCTTCTCTTCAATAGTACCTGCAGTGAGAAGCCTGTACACGGTCACTTGTTTCTTTTGACCTATTCTCCAAGCACGTTCCCGAGCCTGAAATCCAAAAGGTTTGGTTACCAGACATTAGTCTCCTAGACAAGTATTTGACACCCGGGATACCACTGTTTCAAACCTAGATTGGACATTTAACAAATAGTTCAAAAAGTTAATAGCTATGGTATTTCTACAGCATTAAGACAACTAATTCAGAAGGAGAGGAAAACAATTTAGAAAGCTTATCTATGTAGAAAGACAAGAATACAATTGTACCAAGAGTTCTATTTTGGAATCTCAAAGAATAAATTAGTATCTTAAAATTAGAACTCATGTCTGAGTTCTAAGTATATATCCCAGATAGATATGTTACAGGCTTGTTCCAAAAGAGATCTACTTATATATATTTCCTTTGAATTTTGCTCCTTTTTCTCAACTGAAAGCTTTTATTGAACAAACATCTTGAACCAACCACTAAAACAGACCACTCCAGGTCAGACTGCACACTTGCAGATCTCAGAGTTATGCAGGATTTCTACCAGAAATCTTTTTTTAACTCTCAAACATGTAAGCTCTGCATACTGTTAAGGGATCTGATAATGCAGAGTCTCATAGCATCATCAAATAAACAACAATTCCGTTAAGGTGTTGGCTTAAAAGCAGCTTCTCCTAAGGACACAGCTACATATCATTATTTATTGACAAACCCAATTTAAGCAATATTATTTGTTCTCCTTTTCTTACCCTTCATCGCCACCAGAAACAGCCATGCCTGTTCAACAGCAGTTATACTCTTCCTTGAGAAACATCTAGTCTGTTTATTTATTTGGAAAAAAAAATACAAAAACCTACAGTCCACTTCAACTGTTTGTTTTGCTAAATTCTGATTATATGAATCGACAGTACTGAAGAGTGGTAAGATCTAACAGCATAAAGGGGATGTGGTGGGAACCGCTTAAATTGGCTTTGCCACAAGAGCAATCATAATGTGGAGCTGTCCCCTAATTGACCATTGCTGGCAGCAGCAACTTAGGGAGCAGCAACATACTGCTTTAACACTATTGATGTCATATCATCTTCACTTTTATTTCAACTCAGCTGGTAAATGGAATGCAATGGACCAAACTCACCTGTGTGTCTGTACTGGGATTCCAGTCAGGATCATAAATAATAACCCGGTCAGCACCAGTTAAGTTGACTCCAATACCACCAACACGAGTTGTCAGAAGAAAAATAAATATGGATTTATCCTATAATGCAAGATAGAAATTACTAAAAGAATTACCAAAGCACAAGATCATTTTCATTATTTTCTGGATTCTTTTATTATTATTATTTGCAAAAATACAAAAGGGAGACAAGAAGAAGAAGTTTCCTCATTTATTTAATATCTCTTTTGACAAGTAAAAGTAGTTTGATCTAGATTTAATTTACTGTTGCCCAACAAAAAATTCTTTTTCCTTCCTTCAACCCTTTTTCTTTTTCCTTTTTTCTTAGCAGAAAACACAACTTGTATGAAAAAAAGATGACGCTTTTCCCCTTACACTAAGAAAGTGGTTTAATTTGACTGAACTCCCAGTTTTGTGTCTCAAACTTGAAGTAGTAATGTTTTTTGATCCTAGTGGGTCCCTTGCAACTCAAAATATTATGAGTCTAAAAACAGACCAAAAAGGAGTGCCAAGAATTCAAGGTAAGCCTAGGTATTATGCACACTAATTAGCGTATAGGATGCAACATCTCACCTCATTATATCTTGTTATAAGGGGCTGTCTGGAAGCTATTGTTGTGGTGCCATCCATCCTGAGGTAGGAATAGCTTCTGTCTCTCACAAAGGCTTCAAGGATCTGCAACATCTGTTGTGATAGGAAAAAAAAAGTTAATGAAATCCAGATGTGAAGACTGCAACTCTGATTAAGTCATGAGAATTTCCGGTACTGATTACTGTGCCAATCAAATAAACAAGAAAAATAACCAACAACTTGTGAATATAACGTGAGCAGAAAATTCATCAACATATGCAATTGGAGTAAACAAAAGAATAGTTATTTCATTGCTGAATACAAGACTGGAATGTTTGTATTTGGTGTGGGAAACCATGAGCTGTGGTCTCAAGATAATTTAACCAGGTAAGTGGTGCAGCATTCCAGGAAATCCACAGAACCAAGACAAAATCATGAAAATTCGGGGAAAATGAATGAAGGTTATGCTGGCCCAAAACATGCAATTCCCAGGATTAGATGTAACAGACTACCAGTTCTATCCTGAAATTGTGCAGAAGGGACAATAAATACATCACTGCTGCTTCAGTCTGGTATTATACATGTATGGGTACAACTGACTGAAGCTTTGGCCCAATATATTCAATTTGGGCAACACTTGCCACAACACTGTCATTCCAGTAAAGCTTATGAGCTTTGGAACTGGTCTCCAGTTATTCCAAAGACATTACATTTTTTCCCCAATAACATAATATTAATTTTATTAGAAGGACACCATAAAAGAACAAGTCTGTTTTTAATTACAAGCCGTATTGGAAGAAACACACACTTTTTCAGTTTTACTAACAACTAAAGTAAAAACAATTAGGTCCTCTTACTTGTCTCGACTGAGTGAAAAACAACACTCTATGACCTTGCTTGTGCCATATTTTCAGCAAAGACTCTACCACTATCATTTTTCCAGAGCGTTTCCAAAATCCAAACTGATCTGCTTCCTCCACTTCAGCATCTGGTACACCCTTCAAAATCCTGGGACCACCAGAGAAGAGGTCAGGGTGGTTGCAAATCTTCCTCAAAGCTACTAGTCCTGGGAAAACCTAAAGAATACAGGAAAAAAAAATCCTTGACAAATACTTGTAGCTATGTGAGTTGTGGCTAAGAACAAGAAAAAAAAATAATGTATTCATCTAATCATCATCAAGAAGAGTGTTTTTAATAGTGGTTTGCTCTTTAGAGAGAAAAATGGATGCCAACACTTGTATCATGGAACTTCTTGGGAAAAAGCAGTACAAGAGAAGGTCAATGAAAATACGTAACAGTGAACCTATTCTGATGACAAGGTTAAGTGTATTCTGCAACAATTTCCACATTAGCAGAAGCAGTCCCTAGCTATAGCTCATGGTCAGACTATTCCTATTCAAAAAAAAAAAAAAAATCTATCAAGTTTGTTCTATTAAAGTAACGTATTAAAGTTCTTACTAGGAAGCATGCCCACCAGAATACATGGTAACAAAGAACAGATATGTGAACACATTTAAACAAACACATGATGCTGGAAACCATCACTTTTGATGCCATGTTAGAAGAGTTTTATTCAGTTATTTATTCAATAATATAACAAGTGTTATTAACTCATCTGATATAATGGGGACTCATAAAAAAAAAAAAAGTTTGAAAGAATCAATCTTCCACCACTAAAAATTGGATGTGCCAGCACACAATCTACGGTCTATCTGGACAACAATGGGGTTTTGTTTTTTCAGCTGGGATTCATAGGTGTCATCACAAAACATCCAACAATAACACTGACATTCACTGTAAAAAAAATTTCAAATCTCTAGCAAATATGAGAGCCTATTTTGTAACACCTTAGCAAATTTCTGCAGATAGTCTTGTACAAGCTGCCTCTTAAAGGCATTATTATATATAAGGAGCTCAAGCTCCTCAAAATAATTTTCATTGTGATAACTAAAATTGCTGTCCACTCAACGAAACTTGTCCCCTGTACCATTGCAAGATCTGGAAAAAAAGTCAAAACAAGGGTCAGGTCAATATCTGCTTTGTTTAGCATTGCAATATACATGGCTGTAATGACCATGCAACTAGCTAGAGTCACTGAGGGTGAGGGGAGAAAAGACTTCACAGTTCACAAGATAAGGAAATGTAGTAAATAATGCATTATAACAACAACAACAAAAATAATATCCTTATTACAAAAAATAGATCTGTGCCCTACAGCTAAAACGGGAGTGAAAAGCGTCCACTGCATGTATACAAATGTCAAATGGACCAAATGTATGAAATGTAAGAATAACAAGGAATAGCAGACCTTTAACACAGGCAACAGCAGGCATTTGAAACTATATTTCTATTACTGCTGTCATCCTTGCCATGGCAATTTCAACACCTACGTTGTGAGGATTGAGTCAAACAATGTTGAAGTGACTACGAAGACAATAACAAGGATGCTTGTTATTTGCTCTGGTATATACTAAGACTGAAATCATCAACTGTTGCATCAAGAAGTTCCCATACCTAATGTGTACTTTCAGGGCAAATTACTCTTCCTTTGCTTTGCATTTGCAGTTGGATGAAAGCATGCATACAGTTATCTACTGCGGGTCATCTAATAAGCCGTTAATTTGTTCCCAGGACCACAAACATATCCTGAAGCCCATTCCATTCCTACTTTTATCTGGTCACGTCATTACATAGGAACCACTTACTCTATGTATTCCATGAAACAGTTCTAGGAAAAAAAGCAAATATCCACAAAAGCAGAACTGAGATGAATATGTTTTTCTTTCTGTTCAGAATCCAGCTAAAAGAATGCGAGGTCAATCCATGACTTAATCCATCAACCTCTACCTTCTACCTGTCATCAACCTTAATTAATACCAACCTGCATGTCTCCACTGAGAATCTGGTAGACTTCTTTAGAGTCAATGAAATTTTGGTAGACTTGACGCTGCTCATCTGTCAAACGACAAAAGAGGACCTACCAAAACAAAACAAACAAACAGCTCAAGTCCAACGTGTAAACTCCAAACTGAACAAATTTTAAAGTTTTACAATGTGGAACATGCTACAAATAAACCTTACAGACACATCTAACACACTGAAATACTGAATTAAAAGATATTGTAGAGACCACTAGAAATAAACATTTGTTAGAATTTTTAGAGAATGAACATAAACACTGAGATGGGTTTCATCATATTTTCTGTGCCATTTCCCAGTTGTTTTTTCCTCCCAAATTTTAGTTTCGGAGGAGCTGCCATTTTTCAATTTTAATGAGGTATCTGTGCAGTGTTGACATTCCCTCAAAGCTACTTTTATAGGAAACAATTCTCACGGTGCCTTACAAATTTGTCCCTTACAAATTGCAAATTCTCAGAACCTCCTGTGAAAACAACAGGTTAGTAAACGTAACCTGTACTGTCATTAGCATTTGAGTGTGAGCATTTAATGATTTTTCAGGTGGTTTGATGAGTTAAAATGGAAAAAAAAAAAAAAAAGTATTTACATCCTGAAAGGCACCCAATATTATGCTTTACGTCAAACTTACATAATGCCCTGTGACTGACAAGAACAAAAATATAATTTGTTTGATCTGCTTATGATTGCATTCTTAACAGTAGCCCAGATTTAAAAAGTACATGGAAATTCAAAATTTGATTATCTACAGTTAAAATAGCATTTCAACTGTTATTAGGACAAATTATTGACAAATGTTCATGAGAGACTGGATTTGGGGGAGGAAGAGGGCTCAGATCTAGTAGTAATGATAAGCAAACCTGTTCATTTTTATCTGGAAGCGAAAGGCTCATTTTAACATCAGCCTTCATTCTTCTCAGCAAGTAGGGGTTTATGGTGTCCCGTAACACACATGCACATTTGTATGCAGTTTTTACCTGAAAAAGGAAGAAAAAACAAAAACTGTACTTTGATTCTTGATATCAATTTTAGCAAAAAGCAAAATTCAATAATTAGTAATAGGAAAGTCCTCATAAAATGAGATGCTTTATGATTTATGTGGACCTACAGTTATTTACTCAATACAACATGAATTACAATAAATTCATTATAGCAACAATAACACAGAATAACTCTTCCTCAGATACCACTCATTTATCTTTAGTGAGTTAGTGGAATTTGAGACCAGAAATAAGATTTCTTTTAAAAACCAATCTGAGTATAAATTTGCACAGAACCAAAAACCCACATGAATAACCTCTAATACAAATCAAAGATCAAAAAAAGGCCTGAAGCAATGGTGGTTACTAGACAATAAGTGAAGATTAGTGTCCGCTTGAGACTATTAAAAAAAAATCGGTAAAAGAAAATCCCCATGATCACAGAAACTAAAGGTCACTCTGGTCTCAAATGGAGCATATGGTTCTATAATGGGTAATGGATGTGTGAGATGGGTATTAACTGTACGTAATGGCTAAAAATACCTTCATTTCTCTTAAAGCAAAACAAAGAATACACTAAATTATTGATATGTAAAAAAAACAAATTAGCTGTCCAATTTTAAATTACTAAGCTTCGGACAAGGGAGGCATTTAAGCTCCAAGAAAAAACTTTAGAAATGTATACATGCAAAACATTAAAAATAATATTTAATAGAAAGCAAATTTGTTAGCATTTATATGCAACTTTATTCTACAGATTACTATATGATTTATCTGTTAGGAAGCTTGAAATGTGTTTACAAAGTTGTAGAGAACTGTAAATGCAAATATTAATAGGCATATTTATTCAGAAGATATTGCAAATAAATTTTGTTTTCAAATTAGTTTATATACTTTCAGACTTCTGATACCTATTTTTGTTTTAAAAAGTGAAAATAGCTTTCTGTTTTAAGCATTCCTCAATAGCATCTGAAACAATTTGCTGAAGCTTGAAATCAAAGAGGAAAGTTCTATTTAAATATATCAAAATATGAGATTACTCCTCCAACTTGCATAACTTTACTTTTTATCAGAGAATACTTATGTCTTTTCAACTTTCTTGACAAGAAACAATTGTGTATATGCTACGCCTCTCTATAGAAGAAATTGTTTCATTTAGTTGAATATTTTTTTCACATACGCATAAGTAAAACATATACATGTGACTCTACTAAAAAAGCGTCTAGAATGTAAATCATGAGGTACATTTAAAAGTCAGTTTCTTAACAAAATAACATTTTTTCTACTGAACTGATATATTTGATGCACTTACCTGCACAGGAGAGGCATTGGAGTATCCTCCCATGGTTATTGGAACAGAAAATTGCTCCATGAACACAGGTAGTGTTCCCAGTTTCCCTGGGAATATAAAGTCAAAGAGGGACCAGAGCTCCTTTAGGTTATTTTGCATAGGAGAGCCAGACAAGATGATGCGATGGGGTGTGCGGAACTAGTAATTAAAACAAAGCAAAATTAAAACAAAAACAGAAATAAGTCATTTTCATGGCTTATGGTATAAAGTGATTCCTGCTTCTGAGGATTTTCAATTCTACCACCAATGAATTATCATTTTATAACATATGGCCCCACGCTACTAAAATAAACAATTTTATGTAATATATTGCCCACAAACTGTTAGTAGAAAATAAAGATTAACATTAATTCAACATTTGTTCCTAATGGTAAATTCCTACTCCATTTAACATTTCTGATGTTTTTCTTTATAAATCTACTGATGTAAACTCATTTAAAATATTAAGTAAATTAAATAGTCAAATATAGAACATTGTGATTTATGCTTTATTCCTTTTTAATGGTCAAATGTGTGCTTTTATGATAACTTAATACGGCTATTACATCTGGCCCCTCCTCCCCGCCACACTGAAAATCTTTCACCTGTTTTTGATAAAGTACCTGCTTGCATGCAAGTGTTACTGCAGCATTTGGATTTCGGATTTTGTGACCCTCATCCAAAATCACATAATGCCAGTCATAGCTGTGGATGTTATCCTGCATCAGTCGAATGTATGAATAAGAGGTAATTAAAATTCCATGGCATGAAGCAATTTCACGAATTAGTTTCACCTAAAAGCAAAAAGTGCATGCTGTCAGTAACAGAGCAAGACTGAAAATTCAGACTTGCAGAAGTACAGGTTTACTGTCCAAGATACGTTTAAAAAGTTTTGAAAGAGCAGATAAATTATTTCATAAAGAAAATCATTGAATTTCACTAAAATAGACTGATCACAGGACTCTCCACTTATCTATAAAAGAATGAAGCACCTGAATATTGTAGTGTAACACATCAGAATTTGACCTGAAGCCTGGTAAGAAGGAATCAGTATTTTTTTTTTTTTTTCCCAAAGGCAGCGTCTGAAACTCAAACATGAAATGTGATCAAAGTAACTTCAAGTTCTCCTATACTCACATCACAAATCTACCTTTGTGTACTGCATACAAGATATAATAGAAGGTTAGAAATAAATAAAGTGAAAAACAAAAACAATCACAAAAAATGATTTGGTTAATCCTAAATTCTGTCCTACACTTTTCATTAATAGGATTAATCATTTCTCATTTAACCACATGCATGCTTCTCTTGTAAGCTATATCCTTTCCCCTTGTCTTCACCTAGCCTTTTTAGCTGTAGATTACCTAGGGCAGGAACAGTCTAGATCATCTTCCTCGAATACTTTCACAGCATCCACAGTATTTGAGAACTGCATCTTTCCTGTGTTTGTCCTCCACATATAAATCTAATAGAAGAGTGATATTATTGTCTGCTATACAGGAAGGGAAAGAGCATGGACCAATTTTTATTTATTTATTTAGATGGATTTGGTTATTTGGATCAAGGTGCTTAACTGTTACAGAAATCAAGTGGAATTAGGTGCTTAAGCATCTTTGCACATCAGGACATAAATGAGGTCACTGAAGCTTACATAGGGAAGGGAAAACAAAACCAAATTTCTTTTTTCCCAGAGGGGCATCCTAACTATGAAGATAATCTTTCTTTCTGCTATATTGTGTTTACATAGCAAGTAGGAAAATAGGACTGTCATTAGCTGCAACTGTATTGCCAAAAAAAAAACCAAAAAACTGGTAACCACAAATTCTAAATTTTTGTTTTAGATTACTCACAAAATAGCCAAGCTGCACCCAGAATTAATCCCTGCTTTTAGTCAGAGGATGTCAAAGCTACCTTAAAATCTGTGGAAGCCCAAGCCCATTCTGTATTTACAGTTTCATGAACTTCATACCCTATTTTACACATGAATTCACTGCTAGAGTACAATAACTAGTTATTCAGTAGTTTTCCAGGAGCTGCACATATTAGTCCATGATATAGGACCTGAGCAAAATGTGGCAAAAATAATGGGAGTTTTATCACAGATTTAATGTACACCATATCAGCATGCAGGGGCAAAAGTAGATGATGATGAGCTGGGGGGCAATTCTGTATTAAACAAGTACAGTGAGTGTAACAAAAAAAAAGTATTGATAATTATTTTTTTTTAAAGTAGAACCACTGCAAAAATTACTAAAGAAAGAGAAAAATGAAAAAGAATCACATTCCTAAAATATTTGCATATTCAAAAACATCAAGAATACTTATTAGAAATGTGTTAAAAAATATATATATATTTCTGAAGGAATCATATTGTGTTAAGAGTCCATGATCTTGTAAAATTTCTTACCATGACTTCTTGCTTCGGAGACGTAATCCAAGATTCAAAATGTTTTTCTGCATTTAACTGTGCAAAAGCTTTTACTTTCTGATTATCATGTCCCAGTAAAAACATGACACATCATCTAACGTCAATGCTGTGATTGTCAAGAGGATATGCAATCTTTACAACAAAATGTATGACAGACATAGCAGGAGTTCTAGGCAGGTGTGAACATCCAAACCTCAGTTCGAGCTGATGCATTGCCCACAGTCTGTGACAGTGTCCTGGAGCCCTGGCAATGGCCTATCATAGAATATTGTAGGCATCTCTACCCAAACACTTAAGACAAATCATCTCGGGCGATTTCAAATTAAAAGCTTGTAAAATATGTAACCTCTCCTAGTTTTTGCAATTAATAGGGTATGTCTGCAATTAGCCTGACTTACAGAATGCTACACTGTTGTCATTAAAAGATGTTTTGTGAAAGTGCTGCTGTTATTATGGAGGCTCAAGAGACCAATCCCTCCTAGAGGGCAAGCAGTGGACTAGCAGAAAACAACAGCCATAAATCACGCTGTCAGGTAGCAGAAAGAACAGAAGTGAAACGCAGGCACATGAAGGCCATTCACTGTAAACACACCACAGCAGAATCCTAGTCAGGATTTACTGAACCTGTAATTAATTAAAGTTTCCTTCAAGCTAAATTTTTAATAAACAAGGATTTCTGCTGACAATGAAGAAATACAACACCACAATTTTAACAACTCACACTACAACACCTATTAACTATCATTTTATTGTACTAGAGACTTTGTTAGAGGTTGCTTTAGCTTTAGTTGCAGTTATTTAACTGCAGATCTTTTAAAATATGATAATGGACATGCTGTTTTAATACTGTGCCACTTCAGAATTTGCACTATTTTATCATGTAGTCTTTAATTCACAATTACCATTTGTTTAGATTCAGAAATTTTATTATTATTTTTCTCTCTTGGGAATACACTTCAATGAAATATTTCAGGGCTTACACTGTTAAACTAAAAAAAAATAAAAATAAGTTCAGATTAGAGACAAATCCTAATGACAAAGGAAAACAGCTGTTGTTGAGCTTTGAAATTCCAAACTCTGGTCTTTAAAAAAAAGACCTACTACTCCTAATGAACACAGGATCATGCAAATGAATGGAATAAGGCTGATCGTACAGTTTTGTTCAGCACAGTAATTTAGGCCTTTGCAATTTACAGACAGTATTTTCACCTAACATTGTAGTGATTACATTGATTGTGTTGCCCTGTCTTCACTGGGACACATGCAACATACAAAGGCTAAAAGATTTTCAGCAAGTACCATTTCTTAAGGCTAAAATATTTCAGTGATGTTTTCCATGGACAGGCCTTTAAGCAAACCTTTTCTTCCTGTTGATTACCTTGCTGTAGATACAAACCCACAATTGTTAATGCATAGAGAAATAATATTTATCTTTTTAGCAGCTAAAGTAGTCCTTTTAAAAAAAATAGTTAAGGGAACCTGTACTCGTTATGCATTATAATGATAATATTCTTAAATAGAAACATGCATGTAAGACTGGATTTAAAGAACTTAACTAATGATAGCCGTGAAATTCTCTAATCTTTCAGATGCCTTTAAGGCACGTATGAACTCACCAAGATGATACCTCCCTGGTCACTTCCACAACTATATATAGTTTGTGAATCAAAAATGCATTGTTCAGCAGCCTTTTCACCATCTCATAACCAACCATTAAGTCCAGAGATCCATAAATTCAACCTATAAAACCTCTTCGCTATTTCCCCGCCCCCTCCAAAACAGTCTAAATGGCATCACCAAGAAGCTTCAAAAGAACACATTACAATGTTTAATAATGTAAATGTTGCAATGAAAAGAGCTACAGCACTTACTACATATTTAAGAAGAATGTTATTTGTTATGGCATGATAAAAAGTTTATCCAAGTTTGATCTGTAACACAGAAAGAGTCTTTGGCTAAAATAAAGGTTCTATATCCAGTCATGCCAAGAACTGTAATCTGTTGAGTTTATTTTCTTTGTATGTAAATTATGTACTCTACTGTGAGGGCAGAAGGCTTAAAATCTACAGTGTACAAAGTCATCTTCAAATAGATGGCTTCAAGGAGGTGCAAGCATCATGAAGTGACAAGTGCTTTTGAGGGCTGCATTTTGTTCAGCATTTGGCTAGAATAAATAAGTAGTTAAGGCTTTACAGACTGAATCTGATTACCACCAGAAAGAATAATTGACCTCAAAGACACTTGTTCTCAAAAAATTAAAAATTCAGCCTAGATCTTTGCAATGCAGCACATCCCGCATTTTATATAAAACCAATATGTCTGAAGTTCATGTTGTCTTCATGTAAATCCAAGAAGTTGGATTTACTTCTTTATTTATTCTCACATTCTTAGAGGCATCAGAGCACTTAGTATTTACAAGCCACTTTTAAGCTACATCAGGTTTGAGTGTATTAACTGCGAGAGGTTAATAGTATAAAATAGCACCAAAGGACTCTGCCACAATTGCTGTACCATACTCAAACTGAAAGCTGACTTCATGATGGAGGACTACTACTTCGGTTTGATTCTTCTCTCCACTTTAAACTTACACACATTAATCATCACAAAAGAACCAAACAATCTGTGCCTACAAGCAGGAAAAAAAAAAAAAAAAATAAAGTGTTACACTTCTTCAAGATGGCCTCAAGCTATCTCTGAAGACTACTAGGATGGGTAAGTATTTGCAGCTCGGAGGGTGTGAGTCTGTTCTCAGGTGACAAGTGACAGGATATGATGAAATGGTCTCAAGTTGCACCAGGGAGGTTTAGACTGAATATTAGGAAGAATTTCTTCATGGAGAGGGTGGTCAAGCATCAGAACAAGCTGCCCAGGGAATTATCCCTGGAGGACACTAAGGGACATGATTTAGTGATGGTACTCAGTAGATCAGGCTGATGGTTGGATTTGACGATTTTGAAGGTCCTTTCCAACACAGATGATTTAATGATCCTATTTTTTTTTTAATTTACTTTAGTCATAAGCTTGCCCTCTTTTGATTAAAAAGTAACTGTGAATAAATGCGCAAAGAGGTGATGACCACATTAGCAGTGACTCTTGTTTAAAGCATCCTGTTGCAGTTGTCAAAGATGAAGAATTAGAGCAGGATAAGAGAACGGAACCTAACTAAAGTGACCATATGGTATCCAAATTCTTTAAGTTACTGAGTAGTTATTTGTGGGTGGCAATGGGGAGGTAAAGTTATGAAAACCTGACTATTCCCACAGATGGAAAAAATAGATTCAATTTGTCGAGTTCATTAACTGACAAATACCCCCAAAATTCATGCACACTATTTTATTCAGGAAGAAGTGCAAGCATGTTATTGAGGTCAACGGACTTTTAGGGCTTGAAGACATACCAAGTTAATTGAACATCAGGAAGCTATTAGCACATTAGAGTGTGCTATTCCTTTTTTGCCATGTGCTGTAACTGCATCGATTACCTCACGATATGTTTAATCAAGTGCAATTAAGCACCATATCATATTAATGCTATTACAAGAAATTCAATAAACATTTAAAGAGAAATTTAAAAAAAAAAACGTTTTGTTGAATCCTGCAAATCCTGTTAAGTACCTGAAATACGAGGCCAAGAGAAAAAAAAAAAAAAACAAAAAAAAAACCTTTCCTTGTTTTTCTACAAGCAAGGTAACAAGGGTTGAAAATCCTGACTTGTCCAAAGTTTCAACTCCAGAAATTGAATAAGAACATGTATATAAAGACATTGACCAATAAAATTAAAAGCCAGAAAAGGCACTGCTTGAGGAAAATAAAACCAACAAAGTAGCATTATCATGAAAGGAGACCAGGTGATATGAACTGACATATTGGTCAACTGAAGAGAAATTAGTTTGCCTGTACAAACAAAAATTATTAAATATTTATCTATATCACGAACATGCAAGGAAAGAATTCACCAGTACTAGAAGCATATATGTATGCTAATAGGTTCCTACATTGATCAGCTGCAGCAAAAGCAGCTAATAATACTGCAAACTGCTTCATAATTGTAACGTGGACATTAGGAATAGATAGATCATGCCTTTGAGTGACAGTGAGACCTAGTGAAGAGAAACTTCATGGAAATTTATAGAGAAGCTTTGCAAACTAATCAATAGTATAGAGGGCTCTCCACAATGAATTCAGAGAATTGAGGATACATAGCATCTTTCTGGTTTAAGTATCTAAACTACAGGTTACACCCAATTATTTTATTTATTTACAGAATAAATGGGCTTAATTTTTCACTGTACTGTAATGGCGGCAAGCAGAAACTACATACTTCTAAATAACCCGTAGGCAAGCACAGCCTTATGGAAATTGAGATAAAGCAGTAAAGTTCTCCTTAAACTCAAGTAGTCTTCTGAAGCTTTTCTGTTCTTTCAGAGAAGCTCTCTCAGTTATCAACTCTCAGATATGTCTACCTTCAGCAGAAAAGCTTAAAACCTTCTCACACCAAATCATGTATGGCCGTTACTAGTACATGAGCACCACAGTAAAAGTAGATTAGGTATCATACTGTGTTGGCTACTATAAATGGATAGACTTTTAAAGGAAAATAACATGTTAAAACAATTATGAACTTCAATTCCATAAAAAGCTGAGCTGTCTAACCCTGCAGGGGCCCCATAGCAAGCTTGAACTACTTGCAATCTGGTTTACAAGCAGCCTAGTCACGGCAGCATGGATTTCAGCACAATCAAAATGCTCTGAACAACAAACCTGTTACATTTAACTTGTTCAAGTAACGTTGTTCTGTATTATAATGTAATTGTATTCCAGGAATGACAATTCCCATTTTGTCCTGTTTCCTAACAAATCTATACAAGGCAGTGAATTTTGTAACTTTTTAAAACAATCAGAGGAAGATCACAAGCTTGCATAGAAACATTCAGGAACAGAAGATACTCTTTTTTTTTTTTTTTTTTTTTTTTTTTTTGCTAGCATGTAAAAATACAAGCTTCTGGAATTACAAAATGCGTGTCAATTATTACCTTTTTGTTGGTGTACGAACCAGTTTCATGGAGAATGGCGACCCTAAATGGAGGCCACCAAGTGTGGAATTCTTTTACCCACTGATGCATCACAGTAGCTGGACAAACAATCACTGTTGGACCCAATCCCTGGTACCTAAAAGCACACAAACAAAAACCAAACCTTCAACATGAAATAAATACCCTATATTAAAATAATCTGACATATTTGATTATTCAAGTAGAATACAAGAGCTATCAAAATTAACTGGCACTCTTTTTCTATAATTTTTTTTAGAGGTAGGTAACAAGGAAAAAGCTAAAACAGCCTATCTATTGAATGTAGTGAGCTAATGGATAAATCTATCAAGATAAACACAGAAATAGAAAAGCTCCAAACAGTAAGGCATAAGGGAACTTCATCCTGCATCCTGTGGTGATACAAATCAGGTTTGAGTGACTACCATTTCTTTAAGAGAAAAAGAAATTATTAACAACTCTTTAATTACTTCTACACCACAAAAAAAAAGTCTTGCAAATGGAGTTGCACGCAGGTCTTTTGCTTCATGGTGATACTATACTATACTATTATCATCACAATCTACAGATAGTGAGATAATACAGGGACTCTACAGAAACAGAGTATAATATCTAAATAAGTTGATGTCAGAGCTAGGCTAAAACCATCTAATCCATTTCCTGTTCATAATCAGACATTTGTTTCTGAGATTCACTGAGGAAATGTGTGAAATAAGGTCTTCCTGTATATACATTTCGGAGCCACTTTTTAACCATAAAAGAGGACAAAATCTCTTGCACAACAGCCAAACAAGAAATATTACAATCAGGAACAAATACCAACAACCATGCAGGAAGTATACTACAGCAGAAACAAAAAAATTAGCTTGTTTTTTTTTGTCAAAAAAAAAAAAACAGTTTACAAAAGGAAATTTATACGCCTTTATTTTGAAGGATATTTCTGCAGAAAATTTCATGAATAAAAAATATAGCTGTGTATTTTGAATGTTCCAAAATGGCTCTATTGTCATAATAGCCAGGTGCTACCAAATATAACAATCTTTGCACTTCTGCACAGTAATGGCAGTATGCCTGTCTCCATTTTACAGAATGAGAGCTGAGGCTGAGAGAGACTACAGGAAAGGCTGCAGTGCTAGATTCATACAGCAGTACACTAGCTCCCTCTACACATCAAGGCAATGAGGTATCAAGTCCCTTGGGCATATTAACAACACAACGATGCCTGCTTCTCAACCATACTAACCAGCAGGTCTTCTGCTTACTAGACTACACAACTGTCAGACAAAAGCTAACCAGTTAGTGTTAGTACCTTCCTAGTTCAGAGCGCAGATGTGGAAACTACTTGAACATGCAAAGACCAAATTGTTTAGACAAACAGGCAAAATGAGAATAAAAAGTTTCATAGTAATAATAATTAAAGCTTGTTTTCTCCCATGGAGTTACTCTGGTGGTGGACTTGCTAATTAGATGCACCAGAAAAAACAGAATACATGCTCTCATCTGCAGAAAGAACATTGCAATGTAGGTGTTTAATTATATTTCGGCCTCTTCAAAGATTCATTGTAGTCTCACTGCACTATCCTAGTGACTCTAACTGTGTAACCATGTCAAAAGGTGTTCCTGAAGGAATTCCATCAACTCAGTGGGTCTCCAACTAGGGCTGGTAATATACTCGCACAAAGTCATCTGTAAAGCAGCATCCTTAGAACAGGTCATATCAAAGTAAATCAACTGGCCTGAGTGATGTAGTACAGCATGGCAGTTTGGTATGGAAAAGCTACAGTTGAAAGCAACTGGAGAATACAATTCTTCCAGAAGACAGCAATGCTTTCTCTTTAAAGCATTATTTTACAATTAATGTACATACTGAACATAATCTAAATGTCCCTCTATATATAGTTTAAATTTTTGTTCAGTACAGTACTGCAACATTTGTTTAATTGCATGTCATAATTCACATCAGATATAGAGCCACCAAAACTAGAAAACTCAAGTGTTATTCACGCATGCACTTGTAAATCCAAGAATGTCAACAAGTATCCTTTCCGGTAATTTCACCTATAAAGAAAGAATTTCAAAGCATTGTTCAATAATAAAGAAAGAATGATAGCTTTTGTAAGCCAGTCACTCGAATATAGTTTTGAATAGCAACAAAGATGTAAATTCCTCTGTGTAAGTTACAGTTTTTATTACTACTACTATTTTTTGGCATAGATAATTCCCTGCCGATCAGAAACTCCAACTTTCATCGCAAATCAGCTTGCTGCTTCCTGTAAAGCATTCACCTGGTGTCTTGCCAGAACAAATATTTTAATGTAAAATTTAATAAATGGAACCAAAGGTATTACATCTAATTTAAAATTCCATATTGTGTAAACTATTGATATTAATGTAATTGAGTTTGTAAACAATCCATTTGTGGAAGCTAACCTTAGACACTGTATTGACCCAAAATATCTAGTGCGGCTCATCTGCAAAATGAAGCATCAATGCCTGGAATTCATTAAAAGTGTTACATGTTTAATTTTTCCTGCCCTACAGCTCCATTGTCTCGTAAAATTTTTCCTTTGATGTCCCCCACTAAAAGAATTAAAGGAATATTGTAATTGAAATGTCATTAATAATTCACAGGACCCTCCTCCACCAGCAATACATCTGATGAAATATTAATTGAGCTCCACAGACTGACAGTCTGCAGAGGAGCACTTGCCTGTAATTTGAACCACGAGTCCTGATCTTGCTGTAGCTCAGACCTGCCAAGAAGGCAATTATCTGGATGGTCTTGCCCAATCCCATCTCATCTCCCAGAATTCCTCCTGCCTGCTGGCAGTGCAATTCCCAGAGCCACCTAACACCTGTCTGCTGGTACCTAAAAACAAGGAAAAGAAGATGGCAAATGTTTGATAATACAGATCGGAACAGAAAGTACTCATGAATTAATCATTTGGCAAGGTTCTTCTACTAGTTACAGTAACATGCTGGATGTATGTTTTACATGAGTGCTGTATTTACTAGGTCATACATTTTTGATGGGCTCAAACATTACATGTGACTTTCATTCTTTATGCAATGCTAAAACATTTCTAATTAAACTGATAGTCATGGTAATTAGAGGGTATTTTATTTCATGTATATTTTAAGGGTTAAAAGTAACTTGGAAAGCTACTCTTAACAAAGCATAATTATCTTTTCAGAAGAGAAGACATGCATGGGTCTCATGAATTACATTATTGGAACATATACCTTGAACTGAAGGAAAAGCTTGACTTACAAGGGCTACAGTCTTCACTCTCCACTCTGAAAACTGATCACATCTGTCACACTATGCTTTCTGTTTACGTAAATTCATTTAATAACATTTAATCTCTTTTAATGAATAAATAAGTCAAGAAGGCAAAACGTTTAGGAAGGCAAAACAATAGAGGCTATACCAGTGAATAGGATGCAGCAGAATGTTATCATGTAAGAGTATCAGGGTAGTTTCTATTCCCAGTTGCCCACTACAAATTGTACAAGCAACAATGTTAAATACATTCCAGTTAAAAGCAGTAGATTAGAAAACAACATTTACAATGACAAGCTAAACAGGTGGAGGTAGGATGCTGGAGAGAGAATAATTTTAAAACATGCTTTTTTACAATGATATGAAATAGTGACAGCAACAGAAGAAATATAACCTTTTGGAAAAGGGAGGGGGGTTAAATTGAAAACAACAAAAAAGTGAATCAACAGCATGTTTAAATAATTTCAAAGAAAATCCTTGTTTTCAGCATTTCTGTGTCTTGTAATTTAGAAGACCAAGGTTACCAGTATTATTTTCTTGATGGCATACATTGCTGGAATGCCAAGCACAGCAAATAGCAAAACCTAATTTTTTTGTAAAATAGGAATCGTTCATTTTCGGGGCATTCTCTTGTATGCATATTTCAGATGTTTTTCTTTCAACAAAGAACGTTTAGGAGTACTGACAGCTAATGACACTAGTATCTACAAAGCCCTATTAAAATCAATTTATGTTGTGATCTGTATGGATTTAGATGACTGCTGAAAGGAAATAAACAAACAGCCTGAGTAGTTAGAAAAAGATGATCAAAGAACACATCTAATGGTTCAGACATCATTCTATCTGCTGATATCTCAAATGCATTATACCAAGAAGCCCTTAAAAACCCCTTTATTAGGGATGAATTCACCTAAATGAATGCAGGAATCTAAATTAAACAACTACAAAATCGCTTTCAGGATTGGCCGTAACCGGGTAAAGATGCTACTTGCTACAATATTTTATGAAGGTCAGAACATTTTCTGATGGAAATATTGAAAAAAAATCTAGAAAAAAAAGAATCTTAATTTGAGTCAGAAACTACTCCAGACTAATTTTCAGCATATATCTTCAGAGGACAACTACTCAGTAATTTCCTGATGCTATTTCATATTATTTCTTAGGATTACATCTAGTGCTTAAAAGCTAGCTGCATTTATAAGCATTTTTTTTCCATCTTCTCTTTCTCCCCTTTCTTCTCAAAAAGAAAGACAATACAGTTTATAAAGTCTGGGCGAAATTCTGCTCCAAGGATATCTAAAAATAGAGAAGATGCAAGCACTTTCACCAAACATTCAGATGAACAAAACGTAAAGAGCAAATTAATAGCTATTACTAACCGTAATAGGTTTAAACAGGCAAAATAATAGATTAAAATTTACTAGGAAAACCTTTGGACCCTGAAGATTAAAAATAGCAAAAGCTTTCTTATTTTTTTTTTAGAGGATGGAAAGATAATAGCAAAAAATCATGCAACTTTCTGCAATGAAATGAAATTCTCACGTCATTCTGGGTCACAAAGTGCTTCCCTTTCTTAAGTCAATCTCATGCACTAAGACAAACTTCCATAGGCTTTCCAAACAAACTTGAAGAGTAATTTAAGACTTTTTTTTTCTTCTTCTTCTAACCTTTCGTACTTCAATAGCTCTGAATATTACTCATCATTAAGGAAATACAGTATCCATCTATGGTCTCTTTCTATTCCCTACACAGGAACAATGCTCTGCACAAGATTTCAAGTGTCTACTTAAATGTGAAACTTTAATTGCATAGATTTTTATTTTCTGTTTACTGGATACAATACTAAACTGCATTCATGAAGCTACATAGATGATTTCAACTCCCAGAACCTCCCCTATGCAAGAATGCTGTATGCCAAGGCCAGACATGAGTATCTTAGAAGATGTACCAAACAAAACCAGGAACATATTTTTAAATAATGTCCTGTAAATACATTTCTAAAGCTCTGTGTTTTTAAAATTTATTTTTTATTTTTTTTTCCAGGGACAGAACATTACTTTAAATGCCTATGAAAGTACACAGAGATAAACATTAATATTAGCTTGTGAGGAACACATAAAGGTGATTTGCTATGCCAATTCTTTGTAAAAACATCTAAGCATGCAAAAATTGTAACAATTGAAAAGGTTAAGAAAAATTTTAAAAGTTTCTCCCAAATAATTTTTTATGGTCATACGGAGAGATAATCAATTCCCTTTAATCTTATGCTTTCATTAGACTTTTTTTTTTCCCACTGAAAAAATACAGTTGAATAAAAATGTTGCCCAGTCTTCTAGATAGCCATGTTTGCACTGAATTTCACATCAGCAATTACCCTCTGATGCACCCCTCAAAATTTACCACTGTAGCTAACAGTGTTTATTTGCATTGCTGCTGAGACAAAATGGCATTGCAGTCATGTTAGGGAAATCATGCACTGAAAGCATCTAAGAAAGAAAGCTTGTTTCTTGTTTGCACAGACTTATCTTAGGCTAAGTGCAGACAGTGTAAGGCAATGCTTTTAAGTCAGTCTTGCTCACTGTGTTTAGTTCTGCTCCATAGTAGCACCACTGGTACTAGCTAAGTACATCTTGATGAATGTTCCTCAAAGCAGAGAGAAGTGTATTAGAAAAAACAAACCACCAAAAAAAAAAAAACCAACAAAAAACAAACCACCACCACAAACTTCAGGATCTGCTGTTTCTACTGTGATATAACTTCTTTGGAATTCCATTCAAATATGCAGAAAGAGCACTTAGAGAATAGTGCTATACACCTCCTCCATGGGTCAATATACTTCCATGTTTTCTACTAAACTTGTTCAGAACTCCAGAGTTTAATGCCTATTGACTATGGGCCTTCCTATGCTGGAGATTTCAGCATTTAAGTTACAAGTCAGACAAATCATTCAACTCAATTGATCTTTCTAACCACTTAGGAAGTTTTGCCAACTGACTCATGCTTGCAGGGATACCCTTCATTAGTGAGGCTGATATCTCTAAGATTAATTTCTAGTTGTCTGCCTTATTTCGATTCCCTTTGGGTTGCTCAGACCACACATCCGTTCTCAGGATGATTACTCCTACAGTACCTTCGCATAAACAACTGGAAACCACATATTGGCTGTGTATGGTCCTGGCAACCAAGTCATTAATTCAATTCCATTTCAGAGCTAGTGCTTTCCTTCTGAAGAATTGCAGGACAACAGTAATAATTTCTCTGAGGTTAAGACTAAGTGGTCCTGTTGGAAGGGGCTCCCTGCATGCCTGTTAGAAACCATAGCTTTCTACTGGACTAATTACAAGACTTTAGAGTTAGCTTTTGAAAGAGGAGATGGTTTTCCTTCTGTGTGAAATGTTGCCTACAAAAATGAATACAAGCCAATGGATGCTTGAAAGTCAGGGAAAGATTATGGATGAAATTAACTTGTCAGCTGCTAACTTGTTTGGGCTGCCTTTTGTATACAGCTTTTTGAGATCAAGATGAGTTGCTTGAAAGCGTCATTGGACACCACAGCAATGTTTTAAACATCTTATAATATGATTATAGAACTACTCATAGGAAAATTGGACTGTATTTTTTGCTAGCAGAAAATTTCGATCACTCTCTACCCAATCACAGAAACACCTATATTCCTTGCTTTCATTTATCACAATTTGCCAACAATGCATCTTCAAAGTAAAGTGATTCTCCTATCACTCTGCACACAAAATTAAAAGAAAGCACTTGCCAATAAAAAGTTAACAAAAAGAGATGAGGAGAGCTTCTCAATCCTTAGTTTAGCTAATAAACACAACGCTCACAAGTCACTTGTTAACTCTATTTTCATAAAGCTGCATTTTGTGCTTACAATAAATAACCTTTGAGGTTTGTTCCAGCAGGTTTTTTAATAGAAACAGTTGTACCAGAAGTTGCAGCAAAAGGTATCTGGAAATCAGCATCACTGTTACTACTAATATCATTACCAAGAGCATAGAGCAACTTAATATTAAAATAAAGTATACAATACATACTTAAAAAGCTTTTTGAAAAGAAATCCTGGAACTTTGAAACCCTCTTCAAATTCAGTGTCACTTTCATCAGAACCTTCCTCAGCCACCTGATGTTCTTTGTCCTTCAAGCGTTCTTTTTGCCACCTCCTAGAGTTACACAAGGAATAGAAAAAAAAAAGTGAATATTACATGGAATTTTGCATCAAGTAGAAAACAACAAATTAAATATATATATACACACACTCTCAGACATGTTGAGCTGAAGTAGTAATAAATTGGAGGGGAGAGTTATGGAACTCAAAATATTTTACATGAAAATGTTCATGCAATCCTGATTAGTTAAAAGTTTTCAGTTTTAAAGCTAGTTACAATTATCTACAGACAGAAATACTAAATACAATGTAATCAATAGTTAGCACCATTAAAAGAAACTGGCTACCTTAAATTCCTAATTTAAAAAAACATCAAAATCAACAACAAAACAAAAAAGCAATAAAGCTGAAGTACTTTGAAGTTATTTTTCTCAATTTAAACAAACATTTAAAACACTTTCTTTCACCTAGAGAAATCTTTAGCAGCATATAATTGTATACAGAGGACTCAGCTGGAAACATCACAGTCTTAGGGATGATGTGCTCTAAAAGCTGTTAAGTAGTCACTGAGTATTTTGACATTTTGAAATTACAGAGTGATTTATGGTATGCAGCCTGGTGGTTGCATTTGGACTCTAGGCAGGCTACAGAATTGCCTTCCCGCCCTGTGCCCCCTTTTAGAAAGAGTACCAAAGGATCTTCAATGTCCAAGATGCATTTGTTTCAGCGACCCCCAAAAAAACATCTACCTGTAATAGCAAAGTGCATGCTTACTGCCAGCTGGGAGGAAATGTCTGCAGTACCAAAATAAGTAAATACCAAACCATCAACAGCACTTCACAGACAACTTGGATTTTGCTGGAATTCTCCTGCAAAAGTGCATTCACTGCAGACATGACAAACACATTGTATAACCTGACAAAATCCCTACAGAAAGTGTTAAGTTATAGAACAGATGGAAAATGTCCTTGTGCTGCTGCTCTGCAAACAGATTTCATCTAGTAAAAAGATAGTTGCATCTGTAAAGATGAAATGATTTGTGTACCTCCTTTCAGATACCCTAAATATATGGACCAGTAAAATTTCTTCTTACTGAAACCCTCTCCTCTCCCAAGTGAACAGCCTCATGCTCCCCAGACCAGCCAGAATACTTTCAAATCAAGTGTGCCCTCCAATTTAAGCCATCATTATTTGAATACTTTTCCCATATTTATAGTTAATTCACACAAAGGTGCTAACCTGAATGAGGCTGAAGAAGAAAGAGAAGCCCTGACAGTCTAAAAGCATCTCAAACATAAAATATAAAGATCAAAATTGTTCAGGTCCCGAAGAACTATAAATAGCACTGATGGGATGAGAAGAAGCAAGTGGAAAATGTAGGCTGAAAACCTAACATAAGCCTCCTAGCACTGAAATCTACAGTATTGAGCTATAAACTGCCTCCTGAGTGAGAAGCTAGAAAGCTCATCTGTCCAGTCTTAACTCCACATTGAAGAAACCCCAGAGAATACACTCTAGAACAGTCCTGCAATAAGTAGATGGAGGAGGGCTTAGTGGGATGCAGCAGTTTTCAAGTACACCTCCAGTTTCCAAATGTCAAACATCACAGCTGAGTGCACAGTCCCATTTCCCTCCTGGTAACAACTTCCCTCTCCCTTTTACCTGTTACAAAAACAGCCTAGGCTTCTGCTGTTGGCTGGACAGCTGTAGCAGCAGAAAGATGTCAGGGTAAATGAATTATCAGAGTTCTTAAAGTAAAATTCATCTTTTGGGAAAAAGGATTTATGAGCTTCTTAACAAACTGAGGAGATTTACTCCCCCCCTTTTTTTTTTTTGAGTTATGAATCCTGATTTTTCTATAAAATACATGCAATAAAGAAGCACATATTTTTAGGGAGAGAAAAAAATGTATACAATCTTCAAAGCTGAATACGTGAAAGGACATAAACTGCAACAACGGAGATGTAAAGAGTATTTTAATTCCAGCCTTGCTACACACAATGCAATGCACTTTAAGCTTATGGGCTAAGTGAGCATTTTCAAAGCTATTGGTCCAATTTTACCTATGTCAGGAAAAAGAAACAATCATAAAGCCATCAGTTAATTTCTGTCCCACAGCTGGCAGTATCATCAGCTGCAAAAACAAAATTTAAACACACTGTCATTATCTTAATTTATATCCTGACCTAAACACCCAAAAGGACAAAGACAGAAGCTACTCTTAGAATTTCTCAAACAACTGCCCATAAAACTGCTACTATCTCTTGATATTTGGCACTTCAAACTTGGCAAAATAATCCAGAAGACACTATGAAACATCCCACACATTGCCCTAAGTCTTTAAGACTTCACCCATGCTACCCATCTGTATCATGTTAAGAGCAGACACTATTGGCACAATGACATGTACAGTACTGTGACACCCTCCAGCTGATATGAGAAATGCCTTCTCCACGAGAGAAAAACCCTCCCAGTTAAAACAGTTTAAGATAAAATCTGATTAGTGACTGAAAGAAAAAACGAAATGAAAATGAAGGACTAGTGTTCCCCTTGTATTTTATTTATTTATTTTAACAATAGGCAGATCCGGGGGCAAGGAAAACAGTGGTGCCTGTCTTCCTATGGACATTATTCTGCATTTTCCAGTTTTAAATAAGGTGAAAACTGTAAAAGGGGCTCATCTTCCTGTTAGGTCATTCATAGTCATCTCCCGCAGGACCTGTGAGCTCATAGTAAGACAAGCTCAAGCTGTGTTTTCCCTAGGGGCAGCATTAGTAAGTTTCTCTCTCTTTCTGACCACTTACTTTGGCAAAACTTTTAGGTGCTTCACTTAAAGGCTTCTGTGCCCCTGTCAAACCTGTTTATAAACCTTGGATTAGGAACAGGGAAGAAATTCAACACTGGATACACAAACAGCAATCACATACTTTCTCACGGGATAAAGGTAGTTATGGCAGCTTTTTAACCAGCTTTTTACCAATATTTGAGAAAATACTTACAGCTGACTTTTATGGAAGCAGTTCCAAACGTGGTGCTGTTTTATTAAGTGAAAGTGAACAACACCATCTCCAAATACATGAAAGTTACAGTAACTGCAAAAAAAATTACACTGAAGAATTAACTAGGAAAACACAATACTGGACAAGTTCAGAGAGCCAGCTTTACAGCAATGTGCTTTGATCTCTTACATTCAGTCACCTTCAGAAGTAAAAATTGCAATGGAGAGAAAAAGCAGCATATGCAGGGAAAAATACGAGGAGCTGTTGACAGTTTCCTGATTAAAGACTGAGTTGCAAATATTTATCTGTAAGCTCTCAGGCTGTTATTTCATTACATGAAATCACGTACCCAGTGAAGTAGTAAAAAAAAAAATAAAAAAAAATAAAAAAAAACTTACTAAGAGTATAAAAAATAATTTTTCACCACAAATACTTTTACATAAGTAGCCTAGCATAGGAACAAAAATCTCTCTCTTAGACTAGCATTCTGCTAGTCCTTGACTTAGGAAAACAGCATTTATGCTCACAGGTTAACTCATCCAAAAAGGCTGATACATTCTAGAGGCACAGCATAAAAACACATTTATTTTTGTCCAATACTATGAAGTTGTTATCAATTATTGTTCTGAGCTCCAGAAACAACCGAGACATGTCAGAACTGGGTTACTTTATCTGACTGTGTTAAGATAAGACTCAAAAGAAGAAAGAAGACACCTATTTATCACACTAAAACGAAAACAATTTCAAATCACAAAACTTCTGACGTGACAGCTAGGTTAAGAATCCATATTAAATTCAAATTGAATACAACTGACAAGCGAAGCAGTATTTTGTGCAAGAGCCTGCCTCTTAATTCTGAATGTCAGAATCGCCACCAGCCAACGCTAGAGCTTCAGTCTCCCCTGGGAAGAAGCAGATTGCCCTCTAGTGTATGTTAGAAAAAATGATCCACAACCAACCAAGAAGAAACTTCAGGTTAAAAAAAAGCTCAAAGCCGTTCAGGAATTGCACTAACATTTTCTGCACTAATTTTGACCAATGTAAAGATATCTCTTGAAATCATTAGATAACTAGAAAATAAGTATATCTAGAATTTGAACTAATAAATTCTGAACCTAGATTTCCTTTTTTATACACATTGTATTTGTTACTTTACTGAAATGCGTAATTACACAAACTGTAGAATTAAAGGCTCTGCTATTGCATCTCTTTAAAGGTCCGGAGGTTTTTGATATTTTCTCCTAAGTTTAAAGAGAAAGCAGCATATTATTTATTTATTTATTTTACCACTTTAATACACTGCAGTTTGAAGAAATTATTCAGTTTCTGAAAAGCTGTGAACTTGATGCAAGATATTGTATTAAGCTATTTTACAGTAACATTTCACTATTTTCTAGGAAAGTGAAAATATTCTAAACAGTTGAAGCAATGGGAGGACAATATTTGCTATACCAGTTGGCTAGTCTGCTCCCGTACCCTTCCCCTTAAGTCAAACTTTCGAGGGAGGAACAGCAGTAGCTCATAATTTGACTTAATATATTGATGAAATTAAAAATATCCTTATGAATCTCAGTTAAATTTCATTAACGTGCCTAACAATCAGGAAACACAGGTTTTATTGTATCACCAAAGTCTCTTGAGAACAGAAGCATGACCCTTGAGAAATTTACTTTTATGCTGTCCATGGGTCACTAACGTAAGTACAATTTCATCCTGCAAGTACAGTATCAAAGCCATATATCATACAATTAAACCTTCCTTACTATAAGATTGCATTCAGATACTAAGCTGATTTCCCACTTATTGCAATACCCTAGAAAGAAATTCTGCATCCAAAACAGTAATGAACACAATTAGATTTTTTTTTCTTTTTAAAATACAGTCAGGAACCAAGCTGAGTGTTTAATATAGTTTGCATTTTTGAAGCACAATATGTTTTCTATTTTAGACAGCTAAGAACCCCTTACAGATTATTCTAATTTGCTAAATTGAAGCATTCAGCATTACTTTTCTGATCTAACTTTTTATGGTCTGTATGGGTGGATTTAATTGGTACGTCCTAACAGATGAAATAAATGCAGTTAGTACCACAAGTCTCTGCAAGTAAATTAAGACTGATGTAGACAATTACACACTTGAGCTTAGAATGAAAGGTGTACTCAGTGAGTGAGCCAAAATATATCTTCATTTGTGTCTTGGATTTGTCATTTTAAAGAGCAGTTAGGATGCTCTAAGAAAATGTCTTCCACAAAAGGTAGTATTTAATCCTTTTTAAATTTATAACTCTGAAACAATGAGAGATTCAGCGACACGGATATTTCAAAGACAGCTAACATATGAAAAGTGATCTGACTTGAGAACAACACAACTTATTTTTTAGCTAATTTTATTTTTGTTTGATATTTATCAACTGTTTTGTGCATTGATAGCCACAACTTCCAGCAACTCAGCTGCTTGGATGTCACTTGGGAGACATGGAAAGAAGCAGCATTTCTAGCCTTGCCTCGCAGCACTTGACAGCACTTGAATGAAGAGCTATTCAGATAACATTACTCCAAAAACTATACAAAATACACAGGAAAACATAGATATGGTACTTATCTTCCCCCAGTGTGAGATATAACGCCTTCCCTGAAGCAGCAGGCATATACATACTGGCAGCTGCTATGGGAACAGTGACCTTAGGATCGCTATTACATTTTGTTTGTTTCCAAGCTATTGCCTCATGTAGATATTGCATTAGCAATGACAACAGCATAACATGTTAATTACATATTAGGACCTAAAATTATTTGATTACATTTACACTTTCCATTTTAATACAGCAAAGGAGAATGTTGATTAATACGCAAAAAAAACCTGCATAGTTTGCACCTTCCACAGCTGTAAAACCTTGAAAGAAAGAATAATACAAAGAATAATCTGACAAATCCAGTGTCCTACAATGGGGTTACAGCATTGGTGGAAAGCAGAAGAGGAACTGGCATCATCTGCTGGGACTTGTGCAAAGCATTTTACACTCTCCCCTAGGTGATATCCTTGTCTCTAAACTGGAGAGACATGGATTTGATGGATGGACCACTCGGTGGGTAAGGCATTGGCTGGATGGTCGCACTCAAAGAGTTGCGGCCAACAGCTCAACTGTCAGGTGGAGATCAGAAACAAGTGGTGCTCTTCAGGGGGTCAATATCAGGACTGGTGCTATTTAACATCTTTGCTGGTGACATGGAGAGTGAGATTGAGAGCACCCTCAGCAAGTCTGCTGATGACAGCAAGCTGCGTGGTGCGGTCAACACACCACAGCAGGGCGAGGGAAGGGATTCTCCCCCTCTGCTCTGCCCTCGTGACACCCCACTTGGAGTCTTCAGCTCTGGGGCCCCCAGGACAATGACAGAGATGTATTAGAACAAGTCCAGGAGAGCCACTAGGATGATCAGGGGGCTGGAGCACCTCTCTTGTGAAGACAGGCTGAGAGATTTGGGGTTGTTCAGCCTGGAGAAGAGAAGGCTCCAGGGAGACCTTACACCAGCCTTCCGTTGCCTAACGGGAGCTACAGGAAAGCTGGGAAGGGACTCTTTGTCAGGGGTGTGGTGGTAGGACAGGGAGTAACAGCTTGAAACTAAAAGAGAGATTTAGAGTAGATGTAAGGAAGAAACTCTTCACTCAAAGAGTGGTGAGGTACCAGACCAGGTTGTCCAGAGAAACTGTGGATATGTTTAAGGCGAAGAAGTGTTTGTAATGTGTAAAGTATTTGCTTACCAGTAATGGTAAGCAAACAAAGGCAAGACCTATGCAAGCGAAGAGAACTGAAATTATTAAGCATGTGTACTGAGAAGCTAGCCTTGCCACTTTCCACTGATCACATCTTGCTTTGAGCAGCAACTAGGCTGACTGCTGCAAGTTGCCTTTAGGAGGCAAGCAAAGAACAGGGCGCTTTCCTACCCGCCCTGTTTCCTGCAGATGCACCAGCTCCTCTTCTGGAAGCAGTCTGTTCTGGAGAAGCTGAGCAGTCCCGCAGTTAGCTAATTATCATGCTTTAACAACATCACCATATTTTCCCCTTGACACAGACCAATCTCTTCAAGTCCCATCCCTGAAAAGTTTTAATGTTAAGGAAACTCATTTTCAATCTTTAGGAGTGTAGGACTTTATTCAGCGCCAAGCACAAGACTAGATGTTCAGAGGACTAAAGTAATCCTAAAGGACTTTGCCTTGCCTATCTCAGGGGTAAAATATACCATAATCTCACCCATTCATTTGCATTCAAAAGTAAAACTGATGTGAAATAAGACATAAATGTAAGCAAATGACAGAATTTCTATAGCATTCTTAATATGTTTCTTAATTCACCACACTTTATTTTCTCATGGCATTTCCCATAATGAAGATTACCTGGGGGTGTCAGCATAAAAACGTCAATGTGGACAGCTGCAGCTTAACAGCCACAATAACTGTAGCTATGAAATTTTTAAGAGATGTAGTGTTTTGGTGGCAATTACAGTTATTGATATTTCTAAAATTCATTTAGGCTTTTATTGTAACTTTAGTAACCAAAAGAAATGTAGTCTACAATATGACTTTGCTAAGGATAAATTGTCACAATCTTAATGTTATTAAAAAACGTGTTTGAATGAATTTAAACTGAGAGTCATATTAAAACTTTCAATCAAAATAAATTACTCTTGATGAAAACACTGAATTAAAAATGATTTAATACTGGTCTAATTCAAATGTGAAGAACATACTTTTATTCAATAAAATAGTACATATTTTACCAACTAAATACAATTAATTTTTTTAATGCATCCAATAAAAACACATTTCTTTTTGACCCTATGGACACTGCTCAGATTAGCCTCCTGTTGAAATTTTCTATTCAAGAGCAATAACACTACGCTTTAACTTTGAAAAGCAGCATCCTGGGATTGCCAGCCTAACGCCTCATGTCAGCTTCTGATCTGTTTTAGTAATCTCAGACGTGAAAGCCAAGTTGGGCTCTTCTTACTGACAGTTCTGTTACCAGGAACAATTCTGAAACCATGCAAGTACTTCTACCAGAATATACCTCTTTCTCCACAGCAGCTCAGGCTCTCTCAATGTGAAAAGATAAGTTTTTATTCCCCTTCTTCTGATAGAGCTTCATTTAACTCTGTAAGGTTTTATATTTCTGTAAAATTTAAGTCTCCCAACCGTTATACATGCTATGCCTTTCCACTGCATTAGCCACCCTTCACCAACAACCCTAGTATCGATTGTTCCTTTCACTCCAGGACAGCTGTTTCCAACTTGGAATCTATGCTTTTCTGAAGGGCTATAAACTACTTGAAGGACATTCACAAAAAGTAATGAATTCAAAGCAAGCATGCTATCAACAGGCTGACATTCATTATATGAAGCTCAACTGTTACAGCAGAAAAGAGATAACATGCCAGCAGTTACAGAACACTAAAATGGTTTTATTTGTTTTAGTTGATCTTGATCTTTTGGCTCCCAGTGTGTAAAGACTATTCCTTAACTTTACTGGCATGTCTAGTTAGCATTTTAAGAGCTTAACAAATTACACATCACTTCGTTAACCCTTTAAGATGTTTTCCAGGCAGCAGTGAAAATGGAAACATTGCAGTCTTATTGTTAGGAGCTCAACAGCTATGCTATCCATAGAGAAGACATCTCAACTGCACACCATAGCTACAGAGAAACCATCGACACCCAGGCGATATAAATTTCATAAACTACAGATAAGCACCTGGTGTTTCAACTGCCATTTTCAGAAATAACTTGTGTTCCTGACACTTTAGCTACACTTAACCACCTAATTATACTAGTCTATTTAATAGAAGATGCTGACTTACCTTCTAAATCTTATACAGTTTACAACCTGAGGTTATTGTAGCAAGAGAAAACTACTACTACCATTTCCACTACCTCTTTAGATAAGGACATCACCCTCATTAAGGGCAAAAAGAGGAAAAAAATCACTGTCAAACAGGGCAGCTCTTCTTAGATTTGAGTCATAGCAATATGAACATCCAGTCTTTATTACTTATCTAAACTATGCAAGAAATATCACTTGCTAATCAAACAATACAGATCATGTCCTTTCTAGTATGAATTTTCACAAGTTTAAATTCAAGATCCATTTTATACTGATGTTCAAATAAACCTGTTAGCCAGATACACTATACATATTTGCCTCATATTTCAATAAGTGAATGGATTCTACAAAAATAGTACATAACTATGATTTGTTTGAGGAATTTCTTCTTGACTAGCCATTAACTAGGGCTGAAAAAAAAAAAACCCACCTCATCCCAAACCAAACCAAAGATTTCTCTCACGCTGTGAAAGTGCTCTCCCTCTGAAAGGTCAGTCTGCATGTAATTTTGCCTATCAAACAGAACAAATCATCTATATTTGAAAAGTAGATATAAAGATCTGCAGACAAAAGCACCACTTAAGTAGACAGTAACACTGCCAAGTAAATGTTGCTTTATATATACACTTTGTTGTTGGCACATTCACAGTTCTGCAAATAGCAAACAAATTGAATACTGAAATAACTTATTTTTGAAGGACCCTATAGCAATCAGAAAAATTAAATAGCAAAGCCATTATAATTAAGAGGTAAGCCTGATTCCTTTTTGGAAGGCTATGATTCTTCTGACCGTCTCCTTTTCCTTACTCCAATTCCTACCTGTGTATTATAAACTGCCTTTCACGTATGCAATATCATTTGTTAATATTACTAATAAAATGTCTAGGACTAACCTTAATCTCTGTTTATAATAGTCTTCATCTCCATCATCTCTCCATCTCTTTACTTTGCGCTTCCCTACTGTAGGCTCTTCCTCCTCAGAGCTTGGAAAGTAGTCAGCATCCTCTTCAGCTTCTTTAGAATCTCTCTTCACCAAATGTTTTCCCTTTCTTGAAAAATTCTTGAGTTCATAATCAGAATCATTATTAGCATGAGAAGGTACCCATTCTTCCTCCTCTTCGACTTCTTCAGGATCAAAGAGCTCCTCATCAGGTACATACTCAGAGTCTCCACTATCGTCCTCCTGTTCTCGCTTCAGCTTCTTGGTCTCAGGATATTTTTCTTTTGGAATCCCTGATTTTGGCTGAATCTGAAGGGCATGCCTCTGAAGTTTCTTCAAGTGTTTTTTTAACCGCTTATCTGTTTTTGACAGGGATTTACCCTTTTTTTCCTTTGTAGTAGATGTGGGAGCTATGCATTGAACATTTTTGGCTTGAGCTTTCTTCTTTGCTCCTTTGTGAAGGGATAACTTCTTTCTCTCAGATGACAACTTAGCTTGGTCTGCTAAATACTTCTCGAAATCAGACGCTTCATTTAGCATTAATCGTCGTGCCTTCCTCTCTGGCTTCTGAGGTATTTTAGTTCCAAAAGGGGTCATCTGGCCAGTACGAATAAGTTCCTCCCACTCTGTTTCCTGAACGGGCATAAGCATACTGCCAAGAGACGATGGACCAGGTTCTGAAACAAAAAAGTCAGAAAATTCATCCTACCTTTCATGTGTCCTGAATAACTCAAACACAGGAACACCCTTTTTTTCAAACTTTAAATCCGTTCACTTTTATACATGGCTCCAAACTAACATAGCGGTGTCAAGAGTTGGACTTGATGATCCTTAAGGGTCCCTTCCAACTCAGGATATTCTATGATTCTATATAATATAAGAAGTTCAAAAAAAAAAACACAAAAACAAACCAAAAACCAGAAAACAATAAAACAGAAAGCCAAAGGACTTTTTTTAAACTTCAAACTACTTCCAAAAATTCTTATAGGAAAGATTACACCCACTATCAAAATGCTAATACCGTTGGAACTACCCACAGCAGCAGCAAAACCAACCATAAATGATTAACCCTCAACACCACATGAACTCTAATGTGCCCCTCCTATGCTTTCAATTCAACATATCCTGTTCACTGCAAGAAACCACAGATTGCATATGGAGCAACACTGTCCATTTCTATTTTTATTACTGACTTTTCAGTCCTACTCATGAGCTTGAAATTTGACATGTCCATTAACCATACCAGGACAGAGACACAAATATTAAGGCACACATAAAAGATTGTCTTCCCACATGCTTAAAAAACAAACAAACCAACAACACACTATCTTCCTACTCTACAATACTAATACACTAACATTAGGATTACGACTTTAAAAGTCAGATTGGCTACACATTGCATTGCCATAGAAGAATGCTTCAGTTAAACTGCACACACAGTTACTATACTTATTAACACAGTTAACTGAAGTTACAACTGGTATCTGAAACCATAGAGGAAGGAAATCTCTTGAATTCAAGAAGCTGAAAGGAAATTCCAGCCTGAAATGTGTTAATGGTCTAAAATTTCAAAGTAGCTATACCAAAATCATCAGCATGCTACTGTTTCATTAAAAACACCATATTTATCACCAAAGTGTGTTTAATGAGTAACAATAATGCATCAGGCATGAAAGCCCTTCTTTTCCAGCCCCTCAGTGTCTTGAATCCCTGGAACTGCTGAACCCCACTTTTTCTGTCATAGACTCCATTCACTTTCTAACTACATTTCATCACACTGGGTGCTTGAGTCTTACTGCATGAGCCTGCTACAAGAAAAAAGGCTTAAAGATGATTTTCTGCTATGAAAACTTTACTGAGGTTTTCACACCCAGTAAGTTTTGTTGAGCCAGGAGAGAAAAAAAAAAATCTCTGTGAAATCTGGAATCCACATCTGCAGTGGCCACACAGCAGACAGGTGTTACACCTCTGCAACAGAACAGCCAAAGTGGGGTAAATGCACAGGGCAACAACATTGTATGGGCCCAAGCTTGCCCTGCAGAATACTGCAAATAGTGATGGTGGGCAAGATACAGCCAAGCTGTAGTTACAAAATCCCAGCTCAGTTTGCAGTAGGCAGTGAGAAAGTAAACAGTGAAAATCGTTTGCATACGAAACACTGACAGAACAAATATATTGTTCTGGAAGAAGTTCTTTCTTTCCTTTTATTCTTAAATGTAATACAGCTTGAAAAAAAAAAAAAAAAGAAACACTTCCTCCATCCATTTCTAATGCTATTTCCCAACAATAAGAAAAAACAATTTTGTTAATGCTGATTGATAGCATACAGCATATAAAATGTAATTCAATCATGATGTTAGTCATCTTTATCAAATTAGCTGTGAAAAAAATGTTAAGATTTCCAATTTATTAAGCCCAATACTCTAATGTGCATCAGCCATCCCTACTGAGCTGAACATGGATTAACAACCATTTTTTAAAACTTCCCATATGAATATGCCAAGATCTGCAATTCTGCAGGTGCAGAGAATAAGCATTCTTTAGTCATCCTTTGAAAACAAACCACTGAAATTTATTTCCTTATTGGCAAGGATCTTGCAAATTACTATCAAACAACAAAAGGCATTACATCAAAGTAAGAGAACTTTCAGCTTTCTCCCATACCTTCATCATCCTCAAATTCAATCTCACTTATTTTATCAAGAATCTCTGTTCCACCAAGAATTGCTTGGAGACGTTTTTGTTTTGCATTGATCTTCTTCAGCTGCTGCTCCTTGAATGAAAATTAGATACATCATTTAATTTTTAATCTCGTTCATAGACTTCCTATCCTTTTAAGCAATACTTAAGTTAGAATATTTGCAGTATTTTCCAACAGAAAGTCATATTCAAATGTTCGAAGTATTCAATTTTAAAATAGGAAGTGCAAAAAATTGTCACCATGTATCTGTAGGGCACTGACTCATAGAACACAAACAATTTTGTGTGTAACTTACCTTAAAATACACATGCAGTATGATCAGATTATTTAAACACACAGGGTTTACATGTTTGTTATGCATTTTTATGTCCATCTTTCAAAGTGACTTTCAAAGTCACTTTATAACTATGCAAAGTAAGCCTGTTAATTGCACTTGTGCGATATGTAGAGAATACCAAAGAAATTGTTCATGATTTGCAAGACTGGATTACTGGGTAATACGCCACTAAAATCAGCTATAAAATTTAATAAGATTTATTTATCATCCCAGAAGTTTTAGAACGTTTGCTTAGAAAGAAACAGAAAATGTAAATCCATCAGTCAATATACATTTCTATACAGTTAATTCATGAATGATCACAGCTAATTTACCAGCAAAACCCACAAAGTTAAATACTTTTGAAAAATATGTGAAAAATTCAACATTACAGATGTCTTAACAAACATAGCTCATTACCACTAAGAATTCATACCTAGCTCTTCTGCTACACCTTTTATCTGACTGCAATATCCTCAACTGGGTGTTTACCAGTAATGTTGCAATTCCTTGGTATTGCTAACTTTCATTTATAAACAAGAAATTCCAAACAGTAATACAAAGACATAGGCAATGCAACTTTCCACATGTGTAATTCCATTCCACTCTCCAAATATTTCCTCACCTACCTAGGGACATAATTGAAAAAAAAAAAAAAAAAAAAAAAAGGGGGGGGGGGAGTACACAGCACAAAAAGCTTTTTTTTTTTTGTCAATAAAGATTCAGTACCATGTCTATGTCCTTATGTAGCACTTTCTAAACCACAAACTGTAAGTGTATCCATGTATGCTACATTGTACTACCTCCTTTGTATGCACCATTATCCTTGCTACCAAAGTATTGTAAACCTCTCCCTGTATGACATCTCCACACAAAAAGATATAACAGTCATTAATTTCCCATTTGTCTCATTAATGGCATAATTTAGTCATCCTTACCTAGCCTTTTTTTTTTTTTTTTTCAAGTTACTACAAAAGGAAAAGTACTGAAAGTCACTTCTGCAGGAAAAAAGTTGTCTAAGACCAGCTTCAAATACAGTGCCTCACTTCAAACACGCTGCAGTTTAACCAGACTCTTGAGGTTACTGGAACTACTGTTACAGATTTTAGTTTTCATACAGGGATTGATAGTTACCGTACAAAGGCCATTAGAGATGGCTAACAATGGATTTCCAAAGAGATATGAACTTCAACTAACACTTGCATAAATTACTCAAGTAATAAGAAAACAAGAAAATACAGCTTACAATTACTTGATAACACTTCAGAGGTGAAGTGCAGTTTAATGCATTTCTTCTTGCTACTTCCAGCTACTCAGTTCTAGTCCTGTACCACTATTCAGTACTTACTCTCTTTAATGGACAAGTTGTGAGCACAACATTATCCAAGTTGCTGAAATGATCAAAAGAATAATAAAATATATATATAAAAAACAAACTGAATGGAGTCAGTGGCAAATGACCTGAGAGTGGCAAGAAGTGTCTGAAAGCTTTTCAGTCAGGTGGCCATTAGAGAAATTATTAGGGTGCATTTCCATGAGACAGTGAGCAGGTCTAAGAGCTATATTCCTGACCAGGACAAGCTTCCCTTTTCTCAAGTCTCCTTCCTATTCACAGATGTAGAGGTCTACTGCTTTTATTACACTGATGTCTGCTAGGTTGCTCTACAGGCTCCTTTGACTTACTATGCAGCAGGAAAAAGCTAGAGCAGCTTCTGCCAAGTTGGTGAGTTGGAATAGCTCATAGAGGGGAATGATGTGTATTGGTACAGGAGAGACACAGACAGTGACAGAGGACTTAGGGAAAGGAAGATGGGAGACAAAGACCACAGGAGCAGAGATTTAGATCAACTACATCGTGTTCTAACAATGCATTGCTATTTCTCTAAATACTACTAGAAAGGATTAATTAAAATTAATGCAAATCAGACTGTCCTGGTTGTAGTTAGGACAAAGTTAATTTTCTTCCTAGTAGCTGGTAGAGTGCTATGTTTTGAATTAGGATGAGAAGAGTGCTGATAACATGCTGATGTTTTAATTGTTCCAGAGCAGTGCTTACACCAAGCCAAGGACGTTTCAGCTTCTCATTCTGTTCTGCCAACAGGCAGGCTGGGCGTGCAGCAAGAGCTGGGAGGGGACAGACCCAGGACAGGTGACACAAACTGGCCAAAGGGGTATTCCATCCCATCTGACATCATGCTAAACAATATATAGGGGGGGCTAGCTGGGGTGGGGGGCCGGCTGCTCGGGGTTAGGCTGGGCATCGGTCAACGGGTGGTGAGCAATTGCATCGTGCATCACTTGTTTCGTACACATTATTAGTAGCAGTACTATTACCATCATTATTATTATTGTTATTATTTTCCTGTCTTAACAAATTGTCTTTATATCAACTCCCAGGCTTCACTTTCCCATTTCTCTCCCCTATCCCAGAGAGGGAGGGGGGAGGGTGACCAAATGGCTGTGTGGTGTTTAGCTGCCAGCTGGGTTAAACCAAAACACAGACTTCCAAGCAAGCCCTGGAACATCAGCTTTACAGCTTGGTCTGAAATTTACAATCACTCTCTGCTCCCCCACAAAAAACAAAACAAAACAAAACCAACAACTTCTCTACAACCTCTCTTTCACATCTTTAGTTATTTACATTTTTTTGGTAGAATATTAAACCACGTACAAAGGGAAGAAACAGCGATTTTAGATGGACTCTGAATTATACAATCAAAAAAGAATTATATCACATAAGCCAGCACTTCAGTCAAAGTAAAAGGTAAGTATTGTCAGCAGGAAATTAATGCAATCTAATCACCTTGTTATATTTTTGCCGTTTCACAGAATCTAGTTTTCTGTTTATATCTTTGTTGTTGGCAGCTTGAGGTGAAAGTTGCTCAATAATTTTATTTATTTGTTTCAGAGATGATGTGCATGATCTGAAAAACAAGATTGTAATGTACTATTCAGTTCTACTAAAGAAAAATAGAACATTCTCAATTCAAACAATTCCAGAATGCTTAACGTAAGATTTAAAAAAGACTAAAGGTAAGTTTCTAAATAAGCATCTTATAGTTAAACATTAGTAGAAACACGGAATACTTTAAGAACTTAAACATCATTAAATATTCATAAACAAAGTTTTGCTTATACTAAAATTTCAAAAGAAAAGACAAACCACTGCAATATTTAGTATTCAGAATTACAAATATGATAATGCTCACAAGGAAGTGACAGTGGTTGATTTCATCATTAAAGATAAACAAATCGCAATGCAGTAAAGCACAGGTTGCAGGGACAAGTGCCAGGGATGGAAGTGGTGCAGAACCAGCTAAGATCAAGTGTAGTATCTACTCTTCGATAAGTTCTCAATGAGAGTACTTCATATTAAATGAATTTTTGAACTCTGTAGTTGGATTTGGAGCTTGTTCCCTCCACTCTGTGCATTGTCCTGACACTGTGGACGTAGCACTGAAAGACATGGTTTAGTGATGGGACTCAGTAGGTCAGGTTATGATTGAACTTGAAGACCATGAATGTCTTCTCTAACCTACATGCTTCTATGATACCATAAAATAATCTACATGGAAAATACTATGCTTTCATTTTGGAAACCTGTTTTTAACAGTTCCATGCTGTTATATAGGAAGACAATTTATTTTACCTATACAGTTTCAGGAAGACAAACTAGCTCAAGGAATTAACAGCACATGTACATTAAACTTTTTTTTATTTATGCATAACCATTTTCCATATTTCTCCATACAACAGGAAATTCTGGTTGAACCACCTACTAAAATCTAGTATAATCTGTTACTGCTGCTGAATTTGTTTGCAAGAATGAGGTACCACTCCCACTGTCAGAAGCAATAAATCTGTGCTTGTTGATTGAAACAGCAGAATATTTAATAAAGATATACAAATAAGCATCTCAAAGAGTTATGAAAAACATCATAGAAAACTTAACAACACCTGTAAAGCAGCCATAAATCCCCTTGTATAAAAAAAAATGAACTATATAGCTTCCTTAATTGTTAGACCACTTACCTCTCTTCAGTTCTAATCTGGACTGGTGTCCTAGATGTGTTCTGCCAGCTATCAGTGCTGTCTGCACACCTTCAGCCTTCCATTCCCCTTCAAAACTTCTGAACCATACCATTCCCTTCCTCATTCCTCTTGATTGTTGCTTTTAGGTACAGCATCCTTTTGCAGATGGTGTCTGACCTATTGGCCTTTGCTTCCTTGGCCCAAAGGTCTCCTGCCACTTACTGCTACTATACTCTTCCACAAAGCTTTATTTAACAGGACTGTGGGATTTAACTCTAACTTCAACCACTTTTTTTCTTCTTCTTCATCTACTTACACGATGAGATTCACACAAATTTTGCCTCTACTATGAAATCATTACCAACTACTCAAAAAAATGCTCAGTGTTAGAGGACTCTATCATGCTCTACTCACATTTTTACTTCTGTTGGTCCCTCTATTCAACAAATCAACTGTATCTCTGCCTTAGAAAAGTGCAAGTCCAGAAGTTGATTTTGAGGAAAAGCAGAGGTTCTGCAGGTCTGTGCAAACCATTTGCATCCTCATGTAAATCTAATTTTAAGACTGTACATGGACTTCGAAAATAAAGGCGTAAGAAAAAAACTTTGGTGACACTTTTTAAAGAAAATCAGGACAATATCAAGTAACAGTGCTGTGTATTGCTCTTTCAATAACTGGATAAGCTAATTAGATTTGTGGCTCCTAGTTAAGTGTTTGATTATTTGAAGGTGTCCTTAAGTACTTCCTGCAAACAATTGTGATAAGGTTGTCATAGACGCAGTACACTGACTTACGAATTCATCCAACTTACAGAAAATAACTGTAGCAAGTTACAGAAAACAACCAGAAGCAAGTAACCACATGAAGCATGCAGGATTGAAGAAGTGGTACTTTCCTGAATATAACTTTGAATAACAGACTATAACACAGCCCTTCACTGGCCAGGAAACAGACATGTATATTTGCAAGGTAGGCATCAAAGCAGAAAAAGGAGATGCGCTCTATGTCTTATGCCCCTACTGCCTTGATGCATGACTGAATGAGTCAAATAAGCGCATGCTTCATTGTTCTGATGTGATTTTTTTTCCAAAAGGTGGATAACTCAGAAAAGTACACGTGATCTAGTGCTTTGAAAACCTTTTTATGTTCCAATTTTAAAAACATGAAACATTGAGCCTCACTTGATTACCAGTAACAGAAAAGAAGTTTAAGTAAGGACACAAAGCTTACCTTAAGTCATCCAGCACCAACTGATACTCCTTCTCAGCATCAGCTATTTTTGCTGCTTTGCTAGCTTCATTAATTGCATTATCTACTTGCTGAAGAACTCCTTGCTCCAATACATCCTGGTCATAGACATCAACTCCTAAACCTTTGAGTTCAGCAGCCTGTGCGCTACAAGAAACGGACTGAATCTGCTGCCTGTTGATATGTAACAGGGGTTGTCCTCTCCTGGGCACCTCCAAAGGACCTGCCATAGATGTGGATGGCTGGCTGGGAGATTCATGAACTCCAGAACTATTACCCAGCTCACTGTTGCACATGCCATTTTCTTGTTTAGTTCCCGATTCTTCAGCATTATGGAGGTGATTATTGCTTACAGTAGCACCAGTGTCTTGTTCTTGAATACTGTCTGCTAGGTGGTTGTCTTCTGTTGGCATCCTCTGTTCAAAGGCATCAAAGAATGATAAGAATCATGTTGTCAATTTGCACACTTTCTCACAAAGGTTCTGACCAAATGGAAGCAAAACAATATGCATATTACAACACGGGACAGTCCTGAAAAATGCTGGTACTAAGACAAAAAGATTGCCTGCAACTACGACTCCCTTACCCGGGAGTGATGGGAGTCTTGCCTGAACGGTCACGCTCCAGAGGACTACCACATAACACGTGCAACACAACGTACCCCAGAAACAAAAACACAGGTGGTCAAAACAGAGTAAGACAGCGTAGTTTAAAAAACCACCAACCAACCAACCAAAAAACAGGCAAACAACAACAACCCCGCTGATGTTTACTGAGTCCATGAAACAGCCTAACACGAGCTTTCAGGGGGATGGAATGGCAAAACGGTCAAGTTGGCTCTTGGAGGGACACAGAAACTACTTGCACACCCGAGCAGGGCACCTGCCAGCCCAGCCCGCTGGCTGCAGCCCGCACAGGCACGGGGCACCTCGGCACCGGCGCCGGGGCACCGGGCGCTGCCGCAGCTCGGAGCCCTCCAGCCTGCGCCAGGACGCGCTGGTGCTCACCTCCGGGCGGGCGCAGGCTGCGCTCACCTGCGTGCAGACCTCACCCGTGCAGCCGGCCTGCCGCGGCCACCCCCCAGCTCCTTCCTACCGGCTCCCGGGGGCACGCAGCGGCCCGGCCCCGCCGGGCTCCCCGCTACCGCCGGGCGCAGCGCTCACCTCCCCCGCCGCAGCTCCGCCACCACCGCCCGTCCCCCGCCGCGCCGCCGTTCTGCCGTCACTTCCTCGGCCGCCTGCGCCTGCGCCGTGGTTTTGGGGAGCTGCTGTAGGAGGAGGCGTCCTTCGTCTTCCTCGGGCCCTTCCATTTTCTCCCTGGCTCTCTGGCAGTGACAAAAGCAGAAAATAAGAAGCTTCTGGGAGGCTCGTTGGGCTTTCTGGCCATTCTTTCCCCGTCCTTCAGACGCCCCACTGCAGTGCCATGAAGGTCCTGCACCAGCTCCTCCTCTTTTGGCCGGCAGAACCGATTTATTTATTCATATATATATTTATTTTGCTCTCGGCCTTGAGCCAACTGAGAAAGGACAAATACGTAGTAGATCAGGATATTTATTTATTCACTTTTGTAAAATCATACTGAAGCAGTTAGAGCTGAACTCAGCTTCAGGGAACAATTTGCCATTCAGATTCACCACAGAGTTCCTTTCTTCACCTGCCTGTTAGTTGCCCTGCTCCGTGTGTACTTAACCATCGTCACTTTGCAGTGACTTGAAATGATGCAGATGTTTAAAGAAATACTATTTTGTAAATTGTTCAGGGCGTGGGTAAAAGTAAGTCATAACGCCTTATCCTTCCCACACTTAACTTCAACAAAATGCTGCACACCAACAGAGAAAGAAAGCTTGTCCGGTACTGGAAATGCATTTATAGTGCACCTTTGATCCAAACAAATCCTGGTTCTTACCGATTGGTTACCTTGCATGTAGAAGACTGTTAAGACTGAAATGTCACGGTAGTTACAGGAGCAGCAAAAGTCATGTTTGTGCATGATGACATAACGTTGTTTAATCATGAAAGCTTAAGGACATAGGTTAGGATGCACAGGGAGAGAAGATATCATTCATTAGACTTAGGGTTTTGTCTTCTTTACACTGTTTCTTTAGGTATTTGTACACATCGATAAGGTCAACCTTGAGCCTTCTCTTCTCACGGCTAAGCAGTCCCAGTTCTCAGCCTTTCCACACAGGAGATACTCCAGTCCTTCAGCCATCTCCTCCACAGCACTTCACTGGACTCTCTCCACGATGTCTCCTGTACTGGGAAAGTCCTAGTCTCTCTAGGCAATTGTTGTCTGACATTTTCTCAGCCATGTTTCCACAGTGCATTGATGGAGCTGTTGATAAATGAAGTGCCAAGCGATTCAAGAATTTCAAATATCCTTGAAACATTCTTGACAAATTTGTTGCATATCTAAAACACCCACAGTGTCCCTACACGTTAACTCCAAGAGTAGGAGTTCTGTTGCTTTTTCTCATAAATCACTAGCACTGACAGCTGCATAAAAAATATTTCATCCGAGTTTTCCATGTGCCTGCTCTCTGTGAAATTAAACCATTTCCTTTAGTAGCCACTGGTGTCAATCTTGAATGAATAACTCTCAAAGTTGTTGTTGGCCTGGCTTTATCCTGAACAAAGATTACAAGTCCTTGACCGAAGATGTTCCTTTCCCATCCTTCTATTCTCTTATTCCATCCTGTCCCCAATCTCCAGAATTCTCAAGGAAACACAGAACTAGTTGTTTAAGGTCTATAAGGCCAAGACCTGAAAGGTCAGCAGGAAAATAATAATAAATTAAATAATAATAAATTAAATAATAATAATAATAATAATAACAACAACAACAACAACAATAAAGTGCTTAATTTAAATACTCCTTTATTTCTTTTGCTCTGAAATATGCTACTACTGCAAAAATTATTTACTTAGCATTTAAAGACTTGAATGAGGAGGCTTATTTTTAACCTTTGTTGCTGTGTTCTAAATACAAGGAATGATGTTTTGTAATTGCTGAAACAACTGAAAATGTGGAGTGCAAAGTCTTCCAGCAGAGTGAGAAAGGCAGCAACTGGGGGACATTTGAGGACAGAGCAACATCAAACTGTTGTCAAAACTAAACTACATTATGGAGGGGTAGGCTCAGTTCTCCAGAAACTGATTAATGAGGGGGGAAAGACAAGTTGTTGTGGAAGAATAAAATAAGAGTGTTGTATTATTTGCCAGGAGAGGAGTTTTCAAATGAAGAGCTGCTTCTTTCTCAAGCTTGAGAGGAAAACGAGTAAAGATTTTGTTATATATTAACGGATTGCTGATATTGTTAGTGTTAAGTCCAGAAGCAGGAGGCTATAATCCAACATTAAATACTATGGCTTTGAGGCAGGTACTTGCAGAACAAAACAGTTATGCTGTTGTGGGAAAGGAATTTGCAGGTGGCTTTGCACTGTTTCACATGTCCCTGAATTAGAGATAATGAGGAAACAAGCGGTAGAAACAAAAACTTGAGCAAGATCGAGATAAAGTAAATTGGCTACAGTGTTAAAGATGTGCTTTGGGCAGTGGCCAATGGCTGGCTGGCTCCAGGCGCCTGTCTGAGGGTCTCTAACCAACTGTATGATGGATTTGGGCACATGGACAGTGCGTGGGGCTATGGGGAAAGTATATGTAGTAGTAAAAAAGGGCAATAAATGTCTCCTGTTCAAGAGCCATCAGGAGTCTGTGTCTTGCATCCCTGCATGCTGTTGTCCTGACTAGGACTACAAACATCCCTGGTAGAGCTTGCTCATGAAGAACACTATTATGCTCTGTAAGTAAGGGCATATGTGGTCTTTGTGAGAGTGCTCTGAAACCATGGTATAAAAATGTGGCAGGCCTTTCAGGCAGAGATTGATCATTGTCATCAGTCTGTGAAATGCCATATACACTGGCAATGACATTAATAATAAGCATATTAATAAACCTGTTGTGCAACTAGTCTTTTGTAAACTAAGTCATGCTCCCTGGTGGTGTGTATGTAGTCTGTTTGACTGAAGTCTGCCAAAACCAAGTCTCCCAGCAGCTGAAAATCAATGTGGTTCCATTAAAGTCACGGAAAGGGTAGATTCCTATAGACCTTTGAAGTTCATTCTGTGCTGGTTCATCCCTGGTGCATTTCTGCTTGTTTGGTTAGTTTTTAAATATTGTTAATGTAGTCCAAATCTTCACCCCTCTAGCATGAAAGCATTAATGATGACACTTAATCCTTGCTGGAGCTGGTTCTGGCAGCTTTTGATGTACAGTAATTATGCTTTTTTACTTGAACTAGTACGGCTGGCAAATTAGACTGTGTGGACCTCCTCCTTCTCTGTCAGCTTTGCAGGATTACTGGCTGGAAAGGATCCTGGCAGAGTTTGTCAAGCAAGAGCTCAGTGCTCAGCTGTCACTTATGGTGGTCTGTGAGGACAAGCAACCAGGCTTCTACGGAAGCACAAATAGAATAATAACTTGGAAAGGAAGAAATATTTTTTCTGTGATTCTGAACTGCGTAATGAAAACACAGGTTCTGTAGTGTATTGTCAGTGAAGAGATGGAAAGGGGCGGTGGTTTAATTTTTATTCTATCATTTTTATTCAGTTTCCTATTGTAAAATGTTATCCTGAGAGTCATGGCATGGCAATACTATAAGAAACATAGAATCATAGAATAATAAAATAGTTTTAGTTGAAAGGGACCTTAAAGACCTTGTAGTTCCAATCCCCCTGCCATGGGCAGGAACACCTCCCACCATACCAGGTTGCTCAAAGCCCCATCCAGCCTGGCCTTAAACACCTCCAGGGATGGGGCATCCACAGCTTCTCTGGGCAACCTGTGCCACTGCCTCACCACCCACTGAGTAAAGAATTTCTTCCTTATATCTAATATAAACCTACACTTTTTTAATTTGAAACCATTATCCCTTGTCCTATCACTACACTCCCCGATAAAGAGTCCCTTCCTGGCTTTCCTGTAGGTCCCTTTTAAGTACTGGAAGGCCTCTATGAGGTTTCATCAGAGCCTTCTCTTCTTTAGGCTAAATAATCCCAACATTCTCAGCCTTTCTTCATAGGAGAGATGCTCCAGCCCTTTGATCATCTTTGTGACCCTCCTCTGGACTCACTCCAACAGGTCCATGTCCTTCTTGTGCTGGGGGCCCAAGAGCTGAATGCAGGGCTCCAGGTGGGGTCTCATAAGAGCAGAGCAGAGGGGGAGAATCCCCTCCCTCGCCCTGGTGGCCCTGCTGGCCATGCAGCCCAGGATACGGCTGGCTTTCTGGGCTGCAAGTGTTTGTTGCTGTTTCGTGCTGAGCTTCTGATCCACTAGCACCCCCAAGCCCTTCTTCACAGGGCTGCTCTCCACCCACTTGCCACCCAGCCTGTATACACATCCCAGAAATGTACCCAACACACCCAGTAATAACCTGCCGTGTATAAACCCCTGGTTCCTAGCAGGAGATGGTTCTATCAGGTTCCAAAGTGGTCTGGTTATGCTGTTAAGGGTGTGCCCTGCTGACACTTGGCCAAATCATCATTCTTGATTTTTTAATCAGGCCTTTCCTTCACAGATTTCAGTATGTATTTTGCTAAACTGAAGGCTAAGGAAGGACTTTGGGACAGGACATATTTATTTTGTTCTGAGGAAATCCTGTACATGAACTACCATAAATTGCAAAGGAACCACCACACAGAAAGGCTTGACTGACCAGCCAATAAAAATTTAATCTGAACCTCTATATTTTCAGAATTTTGTGACCCCAGCATTTGAACATCTTCTTTGAGCTGTCATCACACAACTGTATACATGCATTAAGGTGATCTGAGATGGCTGAGCCTCAGGCATGTGACTGCTGCTTCTATTTATGGAGCAGTCCCAGTGGTGGCAGTGCTTTGCTAAATATTTAAAGACCTTCCTTGTCCCAGAGTGCTTAGGCCTAAGATTTTCATTTATTGATAGATTCATAGAGCCTAAGGCCAGACGGGACCATTAGATCATTTTTTCTGACCTCTTCTATGACACACAGCAAAAATTCTCACTCAGTAATTCCTACATGAAGCCTGTGTCTTGGAGTGGAGGTAGCACACATGGCTTAGCAAGACATGACATTTTGATTTCAATGCACTGAACAACATAAAATCCACTACTTGTCTTGGTAAGTTGTTCTAGGGACTAATTCCCCTTGATATGAAAAACACACATCAAGTAGCCTGAAACATAGCAGATTTAAAAAAAAAAAAAAAAAAAAAAAAAAGAAAGAAAGAAAAAAAAAGTGTGTTTAAATGAAAGGCTGGCCTTTTAAAAAATAGTAGAGGGAAAAACTCAAATGGAATTTTGAAGGAAATCTCAAATGCAACTTTGTAAAATATTGACGCTGAATTTCAGGGGGATGAACTTTCCCTTACTTGCTTAGAGGTCTTCAATGGCACGGACACCCATGGTTCCAGCTGGAACTTCTCTGAGCAGTTATTTGTGCTGTGCATGTTCCTAGAAATGCTGCCACTGCAGCTGAGATGATCACCTGGGAACACTTGTCCTTCCAGAGACTACTTTTAAAAGCTGACAATCCCAACACTCTGCTAAAGGGTTCAGTTTGCCAGGCATGGAGTATCCTAGCACACAAAGGCAGCACTGTTCTTTTAAACAGGTGTCGGTGGCAGATTTTAGTGCATATTGATTTAGCTTCTCTAGTTTTCAGCCCTTGCTTGCTGAACTATCAGCTGTGGGTCTGAGCCAACACCTTAGGAGGTTTCTGTTCTAGCGGTGAAAATGCTGTACACTGAGACCCACTGACACTTTTAAAACAAAATGCTAACACTGTGGAGTTGTGATGGAAATAGATAATAAATGATTTAGGGGCTGCATTACTTCTCAGGAGGACACAGAATTGCTGGCAGCATTGGCAGAAATGGGAATTCCATCCACAGTAATAAAGCATCTGGATCTCTGTACCAGCAAGTTGAGTGGCAAGTATCTCTCAGAGCCACGCCAGTGTAATAAAGCTAATACATCAACTTAAGAGAGCTGCTAAGCCCTTTGAAAATAATCATGTAGTTGGCAAGCACAGTAGTTTTTGCTTTTTATATTGCAGAGAAATACAACTTTTTATTTTTTTAATTAATTTATTTTTTTCTCCTTTCTCTTCCTACTGTGGTGTATTTAAGAAATGAATTGCAGAAATCTGCTTGTAATGCATTATTAGTTTGGAAAATTCATGACTGCAAGTGAGAACAAATTCCAGAAGTCAAGGTTTCTCCTACTACTTTGCCCTAGTTAAATTGCTCATCTGTATTTCCTCCTGGGTATGTTACCAACAAACATTGCTGGACATAAAACAGAAGTTCTCAAGAGTACCAGATTTTTAGGAAAACTCCTTCTTTTTGCTTATCTGGGCTGCATGTTTCTGCAGGGGAAGAGATCAAGTGACTTCCAAGCCAAATCAGTTTGTAGAGGAACATTCCTGAGCTTGCAGCCAGATCACTGGTTCATGTTTTGTCTTTGCTCTCTGTCTTTTATAGCTCTCAGCACTTTTTAAAGCCCTGTATAAAAAGAGAACATATATTAGTTTTAAGTACATGCTGAGACCATGTTTGAACTCTCAGACGGTGTCAGGAAGAGAAGGGAAGGAAGATATTCAAGTACTCTGTACAGAGTACTCAAGTACTCTGAAGTCTCACCTCCAACACCAGGCTGGGAGTCAGACCCAATAGAGGCCATCTGCCTGCTTTGACACTAGAGGGAGTCATCGCCTAAAAGAAATCGCAAAGGCTTCTAAAATAGCGCAATTTGCAACGATTTATGTCTCTTGGAAGGGAACAAAACACTGATTTCTTTTTAAAGCCTCTGTTTTTATTGGAATACATTATGGGAGGCCTCATTTGTTGCCCAGAAAGCTCTTGGCCAGAGTGAAATTCAACCTTCATGATGAGGCAGGCAGATTCAGCTTGCCCTGCTCTGCTTTGTCTTAGCTGGGCTCTCCCGGGAGAGCTGTATGCAGAGGGCCTGGAGGTAGTTCAGCCTCTATAAATAGCTCGTTGCTGAATTCTTGTGTGAGCGGATTTTGAAGGCTGTGCCAGAGGATAAAGACTTGTGTTGTTTTAGTTCACTTTACACTGACACACTCAAACCGATCTCCCCGTCTGGCCTCGGTTTGTACTCAAAGCAGAGGCCAAGAAGATGAGATGCCTGTGCCTCGCTCTGTATTTATTTCTCCCTAATTGCAGGACTCTAAGTAAAATTATAGTGATTGACTTAATGGAGGTGGGTAGGTGGGGATTGTGGTCCCTAAGGAGGCTTTCCCTCTCCCCTTTCATTCTATTACCTCCTCCTGTTACAGCACGGATCCTGTACCATATAAGAGGTAGATAGTGCATGGCTCCCTCACCCATAGCAGGACTGCTTCCTTGTCTGTACACTGCATACTGCTAGGCTGAATGAAAAGGTCATACAAAAATTTGAATACTTACCTGAGGGCTTCACAGTGGTGGTGTGTAACCTAGGCAGGTATAAGGCATGTATTTTGCTGAGAGGAGAGTTCAAAGTTGCATTTCTAAAGGGAACAGGTAGCTAAAAATCCTGCAAGTTAATTCCACCAAGGTGGGGAGAGTATATGATTGTGTCTTCTTTCCCTCACTTCTTATTCTCAGGAGTAAAGATGGTTCATGGAGAAGGGAAGTAGCTTTGTAGGAAAATCCCAGGAGCTAAACTATCTGCTAATCTCTGTTCAATGAAGATGCTTTTTTCTTATTCTCCTACGTTTTTATCCCCTTCCCTCAGCTGGAGAACACAGTTATTCCTAGCAGGGAAAGGGGGAAAGAGGTGCCGTGAGTTAGTTGTTTCCAGGCAGGTAGCAGAGATGAAACACCATTGAAGAAGCAAGAGAGGCAGAGCTGAGGTGTGCAAATGGGAACAGAAGCAGCTGTGAGAAGGAAATGTGGCCAGAGAGCAGAGAACAGATGTGAAGACTAAAAGAAAGGCTGCTACGAGATTTGGGGAACAGAATTAATTGCTGAGCAGGGCAGTGCTGAAGTATGTGGGCAGGCAGCTCTTTTCAGTGGATTTAAGTCTTTTGAACTGTAGTGAGGTATAACATACATGCTGATGGGTTCAGGTGCTCTAAGATCACTACAATGAAGGTCTTAAGAGACAGGTCTGTTGCCAGAAGGTGCAAGTTACAGACTCCTCAAATGGATGGCAGGAATTTAAAAGAATAACAAAATGTGTAAGTTACAGCTATCAAGATCCTGCTTAGAGTGTCTTATGCTGTTGTATGAACTTATCCTTTAACAAGTTCCAGGCAGTGCTCTTTGTCCTTTTGGCAACACTTAAAATGTCCTGAGTCTCTGCTGAAGTGGGACTTCATCCACTGTTCCTGATGCATCCTGCTGCGCCAGCTCAGCCATCCACTGCTTCTAATAAAGGAGTTTGCACAGCATTTGTCTGCAGTTTCATTCTGATGAACTCCTTGGACACCTCATCATTTGTGATCCTCACCTCAAGGCCTTGAGATATCTTTTGTTAAACAGCTAAAAGAAAATTGTGCTGGGAAAGCTGCTGATGCGGTTCCTTTTCCCTTTCAGGACACAGTCCTGCAGATCTGTAGTTATTATAGCAGATCTCTGTTTAGAGCAAGGAAGATTTCTCAAGGTGCTGTTTAAAACTTCCTGGTTTGTGCTGCAAATTGTTAATCAGTCCATGACAGCATAAATAAAATTAAAGGGTTTAATTAAAACTAATGAATGAGCAAATGGAGAATACACCGCATGTTCCTCTTGCAGAGCCCTGGTGCTGTGAATAATTAAAATGTCACAAAGTAGGAGATGTCTTAGTAAAAATGTTGGAGCTGCAAAAACAGAGGCCCCTGAACTTTGGTAGTTTGTGAGGGTTTTTTTCTTTAAATTGGTTAAAATCAGTTTATGTATGTTGGGGGAAAGATACAGAAATATATACAATGCTGATTTTCATTAGGAAGAAGTCAAAGTTGGAAGCTTGGTGCCAAACAAACCCTGCTGCATTTTGGATCAGTCTGCATGTCTCTGATGACCAAACTATTTTCATACTATATTAATTCTAAGCCCATATCAGCAAGAGGATTAGTTTCTTCTTTTGTCTCATCTGTGACTGTGTTTTTGAATATCTCACTAGTTATTGCAAACTATTGCATTGTTATTAGTTGTTAATGTTCTGTCTAATGAAAGCATAAGCATTCTTTGGGCCTAAAACCAGTCCGGAACTGGATCTGACTTTGGCTCAGGTTTAATGTATGTGACATGGTGAAATAACAGGCCAAGAAAATCATTTCATCTGGACTGTTTTAAATAAATCTGGGGGCATTAAGTTGGAATTAGAAAATGATGAGGCCAAGAGGCTGATTAAACTGTTGTAAAGCTCATGATTACAGGCTAGGCCCAGAATATCAGTTGTAGGAATAACTCGGAAACACCTTCTATCTTGCTGCTTTACAATGGCTTGCTAATATTTTTTTTCTGTGATAGAATGTTTGGTATCGCCCCTGTGTGATCTGTTCTAAGGCTGGCTTTCTCCTCAGCTCTGGATTTTTCCCTGGATCCCCTGACACCATGACATCTTCTGAGGCAAAGAGTCTGTTGAGGGCTGAAATAGGATCTGGGTAAACGTCCTGGCTACCGACACCTCTGATGAAATAGTAATGCCCCTGTAGAATGCCTTCTGTGCCATAATGACCCAAGGTGAGCCTCAGTGAGGACTCTTACTCAGTCTAGAGGTTTAACTACATGTATTGGGAGGTTTAAAAGGTACCATACCTCCATCAAGAGCCTCTAGAGGCAATGATCTAATGGCAGGCAGTATCTGATGCAAGTTAGAGTGGGGTGAAAAGGTGAAGATCATCCATGAGGTAAATGGCTATTCTGTTGTATAATTCTAGCTCCCTATCGTCTAATTTCCTAAGATGACTGAGTAAATAAATTTACTGTAAGAATCTCCACCAATTAAGTTTGGTAGGTTAAGAGTAGAAGAATAGTATGACTTCCAAATGGCACTAGGCAGTCTTCAATGTCCAGACTGGGTATACAAAGCCTCACTACTAATGATATCCACAAAATATTCCCTCTCGATGCTCGGCTCTCTGTTTAGTGGAAGATCAGACTAGATTATGATAATGGTCCCCCTGAGCCTTAAACTTTTTGTAAAGGAATGAGTAGAGTTTGCCAGGAACTGAAGTGATTTCTTAATTGCATATTAAATAACATTTAAAAGTATGGCATAACCCTAACTCATTTGCTGCTGGCATAACACTTTGGCATTACAAATCCAGTGGAAAAAGGTATCTCAGAAATGCTTTTCTCTCAGAAGAAGAGACTTTTCAAGAATATGGACATTTTATGCTTAAAGTTTTCTCTTTCCACATGTTTTTTGGTGTTTTTTGTTGTTGTTGTTCAAAAATTCAAATAAGTTGGAAAAAAATATTGAGTCTACCTAAGAAAAAGCGTAATTTTCTATGCACCTCATTTTGGGATGTGTTTGAATTGTAAAGACTTATAATAAAGAAAATGTGGGCCCTTCAATAAGTTCCAAATTTCAAATATCTATACAATATCAAAGCAGACCAGACTTTCTGGCTCACCCAGGCATTAGGGGCCTTGGATACCCAGGAAAGAAAAACACACCAACAATTGGAGTTAATTAGCCATGGTCACCTCCTCACATAAATTATGCTGATTTATTTGAATCCTTAGACTTTAGTGGCTACATTAATAATTAACTACAAATTAGAAATAATCACAAGTGCAATTGAGAAAATATCTTCCCATTTGTTACTTTATGACTATGTTTCATTTCAAAGGTTCAGTGCTCATTTTTGATCCACCAAGGCTCATACGCTGCTCCTGGTGACATCACTGTAAATCTGGGTTGAGATTGTTATGAAGTCAATGTCATTACTCCAGATTTACACAGATCTAGCCCAAAGCAAAATAAAGTCCATCAGCTAAAGCATTCCCTTATCTTCAAAGGGAATTTGTTACATCTATAATGAAATATCTTAGGGCAGCCTAGATCAAGCCTAGTTATTTGGCTTCACTGAGGCTCTTTGTGTGAATGAATCTTTTTAGATTTGATCCCGGATAGTTAAACTCTATAAGTAACCTTCCATAGACTTCACTGGAGTAGATCCAGGCTCTATATAGCCTCTGCTAAGAGGCTTTTCATTATGGCAAGATACAGTTAGAAGTTCCAAAAATTTGTTGGGCTTTTCATAAGCACACATAGAAAAGCTTTTATTTCCTAAATTCCAGATGCTGCCAAATATTATTTACAATGTAGCAAGAAAGAGGAAGGGGTGAGGTGTTGGGTACCCTGTCCATGTCAGTATATTTTTTGCAAGGGAGAGTTCTAGTGTGGCTATATTTTCTTGCTGTATGTATAATACAATATTTTTTCTGAACATAGAGCAATCGCTTTCTTCTTCAGTTTCTTTTCTTAGTTACTTGTGAAGTGATCAAAAGCCAAAGCTTTAGATCAAGATTCCTTAGTGAATAGTCCCATGTTTTTAACTTACATTTACTTAGTTTAATTCCCAATAAACAGTAGGGTATACAGTCTTATACCTCTAGGAGGTAGGAGCTCTGGTTTATATTTTGCTATTTGGTTAAGTAAAGCAAGGCAGAGTAGCATCTTTGATTAGTTGGATACAAAAGATATTGCTCTGCTTTCTGTCTGGCCACACAGCAGGAACTGTAAGCCATTAAGTTCTGTACTAAAATATAAGTCTTTATTCAGTCCATTCAGGACTTTGGCACAACTCTTCTCCATTCCTACATCTTGTTGCAAGAATAATTGAAAGTAGATCTGGGATCAGCTTACCAAGCCTAAGGTTTTTATCTGATGTTTTATTTGTATCCTTTCTGTGTAATGACATGGTAGCATGGCACATTTTCCCTACCATCAGGGAATCCAGCAGTGCTGGAAACACAGTGCTCCCAGCACTGCTGGATTAGTGCAGATGGCAGCACTTCACATGCTCTATACAGAAGTATTGGAGAAAATGTGTTCATGGGTAGGCTGCTGACACCAGTATGACTTTGTCAGCATTCAGCAGGCTTCCAGGTTTCTTCCAGGAATGGTCTGAGTAAATTGTCCTGGAAGAGTCCACAAGAGGAGCAGTCTGATCTACCTCATTGCAATTCCTCACAGCTCCAGCAACAAGAGGAAGATTGCAAGACTTGTTTCAACATATCCAGAAACAACCACGTAAGCAGGAGAGGATTTTTTTCTGTTATTGAATAGGATCCAACCTAGACCTCTAGCTGTTAGGGAACTTTGGTGTTCTCCAAAAATGTTTTGGATAAAAACACGCTGCTTTACAGTCCTTCTCCCTGTAGAATATCTGGGGATAGCATTCATTTATAATCAGAAGTGTTATGACAAAATGAAACAAAAACAAAATTTAGACTAAATATCAAAGAGCTTCATGACAGCTAAATTTATTAGAGTTTAGTTAGCCTAAAGAAACATCAGAAGCCCTGCAGCATTGGTCATATACAAATAGGATATTCCCAAACCTGGGAGAAGATTGTAAGGAGTGATCTTAGATTTTTGTATACAGATGCTTAAGAAAAATAGAACAAAAAATATATTTAAATAAAGTATATTTGTCAAATCTGTTTCTTTTACCCTGTCTTTCTTCTAATCTGAATAAAGCCTGGCACTACTTTGCTCCAGAGCAATCTTACTCAGGCAGTGGGGAATTGCCAGCCTCTGTGCAGCATACAAGTTGTTGAAGCCTGACTCCTGTGCTGGGGTTTATGCTGTGTGACTGGCTGCAGGGCTGTGTTGGTGCCTGAAGACCTCATGTGCCTAGAGGCCAGCAGGGGCTCTTGAGGCAGAGGGTGCTTTTGTATTAGTTGGTCACTCAGCCCAGCACTGTCCAGGTCTAATCAGAGGTGTGCAGAGCTTTTTGAGGTGTGTATCCTGGGAGTGGGAATTGGTATATGCATTGGTGTGTGACTTGCAGATCTGGGGAACTGGGTCTTCCCTGTTCTGTATGACGGCACATGTTTATAAAGCTTGGACATCTGATGGGCCTTCCTCAGAGATGACAAACTACAAAGACTGAGCGTGGTTGTGGAACAAAGATGTTGTACACTGCCTAATACAGTGCAATTTGTATTTAACTAAGGGACCCTTCTCATAATATAGAATAGCTGAAGCTGGAAGGGACTTCTGAAGGTTATCTACGCTCAAAGTGGATTATTACATCAGAGCCATGTCCAGCTGAGCCTTGAATATCCCCAGGTATGGAGATTCCTGGGCGCCTCTAAATTCCTGCCACAATGTTTGACTATCCTTACTGTGATTTTTTCCCCGTATCTGTAATTGGAATTGCCCTATTTGCATCTTTTATATTGCTGCTCATAATATTCATCTGATTTTAGGTTGTTTATGCCAATAGGCCATGGAGTCATGCAGCTGTGAATCCACCTCAATAACCAGGGCAGGATCAATACTTAATTCTATAAAAAAATCCTCTTAAGAAGGACAGGAGACCAAAGCTAGTATTAATAGAGCCTTCTAGTGTACACCTCCAATTGCACATCAGAGAGTTGTCAGTATCCCTGACACAATTTGCACCGTAGCAAAAACACAAACCTCAGCAACTACAGAAAGTGAAAGCAATTTTGGAATGATCTGTGCTAGACCAATTCCCTCCACAATAGGTCTAAGCTAACCCAAACTGATGTATTTTACACAAACGATTATAAATAGAAGCCAAAATTTTGTCAGACCAATAGTGCAAACTTAACATATTGGCCCCTTGGTGTCATTTGAAGAAAATTAATGCAGAGGGCCAAAGAGACAGAGTCTGCAATATGTAATGCTCCGGAGACATTGCTGAGATTTTGTACCTAGTGTAGCAGAAATAAATGCTCTTGGCAAGTCATAAGGGAGAAATAAGACATGTGCATAAGTAAGATTAATCAGTAAAGCCAGTGTCTATCTCATGAGTCATATCTGACATCAAAAAGGCCAAGGTTGTTGCATGTCAAATTTGTGCTACTACAGGAAAGGAAAAATAACAAAGAATTTCCCGTGCAAATTGTGCTGTAGATTTGGAGAACATGCAAGCACTAGTGAGAATGGGGGCAGGGGAAAAAGCAGGGGCTTTCTCTCTCCTCTGTCAATAGGAAAGTGTGGAATGATGGCCCAAGCAAAATCAGTAACAGTGCTCCCTTGGCTTTTACTGGAGCCTGGTTTTACATACTGGGTTACAGTGGAAGTTAATTTCTCAGCCTTTACGTAGGTAAACTCTCAAAAAACTAAGTGGAAATGTAAAATGGACAAAGAACCTAAATCACTGTGCTTAAAATGCTAGATCTGTTAAATCAGAGGCAAGGGGATTTTTCCTCAGTGATGGTTAAGTAGGCTTTTCCAAAACAACTAGTGAGCCACCACTGAATAATTGAGGGATGGGTTGGGTAGGGGGGGCAAATGGCCACACAGCTGTACAGATTTAGCCCCCAGGCTGCAGGTTCCTTGCTTCCCTTCCCTTCCACACAGTGTTTGCCTGAGTGACCTGGCAGAGAATCTGGTCCCAGTCCTTAAAGGCACAATCTGGCTCTGCTAGTTTCGTTGCAGTGGTTGCCTAGGCCAGTTCCCCCAGGACTGAAAGGAGAGGCCTCCTCTGCTGAAAAACTAGTGTCTGTCCAGTCTAAGCTAAGTGAGCTCTGTAATTAGGGTTTGTAACGGGCTTGTATCCTAGGGGAAATGACCACAGGGATCAGGAGGGTGTTGAACAAAGTCTGGCCAAATGGTGGCTTATAGGAAACAGTCACTTAGGCATCAAGCATTGGAAATCCTGGGCCCTGGGACAAGAATGTGGGGGAGAAAGGTCCTCACTTCATTTCTGTAGCAGGAATCTTACAAGCCCCCGGGATGGAAAGCATCATGTAAGACCATTTTTTGCTGCAGCATCAAAACTGGTGTTTCATCTTCCTCTCTGTGTTAAAAATGCTGTCCTGACCTCCTCTGGCTGAGGGAAAGCTATCAGGACAACTTTTGGCTCTTTTGATAAATTCTGTTTTTCAATTGCCTATCACTCCAGTACCCTAATAGAGTTCAGGAGATTAACCACTGCGTAGGGCAGATTGGATGGAACAGAATAAAATCAAGGGGGGGGAAATGTGCCCTACTTGCACAACAAACTCACCCACTGTGAAGCATGAAGGAGCTGGGCTTGTTCAGCCTAGAGAAGAGGAGGCTCAGGGGTGACCTTATTGCTCTGTATAAGTACATTAAAGGAGGCTGTAGCGAGGTGGGGGTTGGCCTGTTCTCCCATGTGCCTGGTGACAGGACGAGGGGGAATGGGCTAAAGTTACGCCAGGGGAGTTTTAGGTTAGATGTTAGGAAGAATTTCTTTACTGAAAGGGTTGTGAGGCACTGGAACGGGCTGCCCAGGGAGGTGGTGGAGTCACCATCCCTGGAAGTCTTCAAAAGACGTTTAGATGTAGAGCTTAGGGATATGGTTTAGTGGGGACTGTTAGTGTTAGGTCAGAGGTTGGACTCGATGATCTTGAGGTCTCTTCCAACCTAGAAAATTCTGTGATTCTGTGATTCTGTGATTTCCAAAGGGTTTTGGCTGTAGACACCAGTAGGAACAAAACCAACATGCTGGGATGCTGTTAGGGGGAGTGGGGCTGAGATGCTGGCCGAGCAGCGGGGCTGTTTGGGGCTGGCCGAGCAGCAGGTGGTAGCAGCAGCAGTGCAGGGACAAGCAGAGGCTGCCTCAGGCTGTGCAGCCCTGCCAGCCTGCTCGTGTGTTGGCCGAGGGCAGAGCGCCAGGCTGCCTGTGTGTGCATTTGCAAGGCACCAGCGCCCGGTTTATTGGGATGGGAGAGGAAGCTTTTTGAAGACTGTGCCCAAACCAATGTGCAGATACAGAGCTGTTTTAAAGCAGGGAGATTTAAGGCTAGCTCTTGTGTGCGGGGGAGTTTTTAGGGTAGGAATGCACTAGCTGCCCTGCTGTTGACTCATTCGTATTAAGTAACTCAAATGGAAAATGCAGACAAGTTAAGGAGAGGGACTGGTTGCCAAATGCATTGCTAGATAAAAGATGTAAAGATAGAGTTAAAGGTGAGGTAGTGCATCAGTCATTTAGAGGTTAAAATCATGTTGTAATTAGCTGTGCAGTTCCCGGTAATTCTGAATACTGATTATATTGGCAAGACAACCTGTCATGTTAAGAACATGCAATTAAAGCCTTTCTGCCTTCAAGTGATGAGGATGAAAACCAAATAAAGACAATAAATTAAGATTAAAAAATCACTGTCTCCCAGCCCAGCACTGCAAGCTGTGAGAAGAAAAAGTCCCACTCATATGGTTAATGCATAGATTTGTGCAGCGAATGGACCTATTAACTACCCCACAGTTTATTTCCTTGTCTGTGTAGAGTCAGTGTGTGCTGCTTAGATGCAAAGAGGGATTGAGTGGATGAGCTTAAGTGCTGGCAAACATAACTGCTTCTGGAGTCCCAGCACAGTTGCAAGTGCCTTGGGACAAAGTACTTGCCCTGTGTTACCAAGTTCAGTGACTTGTGCCTCCCTGCTTTCTGGTCCAGCTTTGTATTGTCTCATAGCAGAGACATCCTCTGCTCTGCAGCTGTCATAACACTTGCAAACCACCCACTCTTCACAGGAGCAATTACAAGTAACCCAACCCCTCGCCGTATGTGCAAGCTGATCTGTCCCACTGCCCTAATTCAGGCTGCAGAATCTCTTTGTTTTTCAGCGCTGTCACCTCTCTAGCAATTGCAGCAGACCAGCTTCATTATTTTCCAATTTGCGCACTGGGCTCTGAGACCTCAGACCTGCCCGCCCTCTCCCAGGAGAATTACCCTTAAGCAGCTCAGACAGGGTGCTGTCTGCCCGAGGTTCCCTCGCCTACCTCCTCTGGATTAGCTGACAGGCTGATTTATCTTTCTCCTAATTGCAGCGAGCTATTTGTCAGCCATAAATTTTGTTTCTGATTTAATTGTCTCCTACTACAGAAATTTGTAGTAGGACTTAGCTTATTGGTAGGAACTTATCTGAGCACTTGTTAAAGTTTACCGCCAGCCTCTGTTCCATTTCTGTACTGCCACGTCTCTTACTGTGTTCTGGTTGAAAGGAGATCTTGGGCCAGTTTGCATGGGGATCTTGAAGATGAGTTGTGACAGAAGAGGAGCCCCCACCCAGAATCCAGTTAGTTTTGTATTGTTTCATATAAACATTTTAGATCAGGAAATTTGCTCTGCTGGATAGAAATTTCCAGAGGTTCTGGGGCTACAGCTTTTGCCACTGTTAAGTTTACTTTCTCAGCCAGTGTTTTATTTGAGCTGAAATGTTCTGCTTGTGATCCAGATTTTGGTTGCTCTGAAGTTGAATGTTTGCATCCACTCAGAATTTAGCTATGAATCAACCCCCTTCCTTCGCTGCCAAAAAAAAAAAAAAAAAAAAAAAGGAATAATAAAAAATGTTCGAACAGATTTCTTTCTAGAAAAAATACGTATGAAATATACTGATTTGACCAGAAGAGTGTTTGTCTTTCTCAGGAAACTCATTTTAGTTCAAACAGAAACAAAGCTGGCTTTTTGAATCACTGTTGTCATTGATATTTTAGTTCATTTTTATCACTAATAACTTTTATTTATCCCACTTTACGGTGTACAGCTTCTGCAAAAAATCTCTGGAAAACTACTGGAGCTGGAAATGCTCCAAAGAGGCATGCATATGGTAGAGAGTGTCCCCCTGTGACTCCTTGGGAATTTAAGAGCCTTGCTGGAGGCTGTTGGGGATCTGAACCTTTGCTGTCACTTTGGAAAACTGAAATCAGGTTACCTGCAGCAGTGCCTTTGCTGCAGGGCTGTGCTCCCCCGTTATGTTCGTACCATAGCCAGGTCCTGACCTTGCTGGTGGTGGAAGCTGAAGGAGGCCTTTCATTCTGATTGAGCTCTAAGGAGCTGTTTCAGGGAGAGCACAACACTGCCGAGTGTGGCGGTGGTCTGTGTTGCTGGTCTTAACCTGGGCCAGCCTCCCTTGTTACAAGGACAGCATTAATTTTCTTTTGGGGCCTTCATGGCATTTCTAATAAATACGAATTGCAATTAGGCAAAAGTAGTGAAAAACTAAGTAATATTTCTTTCCTGTTTCTGTGGCCAAACGTTTTGGCCAGCTCCCATAAGAGTGTTCCTGAGGGAGTTGTTTTTCACGGTTAAAACTAGGATTCATGGGCCAACATCTGAAATCTAAAATTAGGAATCTAAATAGAGGCAGTCTAAAGATAAGACCAGTTTGGAGTAGGAATCATCAGAAACATAATTCTGTTGTCAAAAATAGTCATTCTGAAAAATCTAGCCAGCTTATGGGATCATTCATGGAGTATCACAAAAATATAGGTGCTGATAAATAATGGCCTGCTCTTCCCATGTCTGTGTTGAGCCATATAGGAAAATGCTGTGGTGTACAGATGGTAGAAAGGCACAGGGGCCTTCTCTCATAGAAAGGCTGAGAATTTGCTGAGCCCTGTGCAGATGGTGGCCAGGTAGCAGCCCCACATTGGTATTGATGGTCTGGGATGTTTGTTCCTCTGTGGGATGGAGTTTGGGTGAGGGGCCAGCAGTTTTGTAAAGCCAGAACAGGAGAACACCAGTAATGTGATTGTGCCATGAAGTCACCAAACCCATACATCAGCAGCAGGGTGGAAAAATGATGCAGAAATGAACCATGGGGACTGCCTGGGCTATCCTCCCCTTGGGTCACATATGTTGAAGCCAAAACCTCTTCCCTAAGTGCAAATGATCTGCATCTGCATGGAGTTTATAGCTGTAGCTGGTCATTCTGCCTTCCTGCGCCCTGCAGGGCTGTGGCACAGCTGGGCATGACCCGGCTCTGCATAGCTAAGGGAACTGCTTGAGGAACACCATGGCTTTGGGCAGCGGAGGGAGGTGCGTTTCATTTTGAGGCATATAAATTGGCAATACAACAACTTTTCTGTCCAACAGATGGTGCTCTCCAGCTGATTTTGTGGCTTGAATTAGAAGTTTGGGAACAGTTTAAGGCAAACCCTTTCATGTTGTTAACTCTGGTGATTTTTTATTTTTTTTTTCTGAACTGGGTTGAACTACCCAATTATAAAACTCAGAACAGGCTTCAGAAACTCTCTTCAGAGCAGACCTGGCCTGATTAACTAGGCAGATCTTTTTCCATTTGCAATTAAGATTTTATTTAAACTTAAACAATGGTTAAACAACAAAAAAACACCGTCCCGCATGTACAGTGTGCTGCTGGCAGCCTGACAACGTGTAACTCTTAAATTACACAATGACGACCCCATGACATTACAGTACCAAACAGGAATGGAGCACGTTTCTAAACCTACTGCCAAATAAGAACAAAGCATGCTCTTAAACTTACTGAGGCCTTAAATAATCAGATTGTGACAAATTCATACAACCAGGTGGTAGGTAAATCAAAGCAGAAATAGTTCCTTCCTTGCCCTTTAGACCCTTGCATTCGAGATAGAGGTTCGCAGCTGATTTGAGGTAATTGAGAGTTGTGCTCTGGGTGAACAAGGTGCTGTCATGCACGCCTCTGCTGCTGGCTGGGTGTCTGCACCCTCCTTGTGGGAACAGTGCTGGTGCTGTGGCCAGTGCTCGGGGTGGGTCAGCAGATTTGCTAGATCAGCAAGCTGGCCCAGTCTGTCCCACAGCCACCCAAGTGTCTGGCCTAGCAGAGGAAAATGGTATTTTTCTACTGTATTGGCCTGCTTTGTTATTGTTTGTTTGGTTTTTTTTTTTTTTTTTTTCCTTTTCTTCAGCATCCTAGGCTTAGGCTGGCTGCTATGCAGCTGCTCCCCAGTTTTACCAAATTTCATGAAGTCCTCTCTGAAGGTATTTCAGTTAACACACTTTTGCTGGGAGGTATTGTGCCCAGCTGTGTCATCCATCCACTTTCTTCTACCCATTCTGCTGTTTCATGGGTCCATCCATGACCCGATTCATATCACCAATCTAGGTGAAAATGATCTGTGGAGAGACCCTTTCCTTCTTTCAGCAACAGTGAGCCTGGAGATCAGTTTAGTTGCTCAAGGAACTGTACCTGGAGCCTCCAGGTACCTGATCTTTCTCACCCTGAGGTTGACAGCAAAATTCCACCTGACTTGAGTGCTGCAGGAGCTACCTCTGGGCTCCAATCTTGCATATGGTTATATAGAACAGCACAGGCACAGGTTTCATGCCTCCTTGGAGTTAAACATACCAATATGTGCTTCAAATAACTACCTGTTGTCTGTGTACATCACCCTTAGAAAAGCAATATTTTAAGGAGGACTCACAGCTGCTTGACAGGAAAGCAGTATATCACAGGGGAGGGATGTGTTGCATCACAGACAATACTCTGCAAATGCTACAGCTGAGATTAACTTACCAGCTGCCTCTTGATTTACTTATGATCAAGGGCATGCGAGCTGCAACTTCCTTCCTTTACTTTTCCTTGTCAGAAGGACCTGTTTAATGCAAAGCTAGGAAGTATGACAGGATGTTTCCTCATGCGTTGTTGGTGGTTTATGTGGACAGCACTAGCTTGAGTCACTCTAGTGGAGATGTGGAGCACATCCTCCTGTGTTAGCTCAAGAGAAAGTATCCAGCGTGTTCAAGCTGGCAGGAGTTTCTTGTTAACTTCCCTTCCCCCAAAAGTGTTATCACAACCATCTAATGCATTTTTATGGCTATGAAATCTTCCTCTGATTACCGAGCTGAAAGGAACATGAGAGCAATTTGTTCTGGTTAATAACCAGGAGGCTTAACTTCAAATCAGTTGGAATGAAAGCAAGTGTAAACCAGATGCGGAGAGAACAGAGTTGCAACTTATTTAGGAAGTGTTTGAGGTTTCTTGTGCAGATTTTTCTTCAAAACAAATACTAACATGTTGAAAGTACACATCACATCCATGATGCTTTGTTCCTCCATTGTGAAAGCTGCTATGAACAGGGAGAAGCATTGCTTTCAACAACGTGTGTGGGAGCAAACAGAGATGGCTGGATTGCACCATTGTAACTCTGGAATGGGCTTCTCTAGAGAGCAGTCTGAGGTTGTCTAGGCCAACTGAAAAACTCAGAGGAGGCATGTAGATGAATACCTTACTTTCCATTTGGCTGCAAAAGTAGTAGATCACAATGAAATCAATTAGGCTCTCTTGCCTTTTCTTTTTTTTTTTTCTTTTTTTTTTTTTCTCTGAGATATTTGTCTACTTGGTTACATGCCCACAAGGTTCACACACACCTGATTCCCTGGTGATGTGCTAGATGTAATTGGAGAATATGAGATAAATGAGACAAAGAGAGGAATTCTCTGCAGTGCCAAGTCTTGCTTGTGTTGTGGTTCCCATGCTAGGAAACATCAGCCATGTGTCTGAAAGGATCTAAATCATGGAGCCTTGGTAATGGCAAACTCCACTGTTAGCACGACAGACATGTTAGTGCTTTTCTTAACTGTAACTGCAGATTGGTCTGAGGCACAAGGTTGGTCAGCATCTAGATTCGCCAGTTTATAGAAGCCCAGGTTGTCTGTTCAGAGACATGTTAGAAACAGTGTGTAGGTCCAGAAGCTCGAAGGTGTTGACAGCTGTCTTGGGGTTGCATCTAACAGCAGCATTTTTCTAAGGCTTGGATTGGTGCCAGAAAGGGAACCCCAGCCCTGGTTGTCTGAACAGCGTACACAACCAGTGCTCAACTCTGTGTATTTTTGCTGTTACCTTGTAAGTTCACTGGTGCTGCTGTTCTTTGTCAGAGAGTTTAATACATCCCAGAGCACCCCATCAGTGTCTGGGTACTGGAGGCTGTGTGTCCACTTTGTAGTGTTTATTTCCCTGAAGCCGAGTGGGTGGTAGCCCTAAGAAAGAGGCTTCACTAAAATCAAGATGGTTTTATTTTCCCTTGACATACTTTTTCCTCATACATTATTCAAGGAAGACTAAAAGCTTCTCTTATTGGAAGCTAGTTGTGAGGCATGGGGGCACATCCTTCTTTCCCTAAAGCCCAGTCTCTACAGAACTTCACATGATAGCCTACATGGTCAGGCTGAGGAGGCTACACAACTCTACCTTTCAAGCTGCCATACACAAGCAAGAGTGTGAAGCCATCTACTTAAGACTAGTGTTTTATTTTCTGCCACCTCCTCATTCTTGAGGGTAGTATTGTAGCTACCTGAAGTGCCAGCCCAACCACAGTTTGCCCTGGCAGGTCCTACCCAGTATAGGGTGTCCCTGGTCTCCATGGACTCTGCTAGCTTAGATCCTCTAACAACACACAAGACAGATTTACTGCCACCTACAGCTTCACATTTTTTTGTTTAATCTATTTTTTATTTTATTTTTATTTTTTTACTACTCAGCTGGGAATGAACAGAATTACTTGGCTGCTATAGATCATTTATCTGCCAATTATTTGGGTGAATTATAGATTATAGCAGGCCCGCAAAAACAGCTCTGTTAAGCAGAGATTGCTTTCTTCCAGATAATTAAGCCATTTAACATTGCATTACTCCCCAGATCACACCAGATATATAATAATCTGACCATCTCCATTTGTGGAGACCTATACATTTACTGAAACACAGAACAGCTATTAGAGGTGCAGGTTGTTGTATTTATTTTACAGAATGAACATAAATCTGGACAGAGAAGCTTTGGGAGTGCTGTGGGAAAGTGTCAAAGTAAGGCCACCCTCTACTGTACACTTGAGTATACAAGTAAAGCAGTTGCTAAAAAAAATTGTATCAAGCAGAAGGAATTCACTGTTCCTCACTTAGAAGTGCCAGCCACTTCAGGAGGGTCTATGGGTAGAAGTGTGACCTCTTCTGTCACTTAACAGCCCTTTCCCTTGCTCCCTGTGCAGCAGTGTAGATGCAGAGGCAGGGAGGGTGAGAAGTGAAGGAGGTACAATATTCACCTGTGGGCAGTCTGCATGGTGGGGAAAACTCCTTCTCCAGAAGGTGTATAATGTTATGGAAGTGGTTCCTTTTAGAAAGCTTAATGGATCACAGATTCTGCAGTGGTCCTGAAGACTGGTTTCCTAAAATTATATCTTCCCCACTTTGCCCCCCCTCTCTTTCTGAAGAAAACCAAATCTATCTATCTATCTATCTATCTGTCTATCTATTTATTCTAATTTTGTTGAGGAACTGCCCACAGACATAGGAAATTAAATCTATTTGTGGGACTTGTCCTTTCTAGGGGTGGGCTCACTCAAAGAGGTGCAGTACTTCTACATGGCTCATTTGATGAAGTTGTTGCAGTCTTCTCCATTGGTCTGGCTGGGCTGGGGCACTCTGAGTATCTGAAAAAACAAGCTCAGTCACCTGGGTAGCCTTTGCTGCAGTTGCTCTTCACAGTTTGGAAATAATTGTACACATTTAAGGTAGGGTCAAGAACAGAAAAAAAAGCACAAGTTAGATGCAGTTGAGAGGTGATTGGCAAAAGGGCTGTGTCCAGGAAAAGGTCTCTGATAATGACATTTGTGACACAACAGAGCCAGAGATATGCAGGGTCCTGAACTGATGGAGGCTATGCAATACTTCTTCAATACAGTGACTCAGACTAGTGCTATACATGTAAACCACCAGGAAAGTATATGAAAGAGTTCTGTCATACTTCCAGCTTTACATTAAACAGGTCCTTTTGGTTGGGAAGAACAAGGGAAGCTGCAGTACACAGTGCCTCTGATTACATGTAAATTGACAGATAATGTCAATTTACATGTAATGTCAATTTACATGTAATGTCAATTTTCAGGTAGATAATGGCACCCATTGGAGAAAGTGGGATATGAGGAATCAAGTGGGTGCAGGGAATTTTTTGAAGTGAAATGTTTCGTCTTGACTCCCTCCATGTTTCCCTCCTTTCCCCAGGGTCTGTTCTACTGAATTCTTTTTCAACAGAAAATCTGGAGTTCAAAAAACCTACATTTTTCCAATAGTATAATACTGAATATATACCACAGTGGCCCTGCTGATCCTGCTGCCTAAATCTAAAGCCCCTTTATTGTTGTTGAAGTTTGATCAATATGAAATTTTGGAGCCAAGCTCACTTTTTCTCTTTGTTTTCTAAAAGGGAAGCATGTCATTGTTCAGAGGGCAGTAGCTAAGTCGTTAGCCCTGGCATTTTAATTTCAGTCCAACAGCCATGGAAAACACAAACTGATCTAGCCCTATGCTGACAGAGAAATAATATGAGGAGAGGCATTTTCAAATACAGAATGTGTCTCATGTAACACTGTGATTTTTCTGGTGTAGAAAATATTCAGAAGGGACAAGTAAGCCATGTCATTTTTAAGTAAGACTGATTAATCAGAGCTCTTTGTTCCCACTCACTGAGCCATGCTTTACCTCCAGAAACACTATGTGGTTGCAGTCTGCTCCTCAAGTTCATTGTAGTATTGGATCCTGACAAGCCCCAGAACCTGCAGTACAGCACTAGATGTGGCAGCGTGTTGGTAAATATCTTGTGAGAAAATGGAGCATGGGGCTGAAGGAAACGTCCTGGGTTTCTGTTGCTGAAGGAACCAGAGCGCTGTTTAATTTTCTGTTTCCTAAATGGAGAACTGTTCTTCTGTGACCCAACACTATTGTTATTGGGAAGAGATGGGATCCAATTATCACAGCTGGTGCAAACTGGATCCTCTGGTGCTTGAGCATGGCAACAGAGCTGGGGATCCTGGATCAAAGTCATCAGATGGGCATGTAGCTCTTCTCCGCACTGCCTGCGTGGTATCTGTGGTTTGACCTCTGGGGAAGGCTGAGGTGTACCGTGTCCCTTCGTGCATGTGGTCTGTGTGTGTACACAGCAATATTGCAGATGCCAGGCAGGCCTGCCCTACGTTGGTAGTGTCGCTGCTTTTCTTTCAATGACTGCGACAAGTATTCCGCGTGATTTAACTTTACAGTGTAATAAACTGTAAAAGTAAAAACAAATATGGTTTGAGGGAGAGGGCAAGGCAGTTTAGGCCTAGGCCTGCTAAAGCAGCAGTTGTTTCTATTACCACTAGTTATGTCTGCAGCTGCCTAGGCACTCAGCAGCCACTCAAAACCTAACACGGACTGCAGAGATCAGAAGCTGCAGGGAAAGCTCTGAGGCTGTCCTGGGCGGTGGTGTCAGACCAGGCATGCACGCGCTCACGCACACATGCTGGCCGGCATGCTAGTGTTTCCCAAAGGGCTGGGCAAAAAATAACTTGAAAAGGGAAATGGTGTTGTTGAAAATACTTTCAGAACGCAAAATAAGCTCTCGTCCAAGAAAAGGTATTGCTCTGGGAGGAAGCCAGAAACCAAGTACACCCATGACCTGCAATGACCACAGCTTCTCTCTTCTGACCTGGCTTGCTTCTAGTCTCCTCAGGGAGTGCAGTACTGAGTGAAGGGAAGCCCAGCAGCTTCTGTTCTTATTTATCTCTGTGGTGAAAAGATCTGATCGTCATGGTGCTGTGCCTGAACAGTACCTTTCCTTGGTGAATAGAGAACCCAGCAAAAAGATCCCACCCTATACTTACAGGCAGGGGAGGAGAGGAAATGCCGCAGAAAAATGTGCTGGTTGAACAAGAGCAAAATACATAAGTTTAATCTCTTTTCCAAGTACAAATTCATAATATTTATTCAAGGTTATGGTTATTCTAGTAAGGAAGAGCCATTTTATAGGATTATATCAAAGCAATTTTCTTATATCAAAGTAAGTTTCATAGAAAGGTGGAGCATTACAGGACTCATTCAGGAATTTTTCAAAGGAGCAGACCGTTCTGTAAAAATTAACTAAGCATCTTCAATCTGCTCATACTACTAGAATCAAACCTATGATGTTTGCACAAAGCCAAATGCCTTAATCTCTTTATCTAACAAGTCTCAGAAAAAATCTTCGCTCATTTCAATTAAGGATGAGCAGCAAGCAAAACAAAACAACAAAAAAAGGCAAAATAAAAAACACCCTAATGAAAACAAGCTATCAGCTTTGGTGCAGAACTCTATGCTAAACTTCAATTTAGAGCTGTCTGGGAACTTTACAGAACAAATACTGTAGCAACCAAGGTATCTTGTAGGTGTACCAAATTTAGGGAAATTTTTGTTGGATTAAACTTTTTATTTTCTGAGTATCATATCATACAAAAATTAAGCATTCATATATGTGCAGAATCTAAATATCTGGATCATTGGGTATTTGTTCTTGGTGTTAGTACAATGGAAGTGGGATTTGAACTTCCCATGTACCAAATGAGTGCTTGCATGAAAATGCCGCATTCTCTCTCTCATGTTTTATGCTGGATCAAGTTTGCCTTGATCTTCCCTCAAAGTATTTGGCTAAGCTGCTGCTAATGAGGATTTCAGTTTCCCTTGCCACCTTTTTGAGAGCTTTTCTACCATTACAGTTACTCCTGGACGTTTCTTCAAAATCTTTCTATCACAGTTTTTTATTTCTACTCTTCTACATATGGTGGTTATGCAAAACCACCATAGTACCACCACAGGTAGTCTGTTTTTATATAACATTTTTTTATTGAAACTTTATACCTTTTTTATTGAATCTTATTACCTTTATCTTCTATTACATGAATCAAGAAGGACGTTCCGTATCCTTATTATCATACATCATCATTCACTACCCATATGATCAGTGATCAGTGATCTCCAGTGATCACTCATTTTAGACCAGTGAATTTCTGCTCAGATCAAACCAGGGGAAAAAAAAATCTCTTTTCCTCCTACACTGCTGCAGTAACAGAATTGCTTGAGAGATTAAGTTCCTCTGGGTATCCTGTAAAAGCTTTGTCCATCCAGCTCTTGAAGAGCAATGTTTTTCCAAAGTACTAATGTAAAGGAGCTTAAAGCCCAATCATCATGAGTCTTACTGCTACAGCTATATTAGCATTCCATAGATAGAAAATCAGAAATCAAATTCTGTGGGTAACACTTGTGTCAGACACTTGAATTGCTTGCAGACCCTCTATCTGAGGTCATAAGCACTGTTTTGTGACAGCAGGGGTCTCCCAAGTACGATGTTGCATATTTTATTTGTCTGAGCCTTTCCTCTACTGCTCTTGCAGGTGGCTTTCATTGGAGAACAGCCAGTTTGCATGAAGATTATTAATGTTTGACGTGTAGTAGTGCCTGCTAGTGGAATGAGCTGAAACGCATGTTCAAATGTGTGATATGAGGGACTCAACTCCCTGTTCTGAGTCTCTTGCTCTCTGTTTTACAGTATCATTGCCAGGATGGCTGATAGGACAAATGGAAGCTCCACATAGACAGCTGGAGAGCAACTGGAGAGAGAACATTGTTGGTCCTATCTACAAAATAATTCCACCATAAAATACCAGAGAGTCCTAACCACTCCTTTCCTTCCTCCTTTCCTCCCCCTTCCAAGCCTCTGATTTTCCTGATTAAACGCTGGATAGCAGGTTTTCTTAAGACAAGGAGAAACAATTCTCATCTGACCTTTGTGGAAGACCCTGCAGCTGCCTGCTTGACCTTGTTAGAGTGGTGTTGCTGACCCTGGTGCCCTGTCTTCCAAGGGGTTTCTATTTGACTCAGCAATGCACCACCTCTGGGAGAGGTGAAGGTGGCTTTTCAGAAAATTGGGACTGGAATTGCTTATCTCAGCTATGTCTGGCCTTTGAAAATCCACATAGGAAGCAGCAGCAGGACTGGGCTGTACCTAGTGGCCAGAGGAGGTCTGATGTAGTTAGAAAGAGTGGTGGAAAAAGTTCTCATGAGCAATAAATAGTTGTTTTGATAGACACCTTTAAAAATTAATCACAACTTGAGCAGTTTTCCCCCCATAACAGCACAGGTGGGTCAGGCAGAGTGTTTTGTTATCTATGTGCTAGGGAGTGAACCACTTTTCAGAGCCCTGACGAACAGCACACACCCAATTTTATTGGAACTAACTAGCTGTCGATGGAGGAGTGTCTTCAAAATGATGTATTCCTTTCACTGAGCCCAAAGAGCTGGCCTCGTTTCACATCTGTGACTGATTATGTCTCTTGAACTTTAAGACAGCTGTCTTACAGGTTCATTTTCTGTAGGAACTCAGGAAATTACTCAGGAAAGCCACTGACACTACTACCACTTACTGCCAGATCTCTCTCACTCCTCATGTGAAGAAGCCTATTACAGGGAACTGCTGGCATGCAGCATGTTCAATGGCAGCCCACCAATTAGTGTGGAATTTATAAAGAATGATTGCAATAGTCCCTAAATGTTACCACTTGATGTGTATTCTAATGGCCTATGAAGCAATCCCCAGAGGCTGTGGCCCTTCCCTCCCACCAACAAATAGTAAGGGATTCTACAAATTACATTGAGGTCACAGTGGAATTGATTAGGTGTAAGGAATATAATATATGAAGGAGACTGTAATGTGATACTTATATGCAAGTCATTACTGTAGTGAGGGACTTGATTATTGTAATGTTGCCTCAAAATGTTGGCGTTGTTTCCTGCTGTATGGAGCAGCCTTCAAAGAGCTGAAAAAAAAAAATGTTTCACTTTTTTTTTTTTTTTCAAATTTAATCTAGAAAAAGATAAGTGACTTGGAACAACTGAAACTCATTCCTCTTCTGGTTATTTTCCTGATAAAAATGAATTGAAGGACAAAAGGTGTTTTCTTAAGTGCCTTGCCAACAACTATACACTAATTACTTCCAAAGGGCGTGCAGGCCACCAGTGTCGACTTGAATGAGAATTTAGGGCTTTTGATGATATTGGTTGATTTTTCCCTTTAATTCTCAGCATACTGCTTTGGGCTATTATCTCATCTGATCTCAATGCTAAGCAACAGTCAATCCCGCCAAAACTTGCATGGGAAGCAGCCAAGAGCAGGTGTTTCAGGAAATGGTGTTGGTTTATTGAGGTATTTTATGTATTAAATCAATGTCCTAGCAAACTGCTGCAATCACTGTGCTACTGAAGTTGCTTTGGTAGACCTATAAACACCTAAACCCTGTTTTTCTCGTGAAAGAAAACCACACTTTTTCAAAGCATAGCCTTATTTGCTTGAATATCCATGCCAAATAAGTTTTGATAAAATTTCTCACGTTTTCTTTTTGATTTCTGCCCCCTGTAGCTAGTATAAGGCTCTGTGATTCAGAAGACTGATAATATACTGAAGGATTAAAAAAACAGGTCAATGCAATTTGCTCACAAACTGACCAGAAGCTGAAACGGGTTTATAAAAAACATTGGCCAAATGGATCAGACACATAAATTTGTAAGAATCAAGGGATGGTGGGAATCCTAAGAGCCACCATTGAGCCTGCGCTGGCCTGGAGCTGGCCACACACAGGGGCTGGGTCCATTATGTAAAGAGTAGCTCTGTGTGAGTGTGTGTGTGTGTGTGTATGCTGGTGTCTAAGAAGCAAGCCTTCTGAGTACTGCCAAGTTATCTAGAAAGTAGAAAGGTATCTTCCATATACAGAATACCAGGAAGACAACATTTTTTTTTTGTCTTGTTCTTTCATTGTGTAAAAACCCTGAGCTAAGTAAAAGGAAACTAAAGAACAAAATTAAAAAAAAATAATAATAATAATAAAAAAAGAGCGAGAGAGAAAAGTCTAATGATAGAACATTTCTCCAGAATTAACGTCCTCACAAGTAAATTCCTGAAATCACCAAAGGTACAAGGAAGGGTGGAGAATCTCCTTTGCAGGAAGAGATAAGAAAAAGTATGTAAAAAAGTAAATTCTAGCATAAAATGAGCAATCATTTAAAAACCACCATTTTACTATAGAGTCACACAGATACAATGTATTCCAGTTCAAAAAAAAAAATAAAATCATTCAGGGTTTTCATTTCTTAAATTTCCTTCCTCAGATCCATCACATTGGAATTCCCTTCTCTCAAACTATTAGTACAAAAAGCAAGTAGCTTTTGACATTGTTCTCAAAATAGATAAGGAATTTTTGATATCTAGTGGAAAATGGTACACTGATAGATATTTCAAAAATTATTGAAGGAGGGTCTGGGGGAGTGCAGTTGGATGAACTTCTCAATCCAGCATTGAGTGACTGGTGTTTGTCCATAAAACATGGCTGGGAGGATAAAAGTCAATATGCAGTCTGCTGCATGAAAACTCAATGCTATTGCTAACTGTGGGCTAGCACCCTTGGTGCCAGTTCCCTAGCAGGCACCAAACACTCATATGCAGTTCAGCCTCCATGATTTGAGGCTAGCATAAGCCTTCAGTTTGAGAGCATGTCTGAAGAGCTTAATTTCATACTTCAGCGTGATATTTATCTGCAGAGATTTGTATGCTTGTCAAGATGAGACCTGTTTTCTGGACTCTTTATCTTTTAGACTCTAATCTCCTTTCAGAAGATTTTGGTGCCTATCTCCATGCTAAAATTGGTGCAGACTTGGTCTGGAGAAAGGTGAGTTGGGTCTGTAATCCCGAAGGGCAGCAGAAGGAAGCTGGGAATTCCATGGCTGGCTTCTCGAATTCCCCTTGGCATGGTCAGGACTGAAGGGGAAAGGTCTGCAGAGGAGGAAGGTGACAAAAGGCAGACTATAAAAGGCAGACAAAATTGAAAAAGATAAATCCTTTGAATGGCAAGATGATTTGTCTAATCAGAGGATGAATAGAAAAAAGTAAGGCAAATTGCAGTGCACAAAGAAGAGGAAAACAGTATTATTAACTGACCTTTGTGTAGCAGTTAATACCGAAATTAATGTCTCCACTGTTTGGGATGAAAGTGTGTATTTAAATCCTTCTCTTCTTTAGTGGTGTTGGAGGCAGGACCAGGAATAGTTCCTCCTCCCTGACATGTGTGGAGCCCTGTATGTTGGCCATGTGTATGTTCATTTCCCACAGGGACAGGGGACTCCCATCTTCCTAGCTGACTATGACTGGAAGTGGTGAGCCCTGTTGTGCTATAAGTGAAGGAAAAAACATCTGCAACAAAAAAAAATAAAAAAAAAATATGAGGAATTAATGGATCCAGTAACGGTTGTCTGACTATTAAAGCTTTCCAAGATTTCGTGGAAGCTGTAGAGCTGTAATCAACTAAAAATGAATACTGGACAAAAGTATTGTGGTTTTTTTTTTTTTTTTTTTTTTTTTTACTTTTAAAATTATTTGTTAGAAATACAGACTAAATTAAATCAAATTGCCAAAAGACCACAGGGGAGCTCTCAGAGGTCTGAGTACATAAACTTTGGCTCCCATTGGTTGGGCAGCTTTGGAGTCTTTAATCTTTGTTGCTGTTTATTTTTCATAGCTGTCACTCTCTGTAAGTCTAATTATTGGTTTTATTAGTGGAGTCATGAAGTGTCCTGCTGGCTGGCTCAGAGTCCAGTGCTTGGGAACTTTTTGTTGCTGGGTGAGTTGTGACAAGTGCACATCACTCCAGTCTCCCAAATTCCTCTGCGGGATTTGAAAGAGCCTAGACAATTATTTGGCCAGCTGAAAAAGAGACAGTGAAAAAATTAATAAAATGTGGTCCAGTGAAGCAATTTCCTTTCCCTTTCCCTGTCCTTCTTCCCTTCCCTACTTTATTTCACCTTTTGTCCCCCAGAAGTTAATTTTCAAATTAACGAACACTTGCTACATGATACAGCTTCAAGTTTTTAAGTGAGCTGAGAGCTGAAATCAGAGGCAGCAGGAACTGAGTTTGACCTCAGCACTTTCCAGGCATGTAACAAGCACCCAGACACTCCACAATCACCAAGGTGTCTGTGCTCTCCTCTAGGAAGCAATTATGAATGTCTTTTACCTACCCTCCTGGACTTGCTGCTACTTGTGGGGTGGTGAAAGAAGTGAGGTACAGGGGGAGTGGGAGTGAGAACCCGGGATGGTGGAGTTGCAGGGGATCTTCTTGGCCTGAGGTTCTGCATTCCTGAGTAAATCCCAAATACAGCAGAGAGGACCAAGATTAGGGATGGTACTAACTTCACATGTGGGAATTCAGCCAAACTCCCATGACTGCTTTGGACAAAGGATTTAGATAGGGGTTTCCAACTCCGCTGGTCGCTGGATCATAGTTTAATGGTGACCTCAAAGTTGATCCCAATTATCAGTGTGAGCATGCTGTTGGACTGAGGAGCCCAGCCTTTACTTTCAGATGTGGTACAGATTGGTATGTTAAAGTGCCCATGTGCTGACTTTTGCACATGTTAATTAATCACACAGTCTTACACTGTTTGCCCTCTGTGTTGATACTGTGCTGCTAAATTTAGGATGTTCCCACTAGTGTAGGAAATAGTACTAGTGCACCAGTGTAACAGGCACTTAATTGCCATATGGGTTGCTATGACTGCAAGCAGGCAGGGCCAGGAATGTAAATCTGTTTGAGCCTCTCAGACACAACCATTAGCCCTCACCTGAGGAAGGATGCTCTTGCATTTGAGTGCCAACTGATATGATGTCCTGTCTAGAGGAGCAGCCAATCATCACCTACAGCTGGTACAGGACAGCATAGCAAAGAAAGCCTAACAAATCTTTACCAAGGATGCTAGAGGTCCAGCAGACAAGGTCTGAACCCAGCTTGCATTCCTGAGCATCTAGTTTTCAGTCACGCTAGATCCCACCTTAACTTCTGCTGCCATGGCTGTATGAAATAGACTTTTTAATTATTATTTTTCAACACTGCCAAAACATTGTTAGGATTCTCAAAGAATCAGAATGTGAACCAACAGAATTCTGGATATCTGCAAAGAACTTTTATCTGAGATTATTTTGCTTATTTATGTATTGAACATGCATAGCCCTAGGCAAGCTGTGATGAAGAGCAGGCAGGGCAAACAATGAATGCTGCTAATATTGACCCAGAGCTCCATTTAGCTTTGCAGCCCCCTTTAAAAGGAAGCAATCAAAAGAAAGTACCATGAGGTCCTGAAGGCTGCTTGTTTGTTTTTTCACATGCTGCTCAGCTTGGGAGGTGAAAATACCCGTCAGTTTTATTTCCTTTCTCAGGCATTGGTTAATTGCTGATGGCTTTGTATTTTCAGTGCTAGAAGGGTAGTGTTGAAATACATCTTCGAAAGATCATGAAAGACATTCTGATTAAAGAATGTTTCAGATGTTTTTAAAAATAAATAAATATAATAATAATAATAATTATTATTATTAATAATGGCAGATCATATTGCTGAGTTTTGTATAATTTTTTTTCATATATATGGATTATTCCTGTACATGATTGTCACTCTGCACCTCTGGTGACACACAAATTGTCTAGCAGGTAATTTTCCAGTCTGAAGTCTACAAAGGGTATTTTCCAAAGTTTTTGCAGTGTCATGATGCTTTCTATACAATGGTATATAAATGTCATTTCCAATTGAGACTGCTGTTATTATTAACAGATGTTCCAGCTCTTCAGTTGCCTAAATATAGTTGTTGGTGAGGGATTTTAGGCTTTCAGGGCAGAAGGTCAGCTTGAAAGGGACTTAGAGTTGTAAAGTAAGCAATTTCTGGATTTTGAGCCTTATCAGCTCTCACTTTGAGTGTGATGGGAAAGCCTTTAAGCTGCTTTTGTCGAGGCTGGGAGATAAAACTGGCATTCTGAGGTCCATCTCGTAGGAAAAAATGCTGAAGTGTGAATCAGTTTGGATCATAATTTCCCTACGTGTAAATTTGCTCCGCTGAATTGACACCAGAAGACCTGATGTAATTTGCTCAATATAGGTTTTAGCAGCATGAGTGGAGGTATTTTAACATTAAAAGGATAATTTCAAAAATACAATCTTTTCCCCATCTTCTCATGTGAGGAAAGAGCAAATGAAGAGATATCGCTTTCTTTGGTGCCATAACATTCATGTCCTTCATATGAAGAAACAAATCTAGGCTAACCTGGAGTCAGCAGCAGTACTTTGGATTTCAGTGAGTCTAAGAGACAGCTTCATAAGTGCTTCTTCTCAAGCTGATGAACTGCAGCTTGATCTCATATCACAATATTTATGCATTGAGGGCTATTTGTTTAATGGCAAATACTGTTATTTTCCTACCATGACTGTCAAGTACGTTTCTTTTATCTAGGCTTTCACCTTCCATATGTCATTAAAAGCTGTATGTATTGCAGTTTGATATGCTGGAGCATAATAACAAGGTACGTACCGCAAACAGCACTGTAAGAAAACTGAGTTGTGATCCTGAATGTGTAAAAAAGGCCTTAGCATTAGCCAAAGACCTTATTCTGGTTCTTATAAAGGCACTGACTTTGCTGTTCTTAAGAGCCTCGTTAAATCTGAACCTATGCTTTAATTTTAGTTTTTCACATTTCTTCCCCTTTTCAGGATCTGTCATCTATTCTTATATGTAGTGGGGCATTCTCTAGTTTATTTTTAATTATTTTCTTGCAGAGCTGTAATTGGACTCCTCCCTACCTGACCCTTCCTCTTCCTCTTGCTTCTCCCTCTGAAACAAGTCTGTTTTTCACCTATAAACCAAAAAATGTTAGCCAAAAGAATTGAGCAGACCAACTTTCATTTCTGTCAAAAGGTTACAACACTTTGTTTTCTATTGAAAACACACATTTTTCACATACTCAGAAAATACCACTTACTCAAAGATCTGACTTTTGTGCAGAAAAATATTTTTTCCAAATTTTTAACCAGTCCTAATTTTTCTTCATCAGGGTTTCTTAGTCAATCCTAATTTTTCTTCATCAGGATTTTATTTTCTCCTCCACCATTTCTGTTTCTATAAACTCTTGGGCAAAATAAGATCCCTATAAACGTCTGAGTATGAGATGAACTTTCTAACCTATGGTATTTAGGTGGATTAAAAATAAGGTGAAATCAGTTTGCTGGTGCCCTATTTTTGACAAGTCTGGCCTAAACGCTTCCTTTATAGGTCAGTAAAAGCCTTGTTATAAGTTTGTAGAGTCAGCAAAATAGCTGTCTTTCCTCATAGACTGAACCAGTGCAATCTTGAAGCTCTCTGAAGTCACTGAGATAAAGACCAGGCCTTGAGAGAGAGCACAAAAATACGCTAAATGCACGGCTCAGGCCCTTGGATACATCAAAATCTTTTGAAGCAAATGGCAGAGGGAATAAATAGAATCTTGTGTCTAGATCCAGACCACACCAAATAGCTTGGCGTTGTTCTCATCTGTAATTGCTGCCGTGGGTGATAAATTCTGGTATATCCCCATCACTTCAGAATATGCAACAGCCATGTCCGAAACCCAGCCAGTGAGGCCATCTGAGAAACCTTCCAGCTTTGGGAATGAGGACAGCCTGGAGCACTTCTTCACTACAGATGGAAGTGCTAGCCAAAAGCCTCCCACACCCCTCCTCTGCCTGTTGGATGCTATATATATATATATGTATATATGCAAATATATACATATATATGCAAATATTTTGAGGTTACTTACTTCCTTTTAACTAGTATCTAATGATCACAGCTGATTGTGGTGTGGGAGATGCCTGTGATAATTGCAGGGCATTGTGTAGTTTTCAGGATGTTGCTCCCCATCTTGCCTGACCAGCCTAATCTGGTTTCACCATGTTTCTTACTCCACCTTGGGCTTTTTCTCACTTGTAGGGTGTTGTTGCTGGGGGAGCTGGGAGGCAACCAAGTAGAATATGACCCGAACCTGGGAAATCGTGCAGTCTGTTTGAAACAGACTCACTTGCTGGGAGAAGAGCTGTGCCGAGTCAGTAAAAACAGTTTCTGGGGTATGCAAGATGAAAAGAATTTCTCTGTAAGAAGATTTCTGGTAATTTAATTACTAGCAACTAACATCCAGCACTGCTAGCGGAAACGGTTACAGTTTTCAGCTAACCTGCTGTGAAGGCTGAATGGGACATAAGGGTAAATTTAATATATTCTGCCTTAGTGATTAGAGTTGGAGTTCAGCTTTGCAGCCTTTAATGGGAGCTCTGTGACTGTGTGTTCTCTGGTAGCACTGGTTTCCATGGCAGCTTCTGTGTCAACTATTTTTCACACATGCTTTATGACTTATTGTGCAGCACATGTTGTTTAGTTTCACAGTCTTCACTACAGTTTTCAGGAAACTGGTGACTCTTTAACATCTACTGAACACTGCCTGGCAAGGAGCAATCGCCTGCCACAAGGAGTGAGAGAACAATGAGCAACTCGTATAGGAAAGGTGGGGAAGGCACGCTGGTATGTTAAAAATTTGGGTTTGTCACATCAGAATACAACTGGCAGGACTGACAGGCTCAGGAACATCTGTGAGGCCTTGGACTTGAAGGAACTGATTGTTAGTGGTTTTGTGTTGCTTCATGAACTCGCCAGTGTTAGATTTTCTTTCTCTGCCACATTCTCCAAGCCCCATGTCAGATGCCGCCTGAGGGCTCTCTCTCATGTGTAAGCCTGCTTTTTCCCATGCCCCTTCTGTCCCATCCCAAAAGTTCCTCACTCATGCCAGAAAGACATTTCTAAAAATACCAAGGGAAAATACTGCCTGGCCTGGCACATCCATGCATGCTTGTGCTGGGTCAGTCTTGCTAGCCCAGCTGTGTTCTCACCAGGTCTATGCTGGGGAAACCTCATCTAGAAGCAGGAAGGTTTCTGGCCTTGTTCCTGCCCCCCCAGGCAGGTGGGCAGCCTGGAAGGAGAAGAAGCTGCAGCCTCCTTTGGGGGATTCCCCTGCAAAAAGTCCCCCACCTCAATCCCAGGGCAGACCAAGGTGGGAGCATGTGCCTGCACATCCAACTGATGCCTCCTTGGGGACTGCTGCCTGGCAGCTTGAGTTTGAGCAGGGCATAGGTTGCCTTGGCACACCTGAGACCGTCAGAAAGCTTTGATTTCCCCTCTGAGAAGGGAGAAGGATGTACTAGAGGACAGAAATCAATGAGAATTTCCCTGATCAGAATGAGAGAGACACAAGGTGAGATCAGCAATAACATATTGAGTGGTTGAGTGCCTGTGCTTTGCCTGAATTAGAGCAGTCAAAATTGGCCTGGAGGGCAGTTTAGAAAACAATCTTTTGGCCAAGTCCCTTTGAAAGGATCTTTCCAAAAAGGCATTGTTTGTGCACAATGAGGGAGTGCTGGCCACTGCTCCATCAGAATAGAATTCCTACCAAATGCCTGCTGCCTCCCCTGAATAATACCCAACAATTAATGTTACAGCAGGAAATATGTGGGAGATTAACAAAGGTTTTGTTGCTGAGTGGATTGTGTGGCCCAGCCAAAAGGAGCTGTAATTCCCACCCAGTCTGATTATTTCTGCTGCAGCCTAGCCCTGTCGCTTGCTTCCCCTTTCAAACAAGGTTAACACCTTTAAAAATTCGGAACTTGCTAGAGACTTGGAGTCTGCAGGAGACAGTGCTTCCCACCTCCCCTGGGCATTTCTGTACAGTGTTAGGAGTTGGCAGGGCTTGAGGGTGGAAGGGATCCCAGTCTTAGGACTGAGAGGGGAACAGCAAGACAACTGATGGAGAGCAGTGTACTGGCCCAGGATGGGCTAATTTGTCATCTGCCAGGTACTCTTAGATCTTGCAGTTCCTGGGAGAGAAATTGTTGAGAAGTGAAAAGCTTTCTGGTGTCTGAAGATCAGTGGAGCCTAATGCAGGAAATTGTGTTTACCTGAATAACCTCAGATAACTTAAGAGCAGAGATTGAAGCATGAGCCACTCAGGAGCCAGGCAGGAACTGTTTCACACCCAAAGCTGCATCCTCTTCCCTGGCGCCAATACAGCTCCCGTTCTGTGCTCCCCAACTCCCACCCAGCCAGACTTAGCCTAAATGTGCTGCTGGCCCAACTCCAGAGGAGAGATGCAAAGCCTGTCACAACTGTTTTGTGGTTAAATGTGGTCTTTGAGAGACCCTGGGTTTTCCAGCAAGCCTGTGCCCCATCCTGGCCCTGATTCCACCAGGCACATTTGTCCTCCTGCTGTCACAGCACCACAACCCTTCTGGTGGAATGTTCATCCTGGGCTTGGAGAGCCTGTGGGTAAAAGAGCCCCAGAGACACAGGGATTTATTTCACTTGTGCTAAAGCCTCTTAAAATGTGATGTATGTGTTTCCTGTCACCTTGTAATATGGAGGTTGTATCATGGGGTACTGTGCGTAAGGTCCAAAGCCACCTCTTCTTGGGACACCTGGTGAGGTGCTGCCCCATGTGGTTCTGGGGGGGGACATGGAAGGGAGCACCACTGCTGGAAAAACACAGGATTACCATAAAGCCCATCTGCACAAGATGCCAAAACCTGGGAAAAGGAGAGAAGGTGTGCAGGGGGAGAGCAAGTGTGCATGCTCTGTGGCTTCAAGGCAAAGTGGCATCATAAGGTGAAGATTGCATGGAAAAGGGGTTTGAGTGTGACTGTGTGAGGCTGGAGGCATGGGGACAGCTCCTGGGCAGGTGTGCAGGGGAAGGAGGGAGGTGTGAAACCGAGGGCCGTGGGGAGGTGTGAGAGCTGGCGTGATGGGGAGCTCTGGAAATGCCATGTGAAGGAGAGCATGCAGGCATGTGGGAGCAGAGCAGAGGCTGTGTCTGTAGGTGGTGGGTTTTGAAACAAGGCCCACGTCCTGGAGGAGGATGAAGTGTTCCCCAGCGCTGGTGGAGGTGCCCCATAGTAGGGTGGGAAGGCTGCGCTGGGGCTGGGACAGGAGTGAGCCTCCAGCCTGGTCTGGCTGTGAGGAGCAGCGAGTAGCCTCACAGCCCTTTCCTCAGGCTTCCTTTCACTGTGTCTTATCCTCAGGATGGTTGCCTTTGCAGTCACAAACTGTACATGGCAGAACCCTCCAGACAGCCAGGGAAGTGCTGCTCACAGTCCCTGCACTCACGTCGGGTTAGTCCAGTGCCTGTAATCCCCTATGGCTGCAGCTCCACCCAGGCAGAGCTGTTTATTTTTGAAGCTGCTGGAAGATGCTGTGAGAGAGGTGGGTAAAGTTCAGCTGGGATTATTTTTAATACCCTGTGTCTAGAGGGAAATTCGGAGCTCCGTTTGATTAGAGCTGCTTTTTCCATCTTCAACGTGTCTGCTTACATTGTGTGAAGTCCCTGCCATTTTTTGTACTTCCCTGTCCATTTCCACTCTCCCCTTTTGGCTGCCCCTCAAAATGCTTAGTTTTGGGGCCAAGACAGTGCGGCAGGCGACGCACTTTGCCTGGTCAGCAGGAGGACCTGGCCCCTTCTCCCCTCTGCACTCTTGTGAGCTATCTCTATGGCTCTTTCCCCATCTGCCATGCAGGATGAAATCTACCTTCTAGCAGGCAATCCATCACTGTACTTGGTGACAACACAAAGCTCTCCTGTTGAGGTATCTGAGTGTGTCCCCTGGCTGAGATACTGCTTTACACCAAGCTTGGGGAATTAAGCTGTATTGCTGTATTTAGACTGGGCTGCAGCTTTGCTCTGGACCCTCTGCCAGGCTCTGGGGATATCAGTAAAAGTGAAGCCAGCAAACAGGCCTACACTCACCTCTTCTGGTCTGCTGTGTGGCTTGACTGCGGCCACTCTTGGCCCTTGGTTCCCCCCCTCTAAAACGAGACTGACAGTACTGCCCTGCCTCTTAGAGATGCTAAGGAGATAAATGCATTAATGCTGGCATTATTGCTGTACTCACAGTTAACTAGAACTAAGCAAATCGTAGTTAGAGGTTAATGGACAGGCAGATTTCCCTCTCACCCACACCTCCACCTTTTGAAAGCACTGGGATGTCACCATGGCCTAACACTTGTAGGCACTATATCTGCGCAAGGATGTGTGTGTGCATGTGTGTGACACTACAGTGTCCTTGCTGGATTCAAAACAGATGTCGAGATGACAATTTGATCCCCTTCTACTCTGGCTAAGCCCAGTGGGTGGAATCTGGACTGCGGCTCACAGCTGAGCATCCAGCCAAGAATCTCCAGGCCTTTCTCCGACATTAGCGGGACCCCCTGGAAGTTTGGGAAATGTTGCTGTATTGATGTACAGCTGGAGAAGCCAAATTACAGAGTGGACTTCGCATGGAGTGCAGGCTGGAGCCTGAAGTCAGGCTTCCCTGGGCAGACCACTAGATGGAGACGTTCCTACCACTTTCGTGAAAAATGCGTGTATTTATGAAAACTTATTTCCCAGTGGTTTCTCCAGGACCTGCCAGTGAAAGCACAGACATTCTTTCCCCTGGTTCCACAATGAGTCAAAATTGGACTGTGGTAAGGGAAGGCGTTTCTTGGTTCAGTAACAGGATAATTGGTTTCTTGGTTCAGTAACAGCAACATTTAAGAGCACTGCCCATTTTAAACCCCTTTCCACTTACCAAGCCCCCTCTCTCACCCTGGGAAGAAGTACAATGGAGTGGTTCAGAGCTCCCAAGCAACTTGCTCTGTGGTGCAGAAGAGAGGGTGTTCCTCAAGCTCTCCAGATCCTGGGGAGCTCAGGGGTGACCATGCTCGCAGCAGCAGCTCTAGGTTAGTGCACACACCTCCATGGCACAGCTGTGGGGATGTCCTGAGGCCCAGAGCAGCTCATTTGGAGTTGCCTCCACCCTCAATCTGGCAGCTTGCTTCACTCTGCCTCAGCCCAGAGGGTCACGAATATGGATTATTCTCTGCCCAGAATCTGGATTCTGCTTAGACAAGAATTCCTCAGTTTGGATGGGGGAAAAAGAAGGCAGATACTGCTCTGTGGCTTCAGCTCTGCCTGGTGGCTCTTATATCTCACTAGTTTAATGTATGTTTGAACGTACTTGCCCCTGCTCTCTGGATTTGTTCTCATCTAGTCCAGGGTGCAGGCTCTTGTCTGTAACTGCATACATGTGCCCAGTACCAGATTCAAGACAACCCACCCACTGGTACTTAGTGACAAATTGTGAGGGGTGTTCACAATGAAGAAGTCTGTCAAGGTTCTGCTTTTAGTGAACACGAGTGTCCAGGAAGCTGTTTGGGCTTTAAGTCCAGTTTTGCCCTAAGGGCAGGGGGAAGCTTCTCTAAAAGTGATGTCTGGGAGTTGAGTGTAGGGACCAGAGGCTGCACAAACCATTTTCCTAGGCAGCAGTGAATGGATGTTGGTGGTGTCACACAAAATCTTGCACAGGGTAGGTCACTGCCTGCATGGAGCTTACTTTCAATGGCAAATATAATCTGGAGATTCTTTAAAGTCATGATGTCTGGATATGAAGGAGACCCTGGCACCACATCTTCTTCCATACTGTTTATCTTTTCTTTGCATTCTCCCAAAGGGGAAGATTTGCCAATGGAGAAGATGTGGCCCAAGAGACTGCAGCTCCCCTCTCTCTCACACTCCCTACTGACTAAATGCAATGGTCATATGGTCATACTGGAAGACCAGTCATATATGGGCACACCTTCTCCATGACCAACTAGAGCCAAAACACATGCTCAAAAAGACTGTACTTTTCCTTTCTTGGAAATGGCATATTATTCAGAACCTTAAAATACTAGCTGGAAAGTTGTTTGCTTATTTTTTTTTTTTTTTCTTCCTTGTTTTCCTTTTTTATCATGCGGACAATGCCCATTGGCAAAAGTCCATCAAATAACAGATGAGGTGATGAATGCAGCTGGAGTTCAGCTCTAGGACTGAAGTTCCCCCTGTGTTTGCCTTTGGGTCCTAGGGGTATGTACGTGCATGTCTACAGGAGAAGTAACATTCTATAGAAAGAGCAATGTTTTCCCAGATTCTGAGGGATCACAAATTGCTTTGAAGCCTGGAAATAAAAGAAAACAATTATGTTCAGGAATTACTTTTGCCGCTGTTGGAATGAAGCCCCACCTGCAGGACATGGCCTATTTACTGACAAAGTTGTGCAGCAAAGGAGGGTATAAGGGAACTGAATCACCAGCAGGAATGTGGAAGGGGCTAGACAGAACTTCCTTAATCATTACGTGGCCAGGATACCAGTGTTGGTGTCATGCTGTCCACATGAGTCAAAAGATCACTGACAGCATGCTTAAGACTTTATTGGTAGAAAGAAGGTATTTGCAGTGGCACAAGTGTACTGATGGTGGGCTGGATCCTCAAGGGCTGAAGAGGAATGGGTTCTTAGTCTTGATTTGTGCTGGACTTTGTTCACCTGCTGTATAATTGATTCGGAAATTATTTTGAAAAAAGCACTCCTTGTTATATCACCCTCCTCAGATCCCCGCACTTCTTGTTGGGCATTTCCAGAAATAGGGTCACTTGGGAGACATGAATAGACGTGAGCACATGGTGGTTCTGTGACAGCAAGGCCATAGATCTTTTTTATTGTCCTCTCCTCTTTATTTCTAAATAGGACTTTCCAAAATCCTGTCAAATTCTGAGTTACAGGCAATCTCTTCAAATCTCCTTGTACTGAGCTCAAAATCCAGGGACAATGCATACTAGAACCTCACAGTATGACAGAGTAAATCCCTAAAGCCCAGTCCATTAAGGAGGAGTTAATCACTATAGAAAAAGGCTTTCTGACTGATTCTTTAAAAGTGAGGAAAGAATCATGGTTAGACAAGTAGAAGAGAGAGACTGGAGCCTTGATTTTAAGCTCAGCTTTGCTACTGACCTCTGAGGTGGATTTGAGTAAGTCGCTGTCTGTGCCTCAGGTGTTCCCCCTAATATGACTGACTTCATCGCTAAAATGCTTTGAGCTTGAGGTAAGATCTGAGTGTTGTTACTCTCTGGTGGCACCAGGGTTTCAGAACAATCTCTTAATATAAACACCTACCTCATCAAGTTGAAAAGAAACTCTCTCACTGGTTTCCCTCTGGGTAATAAACCATTACACTTGTTGGGTTTTAAGGTAAAAATTAATGATCTCCTTCCTGTTCTAAAGGAAGGTGTACTTCCGGAATCTGGCAAATTCTTTTCTTAAACATTCCATGTAAATATAATTCTTTTAAAAAAATAATATGCATGGCTTAAGTCATCGTAAGCACAATGGTTATTGTATATAAAAGAATTGGGGCGGTATTTTATAACTAGGTAAGTGCTATATTTAAGAAATTGAATAAATCACGTTCAAATTTGCTGATGTTAGAAATGTCAGGTGCCCCCAGGGAAGGAGAAGAGGGTGTGCTAAGGGCCATGAGTGGCTGAAGAGCAGCCTCATAGAAATATTGCAATACAATATGGAATTCATTTTATTAAAAATAATAAAAAAATGAACATTGTTTCAGTTTCCTGCACTTGCTGTCCCAAAGACTTATATTGTCCTGATCTGTACTGTAGTCCCAAAGGACTTTCAAAGATCCTTCATAGGAAGTAAACTTTTACTTATTGTTTGCTGGTCAGTTTGCTCTGCTGGAGGTAGCAATATCATGGAGGACTTTTGGGGTGTGGGAAGGACACTCCTGGTAGTAGGTTTTCTGGAAACTCCACCTGGCCTTTCTGTCTGCCTCTGGTGGGGGAAAGCCCTTCTCTTCTGAAAGTATGGGAAGCTCCCATACAATGTCAGTATGGCAAACCACCAAGGAATGCCAAAACTGTAGCATAATGTGTAATTTGTGCTGAAGGGGAGACCACACTGTGGGGGCCTGGTTCTCTTCAGTGTGAATCAGTGCCGGGTTTCTCCCTCAGAGAGCAACCAGACCTATCCCAAGAGCACATGAATTAAGACCAAAAGTCAAACGTCCATGTGAGCAGGGGAGTGTTTCATGACACCCCAGGGGCCCTTCAGCTCTGACCCTTTGTGGATATGTGTGGTATAGGCAGACATTCATTGTGCAGACTAACTGTGTGGCTCAAGTCAGTCTGAAACCTTGTGGTTTGGTTTCTGTAAGTCACTGGTATTGGCCGTGATGGCCGCAGTTATTTCAGCATTGTCTTTGAACAAAAGGGTCCCGAAGGAGCTGGATACTAGCTTCCAAAAGACCCACTGCTTGTGTGACTTTGGTACTTAACTCCTTTATGCTCTCACAAAAATCACACTTTAAGATAATATTCTGTATACATTTATACTACCTTTAGCTTTTAATACCACTTTGAATTATCTTGTAACTCTAGTTCCTCCCCACAACACACCACTTGTTCCTTTCTGACCTGTTTCAGCCACTGCTGACAAAAGTGCCAGCCAGGTATCCCTGTCAGAAGGTTTCTATGCCATACATGTATGACTGGGATGGGAATTAAGATCCTCAGGGAGACAGAATCTTGCCCACAGGGCTTGTGTTTATATCACAGCACCATGTCCACCTCCCCAGCATCTCCATATGCAGTGGTGTGGCACAGGAGAACTACTGGGCTACTGGGGTGCCTGCCAAAACCCAGGAAAGGAGCTCAGTGGGTCAGCAAACTCCAGATTAGTGTTCAACTGAAATGCTGTGGAATATCTTCTGGTGGTATGAATGACCCCTCTGTGCAGGCCCCAAACATGCCACAGTCATCCTGCCTACGGAGGATACAGCCTTTGCTTCAAGCATTGTGCCCATAGCCCTGAGACACTCTGCTGTCTGAAAGTTGCACTGAAAGCAAGGTGCCCAATTCTCATTTCAGCTTGAACATCCCAGCTCGATCGTTTCCATAGACTTGAACTATGCTAAACAGTGTTTGGTGCCAGAACTGGCTCTGTCCTATTCTGTTCAGCAGATGTATCTCTGACTGCTTCTCATGGAGGTGTGCATGCATGCCATCCAGTGCAGCCCAAAAGACTCATCCTTGAAGAGATACTGTGGTTTTCTTTCACTTCTGATCAGTCAGCTACAAAAACAATGCGCCTTTTAAAATTGTAATCATAAAGCATCAGTGGCATCAAGTTGCTAGGAACACTCCATGTATCTCTAAATAGAAAGCAATGTTCATCAGATATTCAGTTGGCTTCACTTCTTAAAAGGATGAACTTTGTCCTTTGAACTTTGCCCCAAAATTATGAATAGGAGTAGGGTGTATGAAGCTCTCAGTTTGGACTGAGTCCAGCTTAGGCTGTAAACAAATCTGAAGTACTATTTTTTACAAGTAACTCTTACTCACCCAAGGAGCTCTGTTCACTTCAGTGGCATTACTAATGTGATTATGGGCTGCAAAATTGAGTGTTGTATATATGACTTGTAATTTGTGGAGGGAGGCCTCTGGAAAAAATTCTTCTTATTTAATTTTAATTAGCTCTGGCAAGACCCTTTTGCCTCTATAAGAAGACCGGGCCACAGAGGGAATTGGTGGAATAATCACGGGCAATCCCTACCACACAGTGTTGCATGCTAACGACACATTACTACATGCATCGCTAATCTTTGGGTGGTGGGCTGGAGAGGGGCCTGGAAAAAAACGATCATAGATTTCAATTAAGAGGCACTTAGCATGGAGAAAATAACAGGGCTTCAACTTATGTAATAACATACAGCATTTTTTGTTTGAATTAAGGCTGATAGATATTTTATGCCTTAGGATCTATAACTCTAGTGCTTCCAGAAAATTAGTAGTTCTCCTGTGAATTGTAGTGGAGTTGCTCAGAGGATCCAAGCCATTGGCTGCAAGAGAAGGCACCCTCAAAGCTTCTACAGAGATGTACAGAGGGAGCAGCCGCCTCTCACTTCCCTGAAGCTTTCTCTTTCAGAGCATTAGCATCATCTTTTTCTGGAAGATGCACAACCAGGAGGGTGTTGCTGGTACTTCACTGGGCCACCTTCTTGTTTGCTCTTTCAAGAGCTGTTCTTTAAACTAAAGCACTGTTGGTCTGTCTGCTGGGATACCCCTGCCTCTGAGCAAAGCTGAATAGCTTTGGAGTGTTGAGGCATGGACATCCATGGGCATAGCTGGAACGGGTGGTCAAATTGCTGCCTTCAGCTGTTTGTCCCATCCCTCTCTTGGAGGCTGTTTCCAGTGCATCTGGAAAAGACTTTAAGACACCATGCAGTAAACTGTAGTGCCTCAGGAAGGGTTTCATGAGCAGTTAAGCCACTCCTACTGCAGGGGCAGAAACCTCTGAGAGAACAAGGAGGTGGGAAGGTGAGGAAGGTGGGGAGGGGTGACCCGCTCAGCCACCCCAACTCATTTGCTGCTGCTCATAAGTGAGGTCTCCCAGCTTTCACCACACACATCAGGGATGGTGGGAGATGTAAAGGGACATCACTACGGCTGATTTCTGCATTCCTAACTTCAGCTGTTAAAACATCAAGCACATGTCTTTCAAAACATGAAAGAATTTTTTTCAAAACATGGAGCGTAAGTCTTTAAAAACTGATTGAATCTACAAAACTGTTTGTAGACATGTTTAGCATGAAGTTGATTTTTTGCCCCATTGCTCTGGAAATTATAACCTTGAGTTACCTCAGTACAAGTGGGTATGGAGATGAGTGAAAAAGGAAAGTTCATGAAATTTGTGTACTGATATGGACATATGTAACCACATGACAAGTCTGTCTTTCTGCCTCCTAAAGGTACAACTATGACTCTGAATTGTCTCTTGCCTATTAATACAAAAGTGCCATTGTTTCCTGTCACAGTTCGGCTTTACAGGTGTCTGACCTGGGGCAATCTTGATTCAAATTGCCAGGATATAGATTTCACATGAGAATGTAGCTATAAAATGTATTGACTTAAAGACACTGGTGAAAGCGAATTAAAATGGCATTCTTACACAAACACAACAGAACAGCCCTGTGGTACATTTCATTCTTGTCCTCTGTTTGCTTAGGATAACAGGAATATTATGGAGAGCAGATTGTCTCCCCATCATCATGTTGTGTCTGTGTTTCTGTTGTAAACCCTGTTTTGACCTTCTTTCACTGAGGCTGTAGTATCATGAGTGGATTAAGTTGCCCTGGCTTCATGCCACTCTTTTCTGCTCCCAACATATCCTCCATCTCCCTTCCTTTGTACCAGCACAGCTCTTTGGATGTCCCTGCAGAGGAGTAGATTGGGGAACTGATCGCTATTAAACATTATATAATTTTTCTGGGCTAAAAACCTCCTCTCTGCTTTCACCAAAGCTTTTCCCTATCCAAATTCAACATCTTGGATAGACACTGTGCAAAAATTGGATATTTTCTCTCAAGGGAGATACTTATATATTAATATTATTTTTCATCCCAAGCTGGGAGAAAGAGACCAAATACTTAACTTGTTTCCCACAGAAATTACTATTAGGGAAAATGTGGAGTCAAAAACCTAGAAATGGACGAGGGGTGCAGTCTGCAAAGCATTCAACGTGCTGCACCCCATTTTGCACAACAGCTGGGAAGCACCAGGGCCAAAGGCAAAGGAATATTAAGTTGACTTAATGCAGAATGCTTCTGTTCAGCTGGGCAAGATGAAATGTTTTGATTTCAGCTTAATGAGCCTGAAACGGAATAGTCAGCTCTCAGCTAACTGCCAGTGTTGAAAAATATTTATTTTTAGCATTGTATCATACGAACAGCTGGATCTGGAAATGAAATTTGTGGCTTTTACTTGGCCACAGAGAAGTCTTGCTGCCATGAAATACATTGGTGTGCTTAATTGCAATTTTGTTCAATCTGTTTTCTGATAACCTACAGTTGTAATGCTTTCTGCAGCACTGCTAAGTGCCGCTGTATCTGTTTACTCTTTTTTTAAAGCTCCACCTATGGGAATGGGGTGACTGAGAGAATTTTGGGTCCTGTTAAAATACAGAAAGAAACCATAGTAATAAAGAAATTAAATACAAATGAAACTCCGGAACAGGAACTTAAACGTTTGTGTCAGAAGGAAGGCGAATATTTAATTGTTTTTAAATGCCCTAGTTTTAAGAGGATAGGATCATCTGGGCTGTCAGTAATAATTCACGATCCAATAAGGACAGTGTGATTTACCAACCAGCTGAGTAAAGATTCAGATATACACAGAAGTTAGTGTGTGATAATACAGCAGTGCACATCAGCTCAATTGTAGTGACTGTATGTGTGCCTTTCGTCCTAAAGTGGAAAATGTGATATCATTTCAGTTAGCTTCGCCCTCAGAGAAAGAGGATATTGAGCTAAAATTAACAGATTCATAGCTCATAGCCAGAAGGGACCATTATGATAATCAATCTGACCTCATGCATAACAAAGGTCACAGAAGCTCGCCCAGAAATTCCTTCAACTAGTCTATAAATTGTACTTTTTTTTTTTTTTAAAGATATATACTAAATACAGACTTCATGTAATAAAGTATTTATCATGTTTAATTTTCCTATTTTGATAAAGTCAGCAAACACTTAACAGAAGAATTAAGTTTATTTATATGTTACTTTTGATTTAAAAACAAAATAAATTTTGTAAATTACAAATAGAAATATTTAGCATTGTTTAACTTTTATCTTGGGACATAAAGCATTTGTTTATAGCACTGGAAGTATAAATGATTGCATCATGCTTGCATCAAGCAAACATTTTTTCTGTGGCTGGCAGTGGAACCATAGCAGATTTACAGTGGTCAAGTTTGATGTTAAAATAAAATTGTAATATGAATATGCTTAGGAAGTCCCTAGTGGCTAATATGGCCACAATACATGAATTTCTGAGTCAGTTCATGGGAATTGTGTAATGAAATTGGCTAGAAGAGGAAAGTAAACAGAGGAAGACATCATGCTTTCTGAGAAAGCCAGGTTCACATGACAGAAGTAAACCTGCACTCCCAGTGAGTGCAAGTATGTTTTAATTAATATTAAGTGACTTTCATGAAAGTACAATAGATACAAATTATAACATGTTAGTGCAATGACTAGAAATGCATTCTAGAAATGATTTTTTGTTGTGTGCATTTATCTGTCCATTTCGTATGTAGCAGGAGGCCAAATGTGCACCAACCAGGTTTGTGCTGCTGTATCAGTTTGGATACTTGAGTGAGCGTGAACCCATGTGGCTCAGGAAGGAGTAACAGTTGTGCCATGGAAGCTCAGAGCACAGCATGCCCTGTGAGTGCAGCAGGAACCTGCATGGAGCTGTGTTTGGCCAGGGCTGCTTTGCTGGTCATCCCTAAGCTGACCAAAATGGTCTTCGTTATGCTGCAGTCTCAGAGGAGAGGAGACTGCAGTGTGCCCATGGGCTCTCATGTGCTCAGACAGCAAATTTCTTGGGGCAGAGATAATCTTTACAAGATGTTTGTACAGCGCCTAGCTCAATGGAGCTCCAGTCTCAGCTGAGGCTGTAGTCACAAGGCTAATCTGCATAATAACAGCTCAGACTATTAATTGTGTCTGCAAATCAGTGAGGAGCAGAGATGGTTTCACCTTCCTGTTGTCATGCCTCCTCTCCTGAGGCTGAGGACAGCTCATCCCAGTGAAATCTCATTGCTGACCACAGATTGTCAGCTGTGCCATCTCACATTCCCTGTAAAATAACATAGGGGCTGGAAAATAACCCAACGTTAAACAGCACCGCAGCGCTGGAAGCCTTTTCCTGCTCTCAATTTTATGACCTTAATTAACACAGGCCAATCCATAAATCAGATCAACACGGGGAGATAACAATGAATCATGCTGAAGGCAGCTTTAATAGGAGCCTAAGCCCCGAAGAAGTGGACAGTACCGGCATTTTAAGTGCACGTGTGAGGTTGAAAGGGAACAGATGTCCGACTGGGGCTGCTGCCTGCGAGGGTAAGTCTGCAGGACTGCTGGATTTCCAGAGAGAAACCTGTTTTGACATCTTAATGGCAAGAGTGTCTGGCCGAGGCCGATGGAGTGGTGATAAATACTGCCTCCCTCCCTGTGCGACTGCTGGGCAAGGGGGGGAGCCTTCAGGTTCAGTGTGTCTGGCTGAGTGCCGTCACCACCTCGCGGGGTGCTGAGCAGGTCGGGGCAAAAGGGAAGGAAAGCTGTAGGAGTGGCTGTCTGGAGAGCATGAGAAACCAAAGGGGAAATGTAGATGGAAAGGAGGAATTTCAGGCTTTCCCACCACAGCTTCAACTGGTAACTTGCCAGCAGCCAAGAGCAGAGAGCATGCAGAGGAGCAGACAGACGCGGTCCTCTTTAATATAGCCAAGGAGTGACAGCAGGAATGGCAAGTCCCAGGACTTGCGAGCTCTTAATGACCAGCTCCCTCTGTGTGGGGTGGCTGGTTTTCCTGAAGAGCCTTCTATGGCTTTTCCAGATGGGAGAGGCTAGGGTATCGAGGTTGCTTTCAGTTTACTGGTCCATGGCTGTTTGAGTGTGGATGTGCTTGGAAAAGGGAGGCAGCGAGGATGACTTTCAGCAGTGCCTTGCTTACTGGGCACAGAAAGCCCAGATCACCTGTGTCCCCTTTACTGGGAAGAAAATATGGTCCTTTCCAACCACCTGCCAGGCAAATAGAGCTGAAAGTCAAGCTGGTTGATTGCTTGCACAAAGAGGTTACCAAGAAAAGACCACAGACAACTTATACCTACTTGCGCCAGTTTCCTGAGACAGCTTTTCCTCATCCTTCCTGACTGAAACTGAACAGACATTTCTCATGCCAGTGCATAAGCAGGAATAGACTCCAGGTTGTCTGCTCTTGGGCTGGCTAACTCACCAGCACAATTATTTTTATGTGTTTAGTTCTGCAGGGCTAAGTGAAACACAGTAAAGTGGAAATTTATTCTGGAGTGAGCTGCTGCAGCTCTGGTTTTCACAAGAGGCAGATCAGATTTTGCAGAGAATCATCGCCCCTGTAATGAAGGGTAATTGATGGGGCTGAAAAGGGACCTCAGAGTGCAAACCCTTCCAGTTCTGGGACTGTAAGACCCTTCATTGTGATCCTTCACACAGATGCCTCTGTCCTTTTGAAGGAGAGGCTATGAGGAGTCATCTCTTGTAATCAGTGTCTTGGTGCTCTGTTCAGCAGATTTGGAGGGTGTCCAGCTCCTGCTTTTCCTGAGCCATAGCCAATTGACAGGCTATCACTAGAGCAATGGAAAGGAACCTTTATTATGCTGGGGGATTGTTGAAGGGCTGTGTGCAAAGGCCCTCGGAACTGTGCTGAATAGGGAGTAAAAAAAGGCCAGTAAAAGAATTTTAAGATGATGCTGTTCAGCTTCCTACTAAAGTTTTGTTGCTTTTCTATGGGCTCTTGAATGTGATTTGGGCCATGATCAACTGAGATGGCTCCTCTTGCAACCGTCCTAGAGCCAGGAAAAGGGAGTTGACAGCAATGCCGGGATTGACCTTAGTGCAGCCTGATGAAAAATGAAGCTCTTTGGGATCCTTCCAGTATTCTGCATACCTCCGGCACTCAGTGTATTTCCCACCCATAGCTGAGCTCTGGTGAAAAAGAAAGAGGATTGGGTATGGTATATCGTGAGAGCACTGTTCTGTGACATCCCTGGGACTTCACGAAGGTTGGCTGTGACCTCACTCCCTCAAGTATCTGTAACTTCATCAGAACACCAACCTCACCGATAGCTGAAAGATGAATATCACAGGGCTGGAGCAGCAAGTGGGTTTTCTGATGCAGGGACCCAGCCAAGACATTGTGAGTACAGTGAGCAGATACAGTGAGGGAAAAAAAAGGAAAAAAAATAATTTTGATCAGGCTTGAGGTCTAACTGCAACAAAGTTGCTCCTGATTTAGTTTGCTCATGTTAAAATTTTCCACCTCTTTCTTCTTTTTTAAGTCTAAGTCATTTAAAATGAACATTTCAAGTTGTAAACAGAATTTTAAAAAGTCAACATGAAATGTTTCAGCATTTTCAGATTAAGATATTTCATTAAATTGTCATTAAGAGCTTTTTATTTGTTTTTATTTTTTCTTTTTTTTGTGGGGGGCAAACTATTTGACATAATCTTGCCAGCAGCTGTGAAGTTCCCTCAGCGATATGATCTGGTCTGCAGTAGAAAGAGGGCATATGATATAGAGCTTAGCAACGGAGTCTCTGTAGTCTAAATGATATAGAACAGGATATGTTAATGTGTATAGACTTCTTGTGGTGCATACTTGCCAGCTTGTTGCTTTACGAAGTTTCAGGGAGAAACAAATGCAGTGAGGAAGCTTAAAACGCAGCCTTTATAAAGACCTCAATGAAACTTGCAGCTTCCCTCATGAAGACTCCACTGTATTCTCTGTAGCAAATATTTGACATCGTAAATCATAGCATAGTCTGCTTGCCAAAATAGCTGATAGCCAGATCTTCAGGTGACAGCACCATGCAGGTGTCCTTTGTGAATCTCCTCCAGGATGGGAGGTCACTGGCCCCAGTCACTCTGGAAATATGGAAACCAGGATTTCAAGGCACCAACTGCCTCTTGTTCAAGCTCAACCCTGTAGGTCTGTATTTCAAGCCACAGTAGTGTTTACACTGCCAAAGCTTTTCCCCTGACTGAAGTCCATTTGGTCAATCTCCTAACCATTGCCCTGGGGCACTGGGTGTCTCACAGAGATTGCTAAGGGGGTGGGTGGGCAGAGCTCTGTTATTTTTCTATTTACTCTTGCTCCTATGGTTTGTCTCCAAGTATGTGTTTCTGCGCTAAAGGAGCCTTCAGATACCCACTACTTGGGAAGAGAGTTAAGGACCTATTTTGGTTTATAGCACATAACTTCTGTTCCTCCCCAGAGCCTTGTAAACAAATTTCTCATTGAATTAGTCCCAAAATAGATCCCGCTCTCTCAACTGCCCAAAAGCAAGCTTTGCATTTTTTTCTTCTCCCCAGATTGTGGGTTTTCTTTCAGTTCAGCCCTGTGGGTAGCAGGAAAGCTCAGGGTGTGCTTGCTGTGCCCTGCCAACCCAAACTGGATTTATTATAGATCAAATTAAGAATTGCTCGAATGACTTGAAACTTCAAGGCCAGGAACTGTATGAACACTTGGCAAAGCACACAGGAGGGTCTCCTCGTCTTCCAGTCTGATCAGACAGGGAGTAACAGAGTTTTATAAATAACAATTTTAAGAGTTAGTGTGGAGTGGAAGGACCTATGTAGGGAACATATCAGGGGTTTGTTTGGGGGCATATATTCATGATTCTTAGCATTTTATGATAGCTAGAGATCTCCCCAGCAGGCCTTACTGAGAGGCTGTGTAAGGGATGTATGCTAGGACTGTAGAGTGAGCAGGGTATGTGTAGTCTAAATTCAGGCCACAGTCCACAGGTAGAAAATGGTGCCCTGGAGGCTCCATCACTGGAATGGGAAGGGGTCATGGCAGGCTCCTTCCCCTTAGGCAGCCTGGAAAAGGAGCTGAATGGGCTGCCTTATGGCCCATGGGCCCTTCAGGAACATATTTCCCCTATCACCCACTGAAGGTTTGTTATTTCATCCCTGAAACATTGCAGTGTAAATCATGATCCAAGCAGAAATGTGCAATCAACGTCCTTATATTAATTTGAATTTTGGTTGGAGGGGCTGCTGATTGAAGCTCTCCATACAAACAATTGGTAGGGTTGGGTAACAGATGTTGTGCTTGCATTGCTTATTTACATAGCCTTGCTCATGAAGCATTTCGTAAATGCAGCACTGGCCAGGTCTCTGTGGCATGCTGCAGGATGGAAAGTATTAGCCTGACGCAGTGCACGAGGCTGTGGGGATGGAGTGGGGAGCTGCAGATCACAGGGGCACTGAGGGCTGCTGGCCATGCCAGTGGGTCTGCCCTGTGCCAGCAGCACCGGGCAGAAAAGGTTGGTGCACGGGGCAAGTGAGAGCCCTGCTTTTGGCAGGGGAAGTGATGTCAGGAAGTGCATGAACTTGTGCATGGGTCACAGGAACAGCAGTAAGGGCACAGTAAGCAGACACAACTTGTAAAAGTGGCACTTTTCACACTGGGTTTCCCTGTGGAGTCCAGATCATTGGTGTAGTTTGTATGGAAAAGATCTCATTTCCCACCTTGACGTTGGCAGGCTGAACACTCACCAGCTCTCCTCTATGGTCCTCATGGCCAAATTGTGCCCACCCAGGGCATGGGTGGCCGAGCCTGACTCTGAGGCCAGCAGAGTTGTCTGCCATCTGTGTGTTGGTAGCTGTCTATGCAGCTGGCTGGGAGAGCACTGGACACCCCCTCTCCTTGCGCTTAGACAGCTTTTGGCATGGTTCAAAGCCAAGGTGGGTTTTTACCAGAGTAAGATCAAATTTTTGGTTCTGGTATTTATGATAGTATGGGACATCAGATCCTCTGGCAATAAGTCACGTTAATTAGTAAGAGATAGCTGCACAGTTGCCATTTCACAACCAAAACATAGTGCATGTTAGAAATGGTGCTTCAGCTTTGTTCATCTCTGGGGGCCAAAATGGAGCCAGGCTTGCATGGGTGCTCTGCTCTGTGAAGTGCACTTGGAATGGCAGCAATGCTTCTCTGAGTTTCACTGCCCCCTCCAATGCTGCCTTTCCTGCTCAGCCAAGTCTCCCACTGGCTTCAGAAGAGGACCCTCCAACCCTTTATATTAAATCATTTCCCCTCATCAACAAAACTAATGTATTGCTATATTGGGAAGAAAAACATAAACAGCAGATAAATCTGCCACTCTAAAATGTTTCAAAGATAACAGATCAAACGTTAATTTAGTCCCTCGGACTTTTTTTTTTTTTTAATAAAAAAGAAAAAAAGTGTATGCTTTATTTACAAAAGAGGTCTTTGATGTATAGCATGCATTTATTACAAGTGTATTTTTTCCAATGGCAATGGGATTTTCAACAGCAATAGGATATGTTTTAATAATTAAAGGGATTTAGCTTCTCTACACAGACAGCCAGCTTCTGTTCTCACTTACAGACTACAAATCACCCATAGCTTCAGTGATGTTGCTGCTATTAGCTTGGTATAAAACCAAGGCTTGTAAGACTTGCAGCAGGACCGTTGTGGTTTTGATTTGTGGCCACTTCTGGTTACTTTCCAGTGTTAACTGTAGCAGAAATCTTGCAGTGCCAGGGGGGAGCCAAGCTTACTGCGGTTTCTGGGCCACTGTGCAAAGTACAGATGCTGGGATAAGCAACTAAGCTGAACCTCTGGTTTTCCCTAAGGAATCTAATCTGAGGAAGGGGATCAAGCTCAGAATTAGAGTCTGGTATTTCTCTTGGGCCACCCCATAACATGGGAAACTCAGGCACAAGTTTTGGTTCGTTTTCCTTAGAATGAGTCTTTGCAACACTTGGATCTTGGGGTGTGTGCCCTACAAAACTTGTATTGGCATGAAGGGAGTCGATTCAGGTCCCACTCAGGCATGAAAGTACATATTTGGTTCAGCTGAAAGTCATCGCTGCTTTATCTTCCTTCTGTGGAGACACGCTTGGCTCATCTAGCTTTTCCTGACTCCTCTCAAAGACCAGACAGAGATCTTGCTTGTCTTCACCTCCTGCATTCACTGTCAGTAGCCCCAGGGAGACAACATCTTATCCCACAGCAGCCTTAGGAAGAAGCTAGACATGGCATTGCTCTGTACACATGCAGTCATGGCTTAAAATTGATCTTTTGTTGATTTGTCAATATCACAGGGTACCAAAATGGTTTTCAGCCATGAATCAGGTCTTCATTGCTTGGCATGGAAGGTCTGCAGTGCATTGCAAGTCCCATAAAAGATTCTTACAGAAGCAGAAGTGGCTGAGGGGACTTGCTCTAGAAGATAATGACATGTTTAATAATGAGAGTTACTCCACAATGAAGAAATGAAATCAGATCACTGGCGTATCCATCCAGGTCCTTCCTACCACTTAGTTTCCTTCAAAAATATGTCTCAGCACAGGCAACCACCACGGATTGGTGACACAGATTCTAGAATTCAGGAATTTGCATTCCTGAGAGATTTACCTGGCAGGCCAGCTATGAAATGAGATGGATTTCAAATGGGACACTTTAGGAGAAAAAATAAATTAAAAAAAAAAAAAAAAAAAAAGAAAAAGAAAAAAAAAAACAGATATTTAGTCTTGGGTGTTTCCTGAAAGTTTCTCCCAGCTGGGAGATGATTGTAGTGTGGCTTCTTGTGCCAAAGGGCAACCCAAGAAGGACAAAGACTGGTGTGTGAATCTGTCTGGCTGCAGTGCAGTGTCTTCCTTTCCATCCCTATCATGCAGGAAGGCTTGAGGGCTTTCACATATAAGAGCAGAGAGGGGAGGAATGTAATGAATAGTGGCATGACCTTATGCAGGAGCCAAATTAAGCAAAGTTTACAATCCCTGTCTTGGTTGAGGAATGGTGTTTTTCAAGAGTCAAAAAAAAAAAAAAAAAAAAAAAAAAAAAAAAAGATACTGATCTGTCCATCCAACCAGAGGTCTTTTAAAAAGAGCTACATCTGATTTCATGTTCTGCTTATCCTCAGGTTTAAGCCCAGTCTCCAACATGGACTAAAGTTGAGTTCTTTAATGTTAAGCCTTTTGTGTGGCCTGTAGGGATAAGTGGATCAAATCAGGGATCCCAGGCAGAACCTCTCAACCTTGCTACTGACTCCTCAGCAATGAAGGGCACCTCCCTTAACATCCAGGCCCAGTTTTACACTGCTAGAGCACTGCCATGGTCTTCATTGGGTAGCATCTGGTCTTAGGTTTGGGACATTCCTCATAAAGCCTGGCACTTAACCTCAGCTCTGTTGTCATGTGAACAGCTCCATTTATATCTTTCTTTACATGTTGTGCTTCCAGCTTTTTATAACTGCAGAGAAAGCACCCGATGTCTGTTTCCCACCCAGATCATAACAGAAGAGTGATTTCGTGGTGATTCCTGGCCGTTTCTCTGTTCAGCGGGAGGATCCTGTGTGTTTGATCTGTATCTGATCTCCTGCTGGAAAGACCAAAACATTGTGCACAAAACAACCCTGACAGGAAGCCTGAGCTTTCCAGCCAGAGCCGCAACTGGGAGCGTGTGGGGCTGGAGCTGCAGCGGGTTTAGCAGGCACAATGACCATTGTTGTGCATTTAACATGCTCTGCCTGCAATGCAATTGCCTTTTTATTTATTTTTTTCTTTTTTTTTGTGCTGAGCAGAATATGATTTGAGCCAGCACAAATGGCTCTCAGATGTTTTCATTGGTGTAAATGAGGCAGTCAACTATGCAACAAGGCAGTTACAAGCTGATCAGCCTGAGACCTGAGGCAGAAAGCTTTGGGTAGCAGAAATAGCTTTGGACAAAGTCATGTTTGCTGTGCTGGTGGGCCCTAGAAAGGCTAGTGCTGATTTGCGAAACACGACTTTAACACATCTTCTACAGGTAGGGCTGGCTAGAAAACCTTTTAATGGAAATAAAAGCTTTTCCTGAAAAGTGAAGATTTTCACCAAAAAGAAATAGTGTGTAATTGCAAGTTTTGTTTCTCTTGAACAGCTTTTTTTGAAATCATTTTATTTCCATGTGGAAGTGTTATTTCTACTCAAAAAGTAATGCTTCCACATAGTTCCACTACTCTGTTCCAACTGGCAAAGGTTAGAATACAAACAAAAAAAAAAAGAAAAAAAGAAAAAAAAGCTGGTTTTCAACTGACAAAAGCTAAAAGACAGTCTGAGGAACAAAGTGAGTCTTTGTTTTCTCACCCTTTCCCCTGCCCAATTTTTCTAATTTTCCTACAGGGAAACCATTAGTTCTTGATAGGGAAGCCTGAACTTAAGTTTTCTTAGAAATTATCATTTCCTAGAGAACAGAATTTTGTTCATAGGGTCTCAGAGATTCAGATTCAGGTTACAACCCCATCTCCTCTTGTTTAGTTTAAGTTTCACTCCAGACTTGACTAAGGTACCTTTTCTCACTGAAACCCTTCCATGCTGAGTTGACCCAGCAGTGATCAGCAAGCGTTTTGTTCAAACAATTGCTGTGTTACCTGCTTGGTTAACCAAAGGATCAGAAAGTGTAGAGATGGGTTTTGTATCTTAACAAAATAGGAGGAGGTAAAAAGTTAACTATTTCAGAGCAAAGGGAAAGTATAAACTATGGTTTGTACAGGGGTGATTTAAGCAGGCAGTGGGTTCAGTGATACCAGCTCTCATGAAGTCTGTCCAAGCCTGCCCTGCAAGCAGGCTGGCTGTGCCCTTGTGGGGCTGCCCATGAACCAATGATGATCTAAACTGTTGGCAGGATTTACTAGCTTGTCTGGATGCTGTGTTATCTCAGCTTCTAAATGAGCTGATCCGTCTGCCATGGCTGTAAGACCTGCCTGATAACTCACGATACTGCCAAACTGAAGATCTCTTCTCAGTGACTTTTCCCCTAGCTACTACAACCATCTACAGTGCTCTGTCCTTTTCCACATATATTTTATTTTACACATGTTGGTGCTTAGTTTAGATGAGCCCTCTCCCAGTACTCTAAATATTCAATTGCACAGTGAACTTGAGGCTGCTGATTCATCTAACACACAACCGAGCTGATGAATCATGTAAAACTAGTCAAAATATGTGTCTTTTTCCCACCATAGAAATTTTTGCTTTCTTTTTAGGAATTTACTTCAAACTCTGAAAACTTTAAATACTTTTTTTTTTTTTTTTTTCCCCTGAAAGGTGAACTTTTTTTTTGGCAGAAAATAGCTTCCCACCACCAGAAACTACCAATTCCTGCCTGTCTCCTTTAGCCTCTTGCTACCAACTTCTCCATGCAATAAATTTTGGTAAACATTTTTTATTTGTTAAATACAAACTATTGAAGAAAAAAATATATAGTAAAAACGAGCCATTTTCTAAGCAGTTCTGATGTTCTGTACCCATTTATAGATCTCTTATGTAAGGAAATGTCAGAAAGAAAGTGAGAGTAGTTTAAAGGACCATTATGCAGAACTCTTGAACTAAATATCTAATATCTACATCCAATGTTGTAAAACTCATGTTTGGCATATCATAAATCTGAATTGGAATTTTAGCCTCTTTCTACTTCAGTCCTACCAGGCGTACCTTTAAAACACTTAGGAAATCTGATGTATAAACCCAGTACAAAATGATGGGTCTGAGGTTTCCCCATACTAAGAAGTTCTTGTTCATGGGCTAAAATGGCCCATGAGCCACTTTTAAGAACCACTATTGAGTGTACTGTGCAATTGCCAGCAGCACATGCTCCTTGTAACCGTTGATTCCGTCTCCGTGTTGTTGTTGTGGTTCCTGAAAGGAGCTTCCCCTCTCAGGTGAAAGATGATACAACAATATCAGGAGATGACACAAAGGCAGCTCCATGTCACGTATTTGTACACCATGGTTCTGAAATTGCACTCAAGTTCCTTTCTCCTTCGGGGCAAAATCATAAAACGTGTAATAAAATATTGCTGTGAATATGTGTCTGCCTGAATTTGTTGTTCTCCCTGTGACATGTGAAATGGCTAATTAGAACTTCATGACACAAGATCAATATAACTCATATCCTTTGGCTAGCTCTGTATTATAAATATTCATATATAATATGAGTATTTTATAATTCTCCCTGTTTTGCTTCCTCTGCTTCCCCACTGCTTGTAGGCTCTGTGGACAGTCATTGCCAAAGGATGAATCAGCATCTGCGTCCAGCCACAGCCCCAGGATTATTCATGCTGCATATTATCTTCAGATGATCTTGAATTCCACAGTGACCCTAACCAATCCTTGTGCTGCCAGTGAAAAGAGCCACTACTCCAACTCAATAAGAGAAAAATAGTTTTAATTCTTTTTTTGTTGTTATTTTCATGCAAATGTGTGCTGTGTTTGGATTTAACAACAGCAACAGAATCACCCCTTCTTCCCTTATTTTAATAATGAAAATGAATTTGAGAAAGCTTTCATTTTTCTTTTGCTCTAGAAGCTGCTGAACATTTTTATTAAACTTTCAAGCAATTTTGCTAAAGTGACTGAGTCTGGAAGTTTTCAATCATTAAAATGAATGTTTCAGAAACTAGTATTTTCATACTTGGTATTTACACCAGGACACTTATATAGTCTTATCACCAGAATTCACTTTAATGCATTTAGAGAATACAAGAATATTTTTCATCTGCATTTAGAGTTGTGTTCTGGTATGCCATAGTTTACTCTCCATTAATAGGGTTAGACTGGATAATATGTCTGGGGAAACACTCTTGACAGCTCACCAAAAGGTCCTGTGAGGCATGGGTTCAAACTCAGCTAGGCTAATTAATTCACTATGAGGTAATATGCTCTTATTAGCTCAGACTACAGACAGTAAATTGGAAAATGAATTCTGGCTACATTCCACCAGGTAGTGCAACTTTCTGATTTAGATTCCTTTAAGTTCATTTTCTTTAGATCTGTTTATCTGCAACCTATGCAGTTGAGGATAAACTCTAGTGCAGATTCATCAGAGTACATCTCCTGATTTTCAACTTGCTACATTGTCTTCCTAGCTGCTTTTGCTCTTTGCTTTTGTTATTGCCTTGTGAGACCCTATACCCATGTGCAGGAGAAGGGATGCAAGCAGACAGCCAGAGGCAGCTGAAAGCCATATGACAGTATGTACACCTGCTTGGCTTAACCATGCACTGTGTTGATTCTGTAAAGGTGAGTCATGCATTTACATGCCAGGAACAAGTCCAGGTCTAAATGGAGCTAGAGGAATTGTGCTTGAAATGACAGAGGGAGCTGAATGGAGCCACTGAAAATAGATGTTACAACATTGTAGGCTTCCTCTTTGATTTTGGCCCTCTGGAGGCTGGTGACCTGCCTAGAATTACCAAACCTATCCATGGTGAAAATGAGATCTGTGCTCAGGAACCCTTCCATCTCAGTCATCTCTTTCACCTCATTAGAAAGGCAAGTGTGGTCTTGAGGACAAAGAAAAATTACTTTATAAGCACTAGAGATTGGAATGTACCCCTGAATTACCCCTGCTACGTAACGTTAGGAGTCCAAGGAGGTAAAATGTATTGTGGGACTCTGTTAGCATTCTTTAAGAGCAGTTCCACTTCATACTGGGGGAATCTAATGACATATTGTAGACGGGAGGAAAATGACATTTATTAGCACTAAAAGCTGTTTGTTATATGGCTGAAAATGTTTTGGCTCCACTGGAGTTTAAACTTGTCTGACTGCCTGAAAAATGTTCAGGTTTAATATAGCTGATTCAAACTTGCAGTCAAAGTTCTGTGTAAAACCCTCTTGTGGGATAAGGGTCTTGGTTTACAGTGTCTTAAGAATGATTCTAACCACATGCCACATCAGAAGACAATATAAAGGTGTCTGTTTCTGCAGAGATCATATTGCCTTGAGTATCAAAATTGCAAATCAATTTCAAATTTGATAAATAGGCATTATCCACCAAGGGGTTCTGCTGGGAATTAGTAGTTAGTCTTGCTTTTGTGCTATCTCTTTCATAAACTGAAGAACATTTCATTTCATTCAAAGAAAAAATACAGCAGTGATTAAGTGAACAAACAGGAAATAGAAAGAAAACAGAAGAATTAGGCAAAGGATCTTTCAGAAAATATTTATCTTGATTTATATATTTTCATCCCATAGCTTGGAGGTTCTAAGGCTAGAAGCAATCACTGTGATCACCTAATCAGATTGCTTCCAGAACACAGGTCTGATAGCTCACTCTGTGAGTTCAGCATCAATTCCAGAAATCCTTGTTTGGGTTGAACCTATCCAGAGCAGGGAACTTGACTCTATTATTATTTTTTTTAATCTCCTGTGGAATCATTTTACCCCTCTGGTAAGTCCTTTTTAAAAGCTAAAGCCCCTAAGGCCAGACAGTGTTTTGTTTCCATCAACGTGAATCAGAATAGCCTCAGTGGAACCAATAGTTATTCCATATTTTCATTTGGGGAAATTCTGATCTCATGCTATCCTCAGTTAAGAGTAAAATGAATGGAATTAAACTCTGAATTGCCCTGTTATGTGACCACATCTCCCTCTTATGCCTGATCTCAGTGATTACAATCCCAATGACAGCAAAAAGAATTTTCCTTCTCTTCAAAAATGTCTTGAACTGTGCTGTCGATGGCTGCAGTTATTGCTGCATCCAGAATGTGGTTGCTTACATGTGCTTGTTCTGTGCCCCGTTGTGCCAATAAATTGACTTTAGTTCTGATCAGGGATTGATAAAGTTAAGATTGATCGGTGTTGCGTGTTTTGGAAAGTGAACAACAATTGTGTAGTGGGAAACTGAACAGAAGGCACCTTGCATAGAAGAGCATTCATCCATAAAAATGTTATTTTTGCTTTAGAGAACATATAAAGCTAGGGCAAAGGGGGGGATCAAGATTCATTGGCTACCAAAGAAAATGTTTTCTTTTTTAGTCAGAGCAATCTGTTTTTTAACTGACAACCCTCAGAGAAAGGAGTGCGATGCAGGGCAAAGCAAACAGTCATCCCTCGTCCGCCAGGGGAGGAACAGCTCATTACTGCAGGCAAAGCTAGAGTTCAGGCTTGCTTATTTTTGGCTTCAAGTTCCTCAGTTGTGGGAAACAGCTTTTTCATTCTTGTACTTTTAATAAAATCTGCACATTGTTATTTGCCTTGCTCTGATGAGGGTCTGGATTGATGTTGTGTTGTGATCTTTGCCAAATTTGTAACATTCTTTTTTATATATTTATTCTTCTTTCGACGAAGGCAAAGGATCTTATTTTGAAACCCCAAAGACTTTCCCAACATGTGGGGGATGAATAAATACTCAAAATGTCTACAACTGCTGTTACTGCTACAGCTGCCAGGTTTAGAAATGAACAAAGTATGTGTGCACATGCGCACATGCCTGTAAGTGTGAGAGGCAGAGAGAAATACGTTGTGGGCACTCTTGGGGTCAGGAGAGATCTCTAATAAGAAACACATTTTACAGGCAGCAAGAGAATTATTTTTACCGTACACATTTACAAGTCCTCAGGCAGTGAATTTTGTTGTACGGATATTTTTAAGGCTAATTATTTATAGCATGCAGGGCTTGAACCTGCAGCTTTTAATTTGGCAGAACTCCTGTTCACTTCCAGGGGTGCTCTGCAGAGTATACGCGGTGGAAGGGAGGGAGGAACGGGATGGGTACATTCTGGTTACAAGGGGTTGTAGACATCCCTGATATCTTCAGTGAGAACAGAGCTTCTGTCTTCAGTGGCAGATTTTACATGGATTTGGGATGGGTTGGCTGGGAAGAAAGGAATGGCTCAGAGGAGGATTTCATTGCCATCATTACCATACAACTTGCCTGATTTTTAACTGAGCTTTTGGCATGGCACTTTAAAGCAGACTTTTATGGGGTATCCCACACAAATTTTATGGTGCTCCCACACAAACCACACTGAGTCTGAGTGTTTTAGTCCTTAGATCTTAGCACTGTAATCCTGAATACTGTCCTCTTACACAGAAAGGGAGAGCAGGATGAACCTCTATGTCAAATTTTCATCCAACACCAGATCTTTTTTATTGAGAAATGGAATTCAATCAGCACTTTTGATCAAGGAGATTTGAGAGCTGCAGCACAGCAAGAGGAGGATGGGGAGCACTAAAGACATAAGCTTTCTGAGTTAGAAACCAGATTTTATGCTGTACTGAGCATACTTAACATGAGTGAGCTCTCTTCAAGCTGGATGCTTCCAGGCAATTGAGAGGATGAGGATGTTGCTTATATCAACAACTTCACAGGGGTTTTGTTTTGCAAAATACTGTTTGATGACTTGGGAGCAGCTGGGTCCTTTTAGCTTTCAACAAGCCTTTTATAGGACAATTTTCACTGGCACAAGCTTCTGCTTATGACCTGCAAATGAGTACATTTTTCTCCCTGTATAATCAGTGTATATAGAATTTATACCCACTCCTGGAGGACTGCAAAAAAATCAGTTAACTTCTCTGTCCAATCACAGCTAATAAAGCTAGGCTTTTACTCTCTAGTCATTAACACTTAAAATAGATAAACAATGCCCATTAAATCAAAACTGTGGACACCAGTTTGAGCTCAATCAATCATTTCATCATTTGGCCAGCCACAGTTATAAAGTGCTAAGATATGCATGATTTACAGGAAGAGGAAAAATATTGAAATTATTTTAAGAGTGATTATGGTGTTCTCTCTCTCTCTCTCTCTCTGTGTGTGTGTGTTTAGAAGAGTAGGAAGGTGGAGAGCCACTGGGAGAAGGAAAATTGTCCATGAAGGTATTTGAGGAACATCTTAAGGATGAGTTATGGTAGTATTGCCTATTCTGAATGTAATTTCTGCTACAGCATAAACAATGGAGAAGGCAAAAACAGGAAAATTACCCAGTGAAAGGGCAATTTTTTATTGATGAGCAGACTTGACTCTCATGTATGTGTGTAACAGATCCATGTTGTATTCAGCAGATGGAAATTGAGGAGAATTGTTTGTGCTGCGAGAACAGCTACATCCCATCTAGAGCCAAATGAGCTTACTGATATGGTACTTATAGGGACCTAGGTAGCCAGGGAAGCCCACTGCTTCTTTCTTGTTACCAGAAGATATGTAGAATATATGGGAAATGCCAATTATTTTATTTTATTTTATTTTATTTTATTTTATTTTATTTTATTTTATTTTATTTTATTTTATTTTATTTTATTTTATTTTATTTTATTTTATTTTATTTTATTTTATTTTATTTTATTTTTTCCTTTGGAAGGAGTTGCCAGATGTTTCATGGCATTCTGACTTGGGTTGAGCAGAGTTAGCCACTTCTCACATCCAACATTTGAGTTTGTCAGTTTTCTTTTATTTCTATATTTTTCTTTTAAAATTCAAACACACTGAGCCTGCCAGCTCCTTTGCTTTGTCTATCAGAGGTATGAGGTCTAGAGGTGACCTCTTCTCTCTCCCACAAGACAGAGGCTGAATGGGAGATTGATTCTTGGGACCAAAGAGACTGCTTGCTGAGGATACAGCCAGTTAAAAAGGCAGCCTGCCAAGTAAGTGGACTCTCTGTGGGCTGTTGTATACCCATGGCAGCTTGCTTTCTTTATTCAAGTTGCTGGAGATAACAGGATGCTTCTGTGACTCAGGGTCAGGTTCCCACTGCCTGCATTCATGTTGCTATTGACCCAAAAGAGCTCTCTTGAAAGCTGGAGTTTCATATGCAGATGTCACTCCAACTGGTGACTTTTTCTCTTCTGTGGAAAGTGTAGTCCTGGAAGGAGAAGAGCTTTTGGGGATGGCGATGAGAGATATAATCTACCTACTCATAGCATTCCAAAGAACTGCTGGAGACTTGTTGGGAAAAGGAACTGGAAAGTCTGTGGAAATGGTTCTTGGGTCTAGAGGTAGAAAATTCTGCTAAAAACATGTTTTTCTGTAGTGGACTGAGGCTTACCCTATCTTACACATTAGAACCTAGATGTCCTAAAGAGCTTCACAGCCATTCTGGGAAGGAAAAACTGAGACGTGAGCCTTGAATCCCCATAGGAGACTGTCAGAATTGTATTTGGTCTCCTCCTCCAGTCCTCTTGCTCTGCTCTGAACCAGGGTAAGCAGAGAAGGGAAAGTCTGGAGTAATTGCAGAGTGGATGTCCCTGGACACTACCACTTCTCTGCCAGTCTAATTTTGTTATTTTTATGGCTGACTGAAATGTGATCTTAGAGAATATACCTAATTTGATGAATTTCTAACAGATGAAAATGTTGTAATCAATTAGTAACAGAAAGCAGGGTACAAGGCAGAGCCAAACATTCATCCAAATGGGTGAAGACACCTTCTGTAGTGTTTTTTTTTGTTTGTTTGTTTGTTTTTGTTTTTTTTTTTTTTTAAGTTCTAAGCACCAGGTATAGCATGTTTGGTTAGTCTTTTTATTAGCAATGTTGCATTTGCACATTCTCTTTTCAGAGATGTAAACTGAGAACTTTAAATGAGTGAACAAATAGGCTATGGCATTTTCCTGTAGCATTCAGTTCCCATTTTGTTATTACTTCTGTTCCTGTAGCACCTACTGATTTTAACCTTGATTAAAATCCTTTTCCACCAGTGCCAGGTTTTGTATACAGAATGCAGCATGCTTGTAATCCGTTTAGTATCGAAAGAACTAATTGGGAAATCACATTATGCAATTTTACAAATGCGAAATGAAGGCACATACCTTGAATTCCAGGCTGATTAATAAACAGCTGTAGCATTCCCCTCCTCTAACACTGTTGATCCTAAACAATTTGTGTCTTTAATTCAAAGTTGACTGGACATCCATTTACTTTCTTTCAGTTCCCAAGGAAAACTACGTAATTTCATGGTGAATGGGCTTCTGTTGTAAATGCTTTCTTTGGTTTTGATCCACACATCCAAGGAATAAGGGTTAAGCATGCTCAGAATCTACTGTTTTGAGGTCAGAAGGGAATTTCTTATAGTTGTGACCTGAAGCTATAATCTGATCCAGTTTTGCTCAGCTCTGGCTGTGGGGAAGAGTACGGAAGGTGTTGCTTGAAAATACCCACAAGCTTTGAGGAACTTGTTTCAGGTCATGGATTTATAATACAGCTGAAATGACATTTCATGACCAGTCAAATGATCTAGAGAGGTGTCTCAGCTGTGAAGAAGGCTATAGTACATATAAGCAGAGTAAAGCATATATGCGCATTTTGCCATGACTTGGATGTGTAGCTCTTGAGAACTCTGCTAATATGCTAATACTATGTTAATTGCATGAAAAGTAATTTTTTTTTTTTAATTATTAAACTGGCTTGTTTTATTTTGGGCACTTGATGTCACTTGGACTTAAAATACCATGGGCTAAGCAGGTTGTGAATAACAAGAACAAGAAAAAAGCTTTAAGAAGCAAAACTCACACCCTCCACACAAACTCCCAAGCTCCAAGAAACTTTGGCTGCACACGCTGCCAGAGGAAACTTCTCATAAACCACTCTGTGTTGGTTTATACACTGCAAATCCCACAGAATATATTAAAAAGGTAGACTCCATGTCTGAGATGCTACAGTGCAAATGAAGCTCCAGTCAGATGAATACTTAAGCCTTTTACACAAACATCCAATGGCACTGTGCTGAAAGATGTTGGTAAGCAACAGCTGAGAAGGCTTGGTATGCCAGTAAAACCTATTGTAGTAACTTTGTGTGTATACCTCAAGGTCCAGCTAGCAAACCAGTATTTGTCAGGAGTGACTGAGTGGAGGGCAACTTAGCAGAGAACAGCTTTGGGGGGAAATTTTCTTCAGATGTTTTTAATAAGTTGTTGCCTATGGGAGATCAGGCTCCCAGGTCAAATGCCATGGGGCTATGGTAGCATGCAGGTACTTGTGCTCCAGATATGGAAAGGCTTGGCTAATCAGTTCTGTTTGCACACGTATGCAGCCTTCAAAGAGCAGGCATAACATTATCCAAGGAAGTAAAACTGTAAATGCAACCTCAAAGACTTTTCCTCTGCTTGGCACTGAACTGGGAACTCAGCAAGGTAACAGCTCTGCAAACATTGTCAAAGCAGGGCAGCAAGTGTGAGTGGTACAGTAATATCTGCAGTTTCATTAATGTCAGACAAAGTGGGGAGGACCCTCGACCCAGCAGTAACCGTGCACATGGCTGCCAACCCCTGAAAGAAGGGATAGCAACAGAATGCACGTGGGGCAAAACCAGAACTTAAAGCATTAAGGGTTACCTGTACCTTGGGGCTTCAGCATTGTCATATGTCAGCCTAGTCTTCCTGACTCCTCTCCTGTACCATGCTCATCATATTCCAAAATATACATTTTGGAAGGCAGATGACCAGTTGTTTCACCTCTTCTGAGAGATAAATGCTCTGATAGTATAGGACAGCAACATATATTTATGTTAGAAGGAATAGTGTGGATCAAATTCAGCCAAAACAGGGCTGATAGTCAGTCTGACTAAACTGAACCAAAAACTCCATAATAATATCACTGCATCAGATCACTGATATCAGATGGACAACTTTGTGTCTTCATCTGTGCTGCCCCCAGACTCAGAAGGAGTTTCCTATAAACCTCCACAGGAAAAAAAAAAATAAATCTGTCCTGAAAAACCTTACCATGCCTTTATGGCACTGAGCAGGCTGCTGGCGTGCCAAGATCTATGCCTATCGTTCTCACATTTCCTGGGAATGCCCTGTCAGTGCCTGCTCACTGCCTTTGTTTGCACTGGGATAATTTGCAGTCACACTGGTTTTTCTCAAAGGAATCCTATTTTTCTACAGGCTTCTCAGTAGTATGTCCCACATCCATTCAGCCCAAATACCAACACTTAACTGAGACATCCAAATCAGGATATTTGTTGCCTTTATCGTTTTTCATCCATGGTGACAGACGAGCATAAATGAGGTAAGGCCAGTAGTTAGTTGGGGTGAATTGCAATAATATAACTGAAAAAGAAATGAGTGAAGATTGCTTTTAATAGCAACCATAGCACCACTGCCACTGGAGTAATACCAGAAACTACATGATACTAAAGTGCTTTGCAGAATTTCATGACTTAACCTGTCTCAACCCATACCCATGCTAATCTCTGTATAGTCTGGTGGTCTGCCTGATCCTGCCTCAAGATGCAGAGACCCAAACGCTGATATTCCAGCAGAGCCCTCCCAGACAAAGCACAGTCGTGGGAGCTCATATCAGCAGACCGGATTGCAGGATTTGGGCCCTACATTCCATGTTGTGCTTGGCCATAAAGCATGCTGTGCACACATATGGTGCCATAGAAATAATAAATACTGTCCATAAACCAGATTTGAGATGGAGACTACCTTGGATAATGGTGTCATTTTCATAGAGACTCTATAACCCAGTTAACTTCTGGTGCTAGAGGCACTGTCTACCAGGTGAGCGAAGTTTCCCAGAATGTGTGAAATGCTGACATAAATCCCCAAATGGACTGAAATGAGGCTTTGCAGCCCAGCCAAAGCCCTCCAGCCAGATTTCAGTAGTATAAACAAGACTGGGTCACCTCTTCCCTGTTTGAATTAGACATGGTAATAGTCCTGGCAGCAGCTGATTGCATGCTATCAATCATTCAGTATGTTAATTTTTCTGAGTTGGCACCAGAAAGAAAGCAACCAAGGTCAGAAAGGAGCCCAGGTTGCTGCTCTGCCTGTGTCACACACTGGAGTGAACAGTTCAGCAACAGCTTCATGCCTCAATCAATGCAGCTGTTAAGCCGAAGAAAAGCAGGACTTTACCAAAAAACAGATGTGTTGCACATGAACTCAGTTACGCCAGTTAATGACCCAGATAGAAAAGAAAACAAAGCACACATACATACACACACAAACAGGCACAGTCAGTGTTTGAAACAGTATTTAAGAAGTACATGTATGGATGCTGAGACACACTGAGAAAGGGGGGGAAAAATAAAATAATATATTGCATATGCCTGTAAAACTTTTTGAAGTGCCAGAATAGCCTTTTGGCATGTTTTAGCCCTTTCAGGCACCATGTATACGTATGTGTGTGCATGAACACACAATTACATAGGTGGTGCAGGGTGACAATGGTAGCATTGGGGCTGATTTGCATGAAATAGTGTCAAAATACCAGAGTGATCGAAGAATGTTCTTGCAGCATTTTTCTATCAGCATTTTAGATGACTAACTAAAAGGGAGGCAGTTTCCCAGTATCTGGATAGGAGATGAACTATCTTAGTATTTAGAAAATAGTTTCTAAAAATAGCAAAATTGACCACATGTTTATTCATTGTCCTAATTGAGGACTGAGCTTTCAAGACTGCAAAGAGCCCATATGGTGGTGATTTTGAATGCCTTGGTATTTGAATTTTTGAATGGGGATACTACAATGAGGCTGATTTCCAGGGCATGACTTCTCAGTGCTTCTTGAAAGTCGTTACATAGGATATGCTTAAGGTTGCATGCCCCTTTAAATTGCCAGTCATTTTCATTTTTAAGTGGCCGCAGTGTCTTTGGAATCACTGACTGTTTTGTCAGGGGTAAAAAATAATAAATATAAATAAAGAGCTTGCAGCTATTTCTGGTTAATACACCAGAGTCTTAGATCTAGACATCTATCGAAAAGTTGAGAATTAGAGACTAGTTGAGTTGAGAATTAGAAACTAGTTGGGATTTTTTTTATTACCCCATGATTGATTTTTCCACTTTTCTCGTAGAAATTACATCTTTTTATTGTAATTGATCTCTGTTTAGTAATATCTGATCTCACCTTTATAATGCACCAAAAACAAGGATGGAAACTTCTCAAATCACAGCTGAAGATGTGGTCATTATAAGTGACCAAAAATAAGCATTTCTCACTCTTGGAAAAGTTTTTTTTGGTGGCTTAGTTATTTTCACTATCAAATTTGTTCTTTAGCATTGTGAACTGGCAACTCAGAAAACAAGTCTTTTGAGAAATGAAAATCATTTGCAGCTGCCTAGCAGTACAGAGCTATTTCATTGTCAATCTCTTAAAACTTAGCTTTGTCTCAACTTTAGCAAAACTTGATCAAACGTGAGATGCTTCCGACAAAATGTTCGAGGAAGCAGTGTTTACTGATGAAACTTTGTTTAGTCGGAAATTTGCAAACCAGCTTTAGTTACAGTCTTATATCTCTTGCACACAGATTTTTTTTCCTTACAGATGTATTTGCATTGAGCTTGTGTTAAATAGATGTTATCAAGTATTTACTTGAAAAAACAATAAGTTTTAAACTGTTTGACCAAGGAGTCTTTTCCTCCCTTGTGATGTTGCCAGAAGGATTTATATAGGAGCTAAAATACATGTGGAAAAGGTCAGCCCTGGAATTTTGCTGTAATTGAATTTTTTTGATGCTGAAAAACAGCTGCCCATCAGTTTAAGCCAATCATTTGAGGGCCATTCCACACTCATCTATAACATGACTGAATCACTGAAACAGTAACTCATTAGAAAATTACTTCTTCATTTAGATTTTCCTCCTGATCTTTGGCACAGACCACCCTTGTAATTCTGAGAAGAGCAAATTCACCTCTGAACCTGATGGGTTAAGCTAAACTGGACCAGAATAACTCTGTCTCCAGCTCTGCATGCATCAACACAATGCCCACCTCTGAAGCAGAAATTTCTGCTTTTTGACACATTTCAGCTTCAGCTCCCAATGCAAGGTCAGAAGTGGACATTAAGATGAAAGTAGCAACAAGAAAAAATGCCTTTTTTTTTTTTTTTTAACCTACCATTCAGCCCTGAAAGCTCCATATGAGGCTTTAATAAAATTTCTGGGAGTGCTGTGAATATGTAAGTCCTATTTTTTCCAATGTTTATCATATTGTATTTGTTACAACATTTCTAAGTTACCACCTACAGTTAATCACATGGAAGCCAACCTCTCCAAACCTCTCCATGTAGTCCTCTAGGCCAGCAGGATCTGTAGCCACTGTTTCACTACTGATCACTAAAGCAATGCCTGTGAAGAGAACTATGCTGTGCTTACAATGGGCAAGGGTTCAAGTACAGCTATGTTGACAGGCAGTGAAAGAAAGCATGGTTCAGTAGAAAAATGAGATCTGGAAGCCCAGGACTTTAATCAGATGATTAATTAGCAACAGAACCCTTTTTACTATGTGCCTAAAAGAGTACTAAATCTTGGGTGGGTAATGTGAAAGTATGTAGTATTTTATGTTCCTGGTGGTTGCTTCTATGTGTTCCCAGTGAAAATCACCAAATGACTAATTGAGGAACCTGAGTGTTATGCTGTTCACAGGATAAAGTAATAGGTATTGAAAGACAATTAGGAATTTGCTTCCGAGTGATCTGAGGGCCCTCAGGCAGAAAACGTAGAGAAGACAAATGATGAATGACCAAGTACTGTATCTCGATAAGAAGAAGAGCCAGGCATCTGTGGGAATGGGACTTCCAAAGAGCTAGACACTGACACAGCCGAGCAGTTTAAACTGCAGAGCAATCCCAGAAAGACAGAGTGAGTGCTGTATTTCTGACGGGCCTCCTGGAGGTCTTAGCCTGTGGTATTCACTGCAGAGAAGGGGTTGTCAGGTCAATCATGTTGTCGGTATATTAAAAATGATCAGACAATTTAATGGCCGATAATAGCATTGTAGTTATGTCACTGAGATAAAGGGTAACCAGATACCTGGCTCCAGGGCTTGAACAGGCAGTCTCAGTTGAAAGATTGAATGGTCTTTAGAGGATTACAATAAGTCCTGCATGCTGAATGTTTCCATTTGTGACACTCAAGAGGCTGAGGGATGGACAGGAGACATGGGGACCCTCTCTTGTGCATTACCACCCTTCAAGAGACAGCTAGCATGGGTCAGTGGTTGGCTGAAAACTCAGATTGGGATTTTACTCCCGGCTCTACTACTGCCACACTTTTCTTCCAGAGGAGAGGATTACTGTGTGTCTGGCAGCCCTGTATCCCCATGAAGATCACCTTGCAGATGGGGTATGGATGCCACTCTTCCAGTACCAGTGGAGCTCGCAGGGTAGCAGGGACTTGGTGTAGCCAGTACTCCAGCATGGCCTTGGTAGCATCTTGTCTCTGGGGGTCAGAGGGGAGGCCCCACATGGCTGGCTTGGCTGCCTGCCCCTGCCTTGTGCAGCAGCACAATGCTGGCTCAGGCCACAGCACCTCTGGGAGCTCAGTTAGGTTGTGGCAGGGTTTGCCCCTGTAGATAAACACTGGGCTATTGTGAGGGGTGCTTGTGCGTGTGTGGGACACAGCACGTGTGATCTCCTGAATGAGGAGGGGATGAGGAAGGGTGGCTCATGTGCAGGCAGCTCTGAGTCATACAACATAAAACTTCAGGTGCCTTGAATTCACAGTGCAGGGAAAGGTCTATATATGCTGTGGAAGCTAGGCAGGAAAATCCCTCTGAGCAGCTGGGTCTGCTGGAAGAAACCAAGTGTTGGACAGCAATGAGGACTCAAAGGATGCATATCAACCAAAACCAGATTGTATTGTATTTTTTTGTTTGCATTTTACCTTCCAGTTTTAATGTTCATTCATCACCAGCCAGGATTATGTGATTCAGCTACATTGAATCCTCCTTGTGTTAGGGATTCATGAATCCTATGCAGTCTCCCAGTGGGTTTGTGCTGTACAGAAAGTCTGCTATATTATGTTAACATAAAGGCCTGCTCCATTTGTATCTATTCTAGCTCATAACTTTGTCCATGTACCCTGCAAATACTAGTCTGTGTTTGTGTTCTCTCACACCCAGGAAGTAGCTAGCAAGCTGCATCCATGCATTTCTGCACTCTGCAAAAAATACCAGGCACACTTCAGCAAACATGCTTACCAGAGATGTGCTTATGGTGCTGAAATACAACCATCCCCCATGTACTCATCATCTCCCCCACAGACACATCATACAAACTTATGACATCCTCTTCACATGCATCCCTTCACAAATTGCTTTACAAGGTAAATTTGCTTAGCACAACACAACTGCTCTTTCTTGCAAGCCTACGCGTTCCTAGCCCATGAATTGTACTGTAAGTCCCATGAACATTGTGTGAACCTCCAGCTCCTGCATTCAGGGGAGCAATAAAAACCTCAACATGTTTTTTAGGTTTTATGGTTACAGGAAAAAAATAACACACAAATATGACATAAAAAGCCCCCAGACCAGAAGGCAAATAAAAATAATCCCTGAAACATTACTGTTATAGCTGATAAATCCCATGATTTTTAAGCTGCCTTCTTTAGGGGATCTGATGTATGGTTTTGGAACTGTAGGATTGGCCACACTTGTGAGGAGCGCATATTTCACTGTGCCCAGTTCTTGCAGCACTCTTTCCTTTTGAACCCCACACAGTCCTTCATAGCACTCATAACACTTGCTACCCCAAAATCTGCTATAGTATTAAAATATCTGCGGTTAAAAAAAAACAGCAAAAGAGTCTTTAGATTCAGCCTGCCTCAGACACAGCTCTAGTCATTACAAAGACAAGGGTGAGAAGCAGAGGCACTAGGGAGCTGCAAAGGCCATGTTCAGTGTCTGCTGCTGCTTTGGCTTAATGAGGTGCATGAGATGCCAGAACAAATAGCCCGTTCCCCTTCGCGCTCAGCTGCTGAGGCAGTGTGTCCTGCCTTGAAGGAACTGTTCACACGAGGTGCTTCCCAGGGCGCCTGCTGGCTGCTCTGCACCCTGCCCTCTTACACACATGGCATTCAGCTCTGTGCTTGTAAGCAAAAATCACGCTTAGTGTGGAGATGTGACAGGCCACCCTTTTTGTGACAGTTCAGAGGTGTGCTCTCCGATTTGATGTTTCAAGTACCTGATAAGTAGTCCAAATTTTTGTGACTGTGTGACCCTCTCCAGCTCCCACTCAGGTCTGATAGCCAAAGAGCCAGAGAGGCTGGATGTGGTGTCCTACTGCAGCTGCAGAGGCAAGAGGGATGTGAATGAAACCTCTCTTCTGAAGAAGTATTTCTCTGAATCCAAAAGGGCATCCAGTATTTTTTCTAAGGTCATGGATGTTTTGCAAGAGCTTTGAGTGATGCCAGAGACATACTTTGCAGTCAGGTCTTTGGGGAGTCAGCTGGCAGTTTGGGCTGAGTAAGGATGATGTGAATTGGCACTAGAGTTATGGATTGACCCAGAGCATGTGAGAAGTCTGTGGGTGAGGCTGACCCTAACTGAGATCTGAACTTCATGTCTGGTCCACATGGGAACAAGTGTGGAAGACAAAGGGACCTGGCATGTCCTACCAGGACCTGGCATGGGCTGGAACAGGGGTACCCTAGGGAGATTTCTCATTTTGGCTCCAGCACAGACTTATAGAGGGCAAAGAAACAGTGTACACAGGCAGAACTGGTGTTCACAGGAGGATGTAATCTGTCTGAGACATCTCCTGTTCCCTTCTTGTTTCCTCTTCTCTGTCCCCAACACAGTTGCAGTCTCTGCACTCTCCTCGATGCCAAAATTCTGGTTTTGTAGCATCCTTGACACTAGAGCAAAACTCAGAATTAAAGAGGGAGTGGGGCATAGGCCTGGCAGCAGATCTGGGCTGGAAATGGTTTTCTCAGTTAGTGAGGATTTCCAAGGTAATGTAAAAAGCTTTTTGTCTTGACAGAGGCCGGAAAGTCAAAATCTGAAACATATTGGTGAACTGAAAATCTGGAAAAGAGAAGTAAGGTTGGGGTCAAGTGCAGCATTTTGTTTAGATAATTTTCAAATGTTTTGTTTTCATTCAGTACATTTTTAAAGGGTTTCCAGCCACTACAATTAGCTAGAATTTGGAAATTAAACGCTACTTTAAAAAGTAGAAGTTTGAGCAATCTGGGGGAGGATGAAACTTCAAGCTGGAAACTTTACAAGAACAAACTCTTTCCTAGGGAGAAAAAAAGTTTTAATGAAATGGCTTTGCATTATGAAACCTTGAAAGAACCTGATCCTCCCTGCCCAACAGCTGTCTCAGGAAAGGGATGGTGTTCAGCCGTCTACTTCCTCAGGTTCACCACAAGGCAACACAGCTTGTCATAGGGCTCGGTTTTACCACTCCAGTCTGTCCCTAGGACGTTTTTTCCCCACTTGTGGAAGGGTTTTGTGTTGTCCGATAAACACTGAGCAGAACCATATGTGAGCTGGGTTGCATTATGCAATAAGGGAGGATGGGTAAGTATCTACTGTTCAACTTGTGAAAGTTTTCCTTTTTGGCCAGATCTCAAGAGGTGGGATTGAATTACATTGCATTTAATTTCTGATTGACATTGGATGCTTAAAATTTACTGCTCATGTAGACACAGGTTTGTGTTTTGTTTTTTTTTTTTTTCTTTTTCTGCTGAAGGAATTCTTATATTCCCTGAATTTTCTAGATCAACATGAGCCTGCCAGTGCCAATTCTTGCTTTACAAGCAACTACTAGATCCTAAGGCTGACTTTACAGTATTATTTCCTTGTAAATGTCACATGCAATTTTGGGAGAATGCTCAGATGTATCCGATACTGATCAACTCACCAGTTCATTAGGGTGCAGTCAAATCAGACGCAGCTGAGATCCTTACCCCATACCCTTGGGGAAGTCTATTGACAAGGCCTGGAGGCAAGCTTTGGAAATAACAGACATGAAAAAGTATAAATCCTATATTCAAGTTTTATAAGCTTCGTTATATAGTGACATTTCAATTACTCTGTAGGAGATTTGGATGAACCTACAGGAAAAAGGCAGATATGGGATTGGCTAAGACTTCAGGAGAGTTTTGCTCTGGCTATGTTCTGAATTTTTCCTTTTGATTAGAAATAGGAACTCCCTGCTGCTGAAGGGGCAGCACTGGACCAATTTGTTTTGGTCATAAAGAACTCTAGGCCCTATTGAATGATCACAGATTCCACTGAATTCCAGTAAGTTTTGAGGCTCTTTCCCTCAGTTACCTTTACAGCCCCTCCCACAGAACAAACCTGAGCTACCTTCTGTTAACCAGGGAGGTGACTACCTTCACATTACCTGACAGAACTCCTTATCCAGAGCTTAGTGCCTCTGAATGAGATTCAAAGCCCTATGCCTTGTCACAGAGGCAATCAAAATCAGTTACTAGACAAATTATGAGCCTTAAACCTGTGAGTTTTCCTTTTGTGCTAGTGTACTCCCTCCAAAGCGAGTATGAGCTCTTTGAAACAGAGTAGAGCAAATGTGTTCTTTCTTTTTCTTTGAAAACACATATGGAAATGGGAAAAATACATTAGTGCTGTCATTACAGTAGTATGCAGGATAAGCGTGCCCTAAGTCAAGACCAGATTGGTAGCCAGCAGCCGGAAAGGATTGATGTCTTATGGGGAAGTGTGTTTGATGAAATCCTGCTTATAGTCATAACAAAGGAAATACAAAATATATCTGGTGACTTCTGAGAAGTCTGGAGCAAATGACAACAGTCCTGTACATACCTGAAAATTGGTTTGTATTTTTAAATATAGCTGTTCAGATGAGCAGTAAATGTCATTTACTGACTAGTTTCTTTCATAGACATGGCAGGTTGCAAGCAGTAGTCAGATCCAATGCATCTAACATCTCCATGGAAGTACAATTATTCCTGGGGAAACCAAGGCACCAAGGGAGTGATGTGCCAGAGAAAAGCTCTGGAACTGTGGGTGCTAGTTCCTCTTTTTGTATTCATATTGAACCTTATCTTGTTCTTTACAAGAAAAATATATCTGAAAATATTGAAGGACTCTACAGGGTTTCTGTTATTCTTTAACCCTTTCTCGAGGCTGTGGTACCAATCACAAATACAACAGAAATGAAGCAAATGAAACCTCATAATAAAATAGCATGAGTTATTCTATGCATCCTGCATTCATTCATGAAAAAGCTCAGCAGATCAACAAAACAGATTTGATGGTATCATTGCCTACAGTACAAGAAGCTGTTTTTCTTTCCCAGTCCATGGTTCAAAGTACTTGACCTTTATTTTCATATCTTCTGTCTTTCAGGAGGGGCTGTACTAAATTCTAATTCCTCTCCAGTTATAGGAGTCATGCTTACAGCTATGCAGTCTCCAATTGTGAGAAGCTGTCCCCAGAAACACATTTTCAGAACTGCCTTTTACTGAAGGGAACAATAAGGCTTAATATAGTGCCTGCAGTGATATTATAGAGTTAGAGTCAGATCAGAGATTAGTACATTGTTTCTGCCATAGAGGATTTCTTGCTAGGACATTAATAGAAAAGGCTTTACCTAATCATATTGTTTCCAGGCTTGCTTTGTTTTGCCAGAGTGATATGCAAGTCCCTGACTGTCAAAAGGGAGCAAAGTTCAGCTTCCCATTTTCCATTGCTATTAAGTAATGAGTCTTGCAAAGTCTTGAGCTTGGCTTATCATGTGCTGTACAGTAGTGGATACATGAACATATTAGTGGATACATGAACATATCACCTGATTTCTGAGCCCTTAAGTAACACTGAAGTACATTTCTGAGGATGAAGGCAAGAAGCCTCTCTGAAGCAGGGAGACAATACTGGAGGAGGTTTGCGCATAAATTCCAGGATTTCATAAGCCAGACTTTTATTTTTTATTAAAAACAAAACAAAACAAAACAAAACAAAAAAAAAAAAAAAAACAAAAAAACAAGCAAACAAACAAAAAAAAACAACACCAGATTTCACAATACTCACATTCTGATTTTGAGGGATGGTGACCCTTTGGCTCTGAAAGGATTTTTTTCCAGTGTCATCTCTATTGACTCTTAGTTCTGATATTTTCCTTCCCTTCCATATGTGACCCTCTTTTTCAAGGTCATGCATATATTGTACATCGGGAAACTAGTTTTTAAAGCCACACTCCTCTCCCCTGCCCCCTTTCACTGCAGCTCTTTCAAGAAGCATTATATTTTCTTAGAAGACCTTCTATTCCACCTTTTTCTATACAGTCTGGAAGCCTGTTGAAAGCAGGCGTCTTTATTTCTGTCTGCTATCAGTTGCCTCTTTCCCATGTTCTCTCTCTCTCTTATTGCATGTTGTGGACCCCTGCTTCAGGGACAAACTTTGGGAGCAACCTGTACTCCACTAAAACCATCTATTGCAGGCTAAATCCTCCTCAAAGACAAACATCACCATTCTTGCTGTGTTGCAGCTTGCTCTTTCCATGCCAAGATTTGCTTCAATAAATCCCCCAGATGAATTAAAAATACTTTTTCTCATTTGTTGGAACCTCTGCCCAGCACTGCTCACAGCACACAATCTGTATGTGGTACTAGTTGGGTCAAGATATCACAGAAAATCTTATGCCTGGCTATTTGCTCTTCTAAGGGTTTATCAGGCCAGGATATCCATAAAAAGGCACCATCACACTCTCACACACACACTCACACAAACACACTCTTTCTCTTTTTTAAACAGGAAACTCAACTCAGCATGTGGTGAGTAACTAAATCTCAACAAAGACTTTCTTGCATTTTTTTTTTTTTAATTTTGTTAAAAATAAAAAGAGAAGGAGAAAAAAAAAAAAATCCAGTGTTAAAACAAACTCTTGGGTGCAAATGGTTCAGCAGAATTGGAAAACCTGGCTATTTAGTGGAGATTCAGGCCAGCATTCATTAGTCACTGATTCAGTCAGAAAAGTGAAGCTTTATGGTACCTGAAAGCTTTTCAGAAGTTTGGGGAAAGTTTTAAAACCAAACAAACGAAACAAAGCAACAACAACAACTAAACACACAAAAAAGCTGATATTCTACAAAGACAGGATGCAGGCTCATGATATAAGCAGACACAACTCATTTCAAATGTGTTAGAGCTGTGCAAGAATCTTGGCTTTGGCCCTGGAAATAATGGTAAGTTTGTAGGTTAAACAAGGCTTGATTCATTGTTTTTAAGGCCATAGGGATTTTTAGAAATGTCTCAGGGGACTGTCAATATAGCATACATCTGGGATACACTGTGATTCATCTACAAGGTCAGAGCTGTGGCAGAGTCGAAATAAATTTTTTAAAGATTTTTTTTTTTTTCTCCTGAAGGTCTTCAAGAGGCAGAAGACTCACCAAGTCCTTTGGTTAGACTAGCCAAGGGTTAATTATCTTCCTGAACATGCATCATTCTACTCACTGCTCCTTTTGATTGCCCTCTGTCCCCACGGTGTGGAAGTGGGTTTTGTGTGCTTCTCTTCTCTGTCCCACTTGCTGTATCACCGGCTGTACTACTGCAACGTGAATGCTGCTTTTGTATCAGAGGTGATCAGAGCAGAATGACAGCTTTTGATAGCCAAAGTGCTTCCAGCCCACTCAGTATTGAGCCTGAGGTGAGAGAAGGTAGGCCTGATATCCCCTTGCCAGGGGAAGGACCACAAAAACTGGAGCATGGTTAAGGGAGCATGGTTATGCAGTTCCATCCTTTCATTGTTGAGAAAAGGTACTAGAAAGAAGCTTGACATAAAATAAGATCTTTTTCTTTTGAAACGATGGTTCAGCTATCATATTTTATTCCATCTTGGCTGAGGAAAATACTTGCCATGGCTAGTGAGAGGTTTGCACAGCAAAAATGAGCTGAACATCTACATCAAGGTTTGGCCCACAGATCTTACCACACAAAAGGTATTTCCTGAATGGGGAGCAACAAGAGCCACGTAGTATGTGCAAACTCCCTGCAAGAACATATGATGTTTCTGTTCGCAGCAAATCATTACCAGATGGTACAACGGAGGTAGGTGTATGCAAACCCACAGGGTGTAATATCATGGATGAATAACATCTCTCTGCGGCACATTAAAAAGTCAAGGTGATGGCAAGCAGAGGTCTTGCTTCACACTCGCTGGTCATGCTCCATTCTGCCTTCACAGTGGACATGGGCTCTGTGCAATGGGGAATGTGCCATGGGAACAGCAACACCACCCAGGGCCTGAGGCCTACATCATGGGCCTAGCAAAGGAGCATCATAGCAAGGAGAATTAAATGTTGGTTGGTCTTCTGCGACTCTCAGCATGAAGGAGGTTCCTCCGAGCTGGTTAACACAGCTCCGATTCATAATCTTGAATGGAAGGAGGCCAACAAGCACAGCATGCTATTCCTCCGAGTGAGCTGTTCCAGCTAAACTGAAACAAAAATTGCAACTGCTCCCTCACCCTGAACTACTGTGGGGAGGTGCTCTGAAAGCTTCATTAAAATGCCATGCCATTTTAATGCCTTTTGTGGTAAAGAGTGAGTCAGCCACATCACCATGGATGTTAGCATGTTACTGTGGTATTTTAGCAAATCCTGACTTCTCCTGTCTGGGTGGTAAACAGTTTGTGTGCCCTGTGAAAAGTTTTTTTTTTTTATTATTATTGTATCATTTTATTTTTTTTTAAACACCACCCTTTCAGGATGGTGTGGGACAAATAAATCAATATTTTTTTTCAAAATCATTCTTCAAGAAAACCCTAAAATGGAGTCATGTATTTTCTAGACCAACCACTCACCTAGGAGCCGGGGACCACATTCCTTTTCTTAGCCCAGTAGAACAGACTCCCGAACTTGAGGTTGTGGTAGGAAAATGACACTGCATGCATTTGTCAAACACAGACTTTTTTCTGCCCATGAACTTTCCAGGACCAAGGCCACCGTATTTCTAGATTTGTTGATTTCTCATAATGGTTTGATTAAAAATTTGAATTCATTTGCATATGAATGACCTTCTGTGTATGTCTGTGAAGGAATGTGTGTCTCACACCTGGTGAGTTGTGTAAATTAAAAACTTTTTGATGGGTTTACTGCAGTTATGGTAGTTCAGCAGAGAGAAAACATGAGACTTTCAAGACAACTGTGAGCAAGGCTGCCCATAATAAGCTGTTGCAGGAAAGTTCACAAGCTACAGCTATTTGTGAAACTTTACTCATATAAAGCAGGACTTGCAAAAGATCTTAAAAGATCTCTTATGACTGGAAAGCATTGATCTTGCTGGACTGGAAGAGGGCACACAGCCTAATTCACTGAGAAAACTGCTGATTAAATGATTAAGAGATTTTGTCTCCTGGCTCTTTTACTTGTTCTAAAATCAAAGCTGCTTTTCCAGTTACAGATGAATCTCAGTCAGCTCCCAGAAATGCAGAAAATCAGAATTCTCTTCTTCCAAATATCAATTTTGTACAACAATTGAATTCCATTGATCTGAGAGGGATTTGGGGAAAGCTTTTAATGTCCCATATGGTTTTGGGATTCAAAGAATTTCCATGTAATGAAGTATTGTCTTCTGGACTTTTCCTTTTCTGCTTTATACTTAGCAGGCGGTATTATAACACTAGTGGCCTGGGGCAGTTTAAATTTCATATTAGAACTGTAGGATCTGAACTGAAATCCCAAAGGGGATTTTTACCCCTTTTCTTTCCAGCATGTGTCAATGGAAACAATCCTCTGAAGGTCAAGAACAAGTGCTGTCCCTAAATATAGAATTCCTCTGGTTATCACAAAGGCAGCGTTCACCACAGGAAGGGACTGGAGTTCTGAGAAGGGTGTAAGTTTTGATTTCATGAAGTTTGTTTTGCAGAGGGGTTGTGGACAGAGTCTTGGAGACTGGTAAGAATCAGTGAGATATTATCGGCCCACTGAAAAGTTTATGTTCCAAGGCTCCTGGCATGTAACTTGGGTCCTTATTTTCCATGCTACTGATTCTGATACTACGTTAAATAAAAACAAGGGTAAAGAAGACTTGTTATAATCATGTTTTCCATTGCAAATGTAAAGCAGATTATGCAGTTTGGTGCAGAAGGGGCAAGCGTCGCTCATAAAATTTATTTGAGAAAGACCTGACTAAAAGCAAGTTTACCTCAGCTGTCTTGTCAGGAATATTACAATAGTGTAGCAGCAACTCTTTTTTTATTATAAGGAACACAAAGAGCCAGTTGGCTTTATTGTCTGTGGATTGGCCACACTTGCCGAGGCGATGGGCTCCGGGGCAGACGCGTTCTGCAGCAGAGCGGAGGATCGGACAGGCAGGGCTAATTTTTCCGGCACCGAGCCCACTCGAGGGAGCCGCCAGGACCCGGCAGCCCTTGCGAGGGAAGTGAACGAGGCGAGAACGAGGTGTAGGTGGAGCCAGCAACGAAGGCCGAGCCAACAGCGCCTCCCTCCTGGCTGTTCATAAACTGCCCCTAGGGAGCGCGGCGACCAGGACGGGCAAACAGCGTGGCGCGTCAGAAGGGTGAGGCGCGGCAGTCAGGGCAGTCAGGGTGAGCAGGGAGGGCAGAGCGTTCCCCCCCGCCCATACGAACACCTCCTCTAATGGTGGTCTACCACTAGCTCAGCTGCAATGGTGTACACCAGGCACAGTGCGCTCTCCAGGAAGTCTGTACACACCCAGATCAACTGACCGCTTGAAACTGCGGCAGTTCAGGTGTGTGAGGTGCGAGCAGGTGGATGACCTGGTCCGCCTCGTGGCAGAACTCAAGGAGGAGGTCGAGAGGTTGAGGGATATCAGGGAGTGTGAGCGGGAGATAGACTTGTGGAGCAACTCCCTGAGCGGCCTGAAGGGCAGGCACTGGGGTGAGACCCCCCAGATGGGGGTGGACCCCCTGCCCTGCCCTGTTGCTGTCAGGCAGAGGGAGGGGACCTAGGAGTTGAGGAGGAATGGAAACAGGTCCCTGCTCAACATCGCAGGTGATGCCCCCCCCTACCGGCCCCACCTTCCCAGGTGCCCTTAGCAACAGGTTTGAGGCCCTGGAGCTTGAGAGACTGGTAGCTGAGGAAGAGGTAGGAAGTCTACCCAGGAGGATGCCTGGTGCGAGGAAGTTGACTCCACGCCTCAGGACTGCCTCCACCAGGACAGAAAGAAGGGTGATTGTTGTGGGCGACTCCCTTCTCAGGGGAACAGAGGGACCTATTTGTCGGCCTGACCCTACCCGTAGGGAAGTCTGCTGCCTCCCTGGGGCCAGGGTCAGGGACATTGCCAGAAAGCTTCCCAACCTGGTTCGCCCCTCTGACTATTGTCCTCTTTCAACAGTTCAGACTGGCAGTGATGACACTGAAGAGAGAAGCCTGAAGACCATCAAACGGGACTTTAGGGGACTGGGACGGTTAGTGGATGGAGCAGGAGTACAGGTGGTGTTTTCGTCCATCCCTACAGTGGCAGGGAGGGGTACAGAGAGGACACAGAAAGCCCACCTGATAAACACATGGCTCAGAGGCTGGTGCCAATGCAGAATTTTTTTTTTTTTTTTTTTTTTCTGACCATGGGGCACTTTACTCAGCACCCAGCCTGATGGCCGCAGACGGGTTCCTATCTCTAAGGGGAAAACAGATCCTGGGCCAGGAGCTGGCGGGCCTCACTGAGAGGGCTTTAAACTAAATAAGAGGGGGGATGGGGCTGAAACAAGGCTTGTTAGAGCTGTGTCAGGGGGAACAATGGCAAGGCTGGGAGAGAAGGCAATGGCCCAACTGAAGTGCATCTACACTAATGCACGCAGCATGGGTAACAAACAGGAGGAACTGGAAGCCATCATGCAGCAGGCAGGCTACGACTTGGTTGCCATCACGGAAACGTGGTGGGACCACTGTCATGACTGGAGTGCTGCAATGTCTGGCTATAGGCTCTTCAGAAGGGACAGGCAGCATGGAAGGGGTGGTGGTGTGGCTCCCTGTATCAGAGGGAGTTTTGATGTCGTGGAACTTGAGGCTGGGAATGATAAGGTTGAGTCCCTATGGATTAGGACCAGTGGGAATGCCAACAAGGGAAGCATCCTGGTGGGGGTCTGTCATAGACCGCCAAACCAGGATGAGGAGACTAATGAGGAATTTACAGGCAGCTGACAAAAGTTGCAAAATCGTCAGTGCTTGTTCTCGTGGGGGGCTTCAACTTCCCAGATATATCCTGGAAGCACAACACAGCCCAGAGAAAGCAGTCTAGGAGGTTTCTGGAGAGCGTGGAAGATAGCTTCCTGACGCAGCAGGTTAGTGAGCCTACCAGGGGAGGTGCCCCACTAGACCTTCTCTTCACAAACAGAGAAGGACTGGTGGGAGATGTGGTGGTTGGAAACTGTCTTGGGCAGAGTGACCATGAAATGGTAGAGTTCTCCATTCTAGGAGAAGCCGGGAAAGGGACCAGTAAAACCGCTGTATTGGACTTCCAGAGGGCCGACTTTGAACTGTTCGGGACACTGGTTGGCAGAGTCCCTTGGGAGGCAGTTCTGAAAGGCAGAGGAGTCCAGGCAGGCTGGGCACTCTTCAAGAAGAAAATCTTAATGGCACAGGAGCGGTCTGTCCCCACGTGCCCAAAGACGAGCTGGCGGGGAAGAAGACCAGCCTGGCTGAACAGAGAATTGTGGCTTGAGGGGTCTGGTTGTGTCTTTTTTTTTTTTTTTTGGAATTTATAGTTTATGATCTTTTAGAGTTCTTCAGTTAACATTCTCTAGAAATAAAATAGTTCAAAATTCTTTTTTTCCTTGTTTGTCCTGCTTTTCTTTCCCGTTTTTCTTCCTGTCTCCATCCCCTCCTGCTTTTTCATTGTATCTTCTCTCCTTCTCTCTCTTTCTCATGTAAAAAATAAAAGGGGAAAAATCTACTAAGAGAAAATCTAGACATAATAAGAAACACAGGTTATAGGAGAGATGCCTGGGTCCAGATCCTTGCTCTGCTACACACCTCCAGGAGAACATGATCAACTGATTCTCCGGCTTAGATTTTAAGCATGAATTTGGGTGTGCATTTGAACCCAAACTTACCTAGTCTCCAAATGATCAGTAAGAAGGTTTAAGTGAATTCATGATTAAATCAGGGAAGAAGATCCAGCTTGGCCTTTAGAAGAGGCCATTGTGTTTTGGCCAAGCTTTTTTCTATTTGTCACATACCTTGCAGCCTTCCTATGGCCACTGTTTGGAAGATGCACTGATATAAGTGATGCTCCTTCCTATAAGGTCCCAGTGTGGTGCTTGCTCTGGCAGATAAGTGACAGATCTTGTGCTGATGCATCTACGGGGCTCCCAATGTTTGCTCTGCATCAGGCTCAGGCCTTGCTCTCCTGGTCTGAGTAGTAATACAGTATTGTATTACTTCCTTGCCTCAAAACAGTATCTTTGAAGAAAAAATCAATACAAAACTGGGAGGTGGTGAGATACCATGTTGAGAATGGCCATAAAGCAGCTATGACAGCTCACTGTTGTTGGGGGGAAAACACAGTGCTGCTGTTACCTAGAAGCCTGCAATGGTTCTTGTCAGGTCTCAGGGAGGTCCTGCAGACTGCATCTATCAGATCCTCATGTTCCTTTATGAAACGCAGATGCCAATACTTAGAACATCTGTCTCCACCAGTTACTGTTATATAGGTGCCATACGGCTAGCCCTGATCCAAACAACTTCACTGAAGCAATTGGAAGATGAGATGAGGCTTTCAGAAGCAGTTTAGCCAGACAGTAGCCAGATGACAACGGGAGGTAGTCCAGTTGCACAGCCCCTCCTTCCCTGTGTGGCTGTGATGAAGTGCAAGAGTCTGTTTGGAATTTCTTCCTGAGCCTAGGTCTCCATGTTTGTCATCAGCTTCATTTTGTCAATGGCGCAAAACATTGAGTGAAGCAGCTAGAAAATTACCATCCTGTTGCAGCCGAGCTACAGGGAGAGAGCACTGTGCAGCACGGGTGACGTACTCCAGCAGCCAAGGAAGGATTGTGCTGGTGGGTGCAAGCCAGTGGCACCTGAAACCCAACCCTGAGGAGTTCAGTAGATGTTGAGAAGAAAGCTGACTGCAAGAGGAATATTTTCTTTCCCTTTTTCAACAGCATAAATTCCACTAGTGTCGATCTTTGCGATCTGCTTGTGAAGGTCATTTGCATGACACTGTAAAGATGAACATGTCCTTTGCTTTCTGTGTGCTTGGGTGAAGCCCAGGTGGTGCAGTAGCAAAGGAACTTCCACTGGTGCTGAGCACTTTGTGCTGAGTGCAGTGACAAGCATCCCTCTCAGTAGGCTTTCTTTTCAGAACTGCTAAAATTCCCATCAAACCTTACTTAAAATGTTTAAATCAGCTTAAGAAAGTTAATAAATTGTTTGAAAAATCATTGAGACTGTCAACTTGATGGTTTGTGTAGTTATTCAAGTTCTAAAGCTCTGAGAAACAGAGCTCATAAGAGAATTGGCAGCTGACCCTTAACTTCAAACATCATTGCTTTTATACTGCAATATGAAGTATTTTCTGCCTTACAAACTTGTGTCATTCACTAAAGACCCTATTGTGGGCTGGAGTTTTCAAATATATTAGTGGTGAATTGTACTTGTTCTGCAAAAATCCAGCATTCAGTGACTTCTAGGCCTCAACAGCTGTCATCATTTTCCCAAGGTACATTAGAAGATATTCTCTTGAGTAGCTGTTAATCACAGATGTTTGTTCTGAAGGATAGGGTTGGTGGTCCTGGGCTGTACTTAAGGGTGCCTTGATGAAATTCTACATGGGGATCAGTTTCAGTGATGACCCAACTTTGAAGAAAATCTTTTTCTTACAGTTGCCCATCAGCAAAAAATGCTAATTGATTTTTGAAGCCTCAGTCCCAACTGTGGAGAAAGGCAACAGGAGGCGGAAAAAGGTTTTGTTGTCTTTTCTGGTAGTTCATTTTGCAGTCTCCAATATCCATCTGCTTACAGGGAGTAGGGGACATTCAGAAAGAACATCTGTGAATATCCCATGTCATTACACTTCCAAAGCCAATGGCAAAGGCCTTGGCAAGATCCAGGGTTTTCAAACATGAACCTTTTCTGAAAGTGTTTGGACAGATGGTTTGCTACTGTATGGAGCATCTTCAGGGAATTTACTCTTATTCTCAACGTTGCAATTACTGTAGGCTCAGGACTGGCTGTCTCCTGCTGAGTTTCTGAACAGTGTTTGTTTTTGCTTGATGAAATTCTGTCTCAGATTTTTTAGTGATTATGCTATATTGTGTTCTGCCAGGCTTTGAAATGAGATCAAATTGCTTTTTCCCTTAGCGTTTACTTACAAAACATATGTCGGCCAAATCTTGAAGTTCCTACTTGCTTACCAGTCACCCACCAAAGTCAATGGGACCTTTGCCTCAGTAAGCACTGAGGGAAAATCAAGAAGGGGGAGATTTCTTGGCTTCAGAATAGCAGCTTGAAGTAGCAAATGTTTTGTTTTCTCTGAAGGAGGTAAACAGGTATGCTGACTTTCACTTTGATGTGATACTTTTAAGACAAGGATTGGCCATTTCCAGTTTGCTGAAGTGTTTATATTCCTGTTGATTTCAGTCTGAATCAAATCAAAATGCAAATTCAGGGATGTTTTCAGTGATCTGGAGAATCACTAACATTGTATCTGCTCACCAAAATTGACAGCTTCTATTATTTTTGCTGACAACATAGCTGTGGAATTGGTAAAGGAATCAATTTCACTGAGTGGTTGTAGAAATCTCTGGCCCCAGACACACCAATAATGCAGGTTTGGGCAAAAGTCTTTAAACTCTAGGTATTTCAGACAAAATATTTTGTGCACAGTAAATCAGTGTTTTAAATTAAATTCTTGTAACAGAAACTTCCATTCATCTCTAATAGACACGATCCAAATCACATCCCAACGTTTTGCCGTTTAGTGCAAAGTTGAATATGAATGTTGAAGTTGCAGCCCCTTGTGAGACTGTTTGCAGCATGGACCACTGGATCCCACAAAGAACATTTCTGAGAGATTTACATTTAAGGAGTTATTGTAGAACTATATTTCTATCAGAACCACTTCTCCTTTTCATAACACCACACCAGGCAGACTTGACTGCACACAAAGGAAGAAACTCATTGCTGAGAAAATAAATAGTACAAGACTATTTAGATTCTTGAAAAACAAACGCGGTGGTCTTTGCCCTGGTCTACAGAGGAAGAAGAATACTACATTTTCTTTCCTATTCCAAACAGGAAATTAGCAAATCCCTACACACTGCAGTCACTGTCCTGTCTGTACTAATTAGAGCTAGTAGGACTGATTTAATTTTCATATACCATATATGATTGCTGTGATGTCAGTGGTAAGGACGTGTGTTAATGGACTTAAGTCTAGATGCTAGTAAATGCACAAGAAATTATTGGAGTCTTTTAAACTGAAATTCTAGTCACTCTAACTTGTAATTAATTATTGCAATGATTTAGTAATTGCAGAAGACAAGTTTATTTATGTATAATTTAAAAAAAATTCAGCTGAGTCTAGGGAAATGAGCCCTGATTTCTTACAGAAAAGATGATTGTGTGTATATATGTATGTCTGTGTGTGTCCCTGACACCTTTTGAATTCATTGGCTGGCTTCCACCAGATTTGTCAGAGGAGCAAGGATGTCTAAGATAAGTAAGCTTCTAAAAGTAGCTGGCCAGGTGGAAGAAAAAGATGCTGGGAGGACCTGACAGTGAGGAAAAGAGCAGAGTGAGAGTGTGCATTGTTAGAGATGAGAGGATCCATATGGGGGAAAAACCCTTACAGATGTTTCAGTTGCAGTAAAATTTTAGATATCAAAGTCATTCATCCATGAGACACAAGTCTGAAGGAAACTGGCTTCATTGATTCTGGTGCCCTTATTTTCACAGCATACATATTTTATCTGCATTCAAGTATTTGGATAAGATTAAGAAAACATCCTTCTCTGGAAAACAAAACAAAACAAAATAAAGCTTAAACATATGGGTGATTATGCATTCTTGAAAAGAAAGCAGTATTTTCTGGAGACAGAGCTGAAGCAGGCTCTGAATAACTGGGATTCAATAACAAGGTACTGTGGGTGATATTGGGTATCTTACATTCTTTGGGTTCATTATCTCCTTTAAAAATGTGATTAATGCATCTTAACTCATTTGGGAAGTGTTTTGACTACAGCAAAGATACGGTCCCCGAGATAGGTGTAATTAAAATCTCTATGTAATTTAAAATGATGTTTCTTTCTGCTGAGGCCTCAGATTTCAAGATCTTTAAGTCAACTTATTTTGTTTAATGTGAACATAAGTGGCCACTTCAGTTCATACCAAAACAAGAAGTGTCACAAAGACTGGGCTTCTGTTAATTCACTTTGTACTACTTTTTGAGCAATAGTCAAAGATACTATGCAAGGCAAGGGAAAGCATTTTGGTCGAGCTCTTAAGCAAGTAAAATTTCTATATGTTGATGATGAATACGACCATGTTCTGTGGGTGAATGTGGCTGTATTGTCTTATAGACAGGAGGGTGTTTTGAGCTTCACTACACTTCTGTTAGCTGGATCCACACTGGTAATAAGGCGCATGAGATATTTCTGTCAGATACTAAAGAACAGGGAGGCTCAGGACTCTATGTTTTATGTCTCTCCAAGTCAGTATAATAACTTTTTTCTTTTGTTTGAGTAAAACATTTGAGGAAAATTCTTTCCAGAGCTAACATTTCTGGAAGCTTTTAAGGACTGTATAAAGCTTTGATGACGTCATTAAAGACATTAAAGATGAGTTTGAGCAAGGGTTTCTGGAAAGGTTTAAAACACACAGTGCTCTAATCAGCTGTAAAGAAAGAGTTGCTAGATGGCTGTGTTGATTATGCATGTCTCTTGAATGTGACAGTTTTATACCATGGCCAGAACCAAAATCTAATTTGCTTTGAACCTAAAGCTCGGCTTTTAGGTGGTAGAGAAGGGTTAAGGCTGAATGTACTATGAAAGATGTACCAAGACTTCACCCCAGCTCTTGTGAGGAAACCACGATGGCTAAGGGATAAAATTCACAAATGATTTCCTTGGTAGGAAGCCTTACTTTTGTATAGAAAAACAATCAAACAGCATGTTCTGTAAACAAATTAATCAAATACTGGCCAGATTTCTCCCAGATTCATGTGGTTACATTAGGGTCAGCTGGGGCCCAATTAGCTTGTGTTAGCTTCCCAGGGTCATCAAATCTTGGCAATCTGCATCATTCCAATAAAAATTGGGTTTGAGTTCTGGTGCAGAGAGCAGCTGTGATTCCAGGTCTTTAGCTATTTCTAGTTCCAAGGAGCGGTGTGCAGAAAAACTAATCATCTGACATCTCAGCAATGAGCACAGGGAAGTGCGAGTTATGTGTATCAGTAACTTGTGCAAGGGATCTAATTAGGAGCAGATGCTTAAACTTTCTTAATGTTTATATGAGGAGAACAAATTGCCCGTTGGCAGAAAAAGCCATCTGTAAAAATGGCCTTCCAGCCTTGTAATTGGAAATGTTTTCATTATATTCCTAATTTGCATGTACAAAATAAATTGCAACTCTATATATTTAACCAGTAATGCAGCCTGAGTTATGCAAGGCTTAAGGTCTGGACCATGTCACCCAGCAGTTCTGTAAGATTGTTATATATTCAGCTGAGGATTAGATGTCCATGAACCATTGTATAGAAATATATAAATACATTTCATCAAAAAATAACATTTGAGGAGGATCTTACAAAATCAACATGAATAAGAAATGTTTTTCTCTGATTCTCTAGAAAAGTAGTAATAATTTTCTTGTATATAATTGATATTTGTTTATATAATATTTGTTCCACTAAGGGAGAGAAAATGAATGATTCATTAAAGCATTGGTGTCAGTTAAAGGAATAATGTACTAGAGGTATGAAAACATATTCTCTTCCCTTACAAAATCCAGCTTCTTTATAAAATAACGAATGCTAATGTGTTTAGGGATCCCTTTGTATAAATGCTGTATATCCCCACACAGTGAAAGACCTGTCCATTCCCACAGATGTCAGCTGGGACATAAAAGCTTATTTTGGCAGTGCTTGCTGAGTCCTCCTGCCGTGGGCTAGAAGGCTTCCCTCTACCACCTGTGTGCTGCACTGATTGATGCAAAACCAGACCACATACTGTAGGCTGGAGAAGCAATTATTTGTTTCTCAAAGTCAATCTATTGTAGCTCAAAACTGGCTTTACAGAAAACTTAGGAGAGGGACCTTATGATTGCTTTGGGGTGGTTATCCTGGGGAAATCCTGATCCCACCTGCTGGGCAGCCTGGTGGTACTCAGCAGCCTGCTCTTGCATGTCAAAGATTAAAAAAAACACAGTTGCCTCGAGCTCACTGGTAGTACTGCAACGCAACACTGCTGAACCTGCAAGGGAGTCATTGAGACTGATTTCTTGTACATCACAGGCCACTTCATTTTGCAAAATTACTCCTGGACAGAGTTCAATAATCTGTGTTAGCAAAAATTGTCTCTTACAGGGTGGGCTTCAGCTGTGATCTGAGTACTTCAAGAGATGGAGGCATGCTCCAATTTTTTAGGTCATTTGCTTCAATGTCTAATGACAGACATAGGTTTTAAAAAAACAAACAAACAAACAAAAAAACTATGGCTACATTTCTATCTGGAATTTGTATGGCTTTGATTTGCCAGTAATAGTTTGTGTTACTGTTTTACATTCTAGTTTAAAAGAATCTGTTAGTGATTGATATGTCCTCCATGTGAGGTGAGGACACCGAAATCAAATCACCACTAAAAGCTCTTTTTGGGAGGCTAAGTATGTGGAGCTCTTCAGATCCCTTGCTACAGGACAAGATTTTCTGAGGAGATGATGGGAGCTGCAGCCTGTGGACTCTGTTTCTGATGACATCTCTTGAGACTTGTGCTGGACACTGTTTTCTTCAGCCCTTAAATCATTTCAGTGGTTCCTTCCAGTGTCATTTTCTGAAAGAAATCTGAACTGACAGCAGTGACCCCGTATGTGATTGCTACTATTAGAGACATTGGGAAGATCATTTCTCTCCTTCACATCTCTTCTGGTTGCACTTTGGGCCATGGCATTTTCTGTGGCATTTTCTGTTTATTTATTTATATATTTATATATTTTTAAATCAATTTAATTTTTTATTTTTTTATTTTTATTATCATTATTTTTTTTATTTTCCATAAAAGTATGCTTTGAGCTACATCTGAGCTTGTCTGCTCAGGCGGTGTAGTCCAGCTGTGTAGTCCTTCAGTAAAGTCCCTGTTTTCCTGTTGCCTTTTCTATTGCTCTGCTTGCCTCCCTTCTTTCTGTCTATGGAAAAAGCCAGAGATTTCCAAGGTCTCAGAAGATATCTGGCACTCATTTCTCAAATAACTACATTTTCCCCAGGCTTCCTCATCCAGCCCAATGTCATGGACCCAGCTGGTCTCTTTACTTCCTCCCATACCCTAAACTGGTGGTTCTTTGCTACTAACTACATTCAGAGATAGGGAGTTGCCCAGTTCCCAGCCATTTAGTATGTGCTTGCATGGCACTAATGTAGATGAGGGTCCCATTGAGTCAGACCTTCCCTTAAGAAGAACTAAGCAACAGGCTGGTCCTCAAGGAGCTTGCAATAAGGTACACAACCGTTTGGAAAGCACTTGCTTGCATCACCCAGAGAGATCAAGACATTGGTTTCCTGGGCAGACTCTGACATTGGGAACATGGTTCCTGCTATTCGTCTGACCTTTGACTGCAGCTGTCAAAGAGTAAGTGGTTTTGCTGGGCAGTCTGCATTGCATGGAGTGTCCCCAAACAGCACCAGAAATGCTGCCAGCCCAAGGCAGGGGTCGTGGTGGTCTGGGAGGTGGCAGAGATCCAGCCTGACCAGGAGCACGGAGGCATTCAAGCACAAAGCTGCTCTCCTGTGGCTCCCTGTGCTTTCGGGCCTGGTTCCCCTGTGGGGCTGATCCGTGCTTTTCCATAGACACTGGCTGAGGAAAACCTCAATGTACAAATGTACACCATCTGTGCATTTAACTGGTATTTGTAGTTAACCTTTTCAATATTATTTTACTTTCCTCCATTTCCAAATCTGGTGTTGAGTTCCTCAGAATGTGTTGCTTCCAGGGATGAAGATCTGGCCCTTAATTACTTCTCTCACTCTACACTCTTCTACAGCTCCTGAAAATGCTGAAGCAAAGGTTTTCTGGAGAGATCTGTTTGCTCATTTCTTAACTAATTTTTTTGTAGTTTTGGCTGCAACACCTCAATGATCTTGAGGTCTCTTCCACCTAGAAATTCTGTGACTTTTTTTTTTTTTTTTTTTTTTTTTTGTGGTTGTGGTGAGGAGCACAGCAAGGAGACTGATCCATTGAGTTTAAACCAGAGGGTCCAAACCTAAAGCACTCTTCCTACTCTCCTATTCTTCAAAGTTTCCTTTTGACTTGTTTCTCTCCTTTCTTACTCAGGAGGAACTTCACTGAAATCAATGAAATTTCACTGGGATGTTTAAACAGAGTGGATTTTTAACAAGGATTGTCAGCTCTTGGAAGAAGTCGTTAAGCAATGTAGTAACTTGAACTCTCTGTCCTTTGAAGCGTTTGAATGAAAAACCATATACCTAGAGTTAGATGTGCCTTGTATCAGCTACGTGTTTGTGGGTCTAATGTGAAAATTCCTGGGGGAAACCCATGGCCAGCTTTGAGGAGTTCAGAGTAGACCATTATAAAATCCCACTCGGCCTTAGAATCTCTGGATAATTGTTACAGCATGGGTAGAATCAGCCACAAGTAGAATTTGACGTGAAAGACATCTATCACAGAATGTGCAATTTTTACACTGCATTAACAGAAACTCTCAAAAAAAAAAAAAAAAAAAAGTGCTAGTTGTAAACCAGCACATCTAAATAGGTCCCAGTGTCACCTAATGCCATGTCATCATAGCCAACCTGGCTAGGCTGTCCACTTTTCCACTTTGCAGGCATTAAGTTAGATTCTCTCAGCTGTCTAGCCTCATTCTGTGCTTTTCTTTTCCATTTCAGTAAATTGTGGTTCAATTTTGTCATGTGTTCTCATTATTGTTTTAGGCAAAGGAAAGAGCTGGCTGTCTAAGGGTTTTCTGACCTCTCTAAGTGCAGACATAGCTGAAGAGTGCTAGCTGCTGAAAAGGCCAAGAAGATGAAGACAAGTCAGGGTTAAGTTCATAAGTTGGTTGAATTTAAAGATCCCATATGTGGGGTTTATGGAACCATGTTTTTCAGTTTTAAAAGATTTTTATTAAGTTTTCACAAAATACAAATGAAAAGTCATAAACAAAACCCAGGATCCTGCTCAGAGTTACCCTGAAATAAATCTGGAGTAACTGCCTTGGAGTCAGGCAATGACTCCAACTTTATGTCGTTGGGGCTAAAAGGAGAGCCTGACCCCATGAGTATATTCAAGCATGCACTTATAAAGTATGCAATGTTCTCTTAATAATTTAGGTTAAGAAATTTACAGGCTGCCATTCACTAAGGACTGAGTTTAACCAGTGATGTTTGATTTATGTGCTCTTTTGGATTCAAGTGTCATAAGAATGGAATGTGTCCAATGACCCCCACAGACTTCCCTGTGCCTATTATCAGCGTCACAGCTTGTGGTCCCCAGGCACCAGGAGTTTGTCCTCATGACACCTCTGTCAAATAGGGAGGCTTTGTGTTCTCTGGGGAAACTGAGGTACACAGTGGTAAGACACTTCCTCAAGGTCACAGGGGGAAGTCTGTCATAGGTGAGGGTAAAACTCTGACTTCATCATGGCCAAGATTTTAGTTGGACTTCCCCAAGGCCCGTACGGGACTCAGTGAAGTGTTGGACTGCAGAGCAGTCATCAGAGCAGCCATGTTCAAGTTGTAAGGTCAGGATTTTTAGTTGGTTGAATCAAAAGTACTGAAAAAAACAATGTCCTTCTTGCCTTTATACCCCTTCAGCTGTGTCTGTTCCATTTTAGAAAGAGGCTCTGGTAGTCCTTGGCATCAAAGGTTGCATGGGATACCTTGGGTGTAGACACTCCACTGCCTTTACAGGCCATCAAATCCTGGAACTGACCTTTTCGTCCTCACTGCTCTGGATTGGGTTAGCATTATTAGGTTAGCATTTGTTTCCCTTATTTCAAAATTGCATAAAGACTATCTTTTCTTGAATCCTTGCAGTCTTTTCTGTGACACTGGGGGGATCTACAGTATATTGCGGAGGGCACATCTCCCCTTGGAGTTAAATTACACATAGAAACTGAACTCCTGGCCCTGCCGCAATGAAGGGAAGACTTGGCAGCCAAGCAGGGATTTCACCCAGACACCAGCCCTTTCTTCTGAGCGCTCTGCTCTGCAGGATGTACTCTTTCCATTAGCGTCTCACTCCAGGACTCCGCAAGGACACTGTGAGAAAACCACTTTTGTCTCTTATATCAGATTTAGGGGCTGCAGTGCTCAAGCCATGAAAGCTCCACAGAGGCTGGGCAGTCAAATCCACGGAAATCAAATGAGAATTTGAGTAAAGCCCCTGGTTAATAAGTCATTCCCAAGTCCAATAAACATAACTGGAAATAAATTGCATCCATACATTTCACAGTTTGATTTACATTAAAATGAAAACACGGGAAAGACCTGCCATTGACAAGTTCAAACAATGCAAAATTCTGCACAGTTTATGTTTATTCAACCGTAATTTATAGCTTCAATATTCCATCGAGATACAAATAAATCAATAGTAGTACACTACTTGTGATTTATCTAGGAGCTCTTTAAAAAAACAGATGATTGTTTTTCTATGCTGGTAGTGCGGGTCTATCATAAAAATTGTGCTCTGTAAGGCCCAAGCAGAATGCCTTCTGACAAATGGCCTCTTTTCACAGTTCAGACAGTTTTGCTTCTGTTCAAACCTCAATCTAGCCAAGTTTTTGTATCTGAAGTGAAACTGTCACTCAGCTCTAGATTTAATCTCTGGATGTATTTTTGACAAACAAGGTTCAATTCTTGAACCTTTTAATACCAGCATCGTGCCAAGGAAATCAGTGTGGGAGCAGTGGAGGAGCATGTTCACGCACCACCTGACTGCTGACAGGAGCAGTGGTTCAGGGGTAGTAGCACTGTTATTCAATAAATATTACTGGACGCAGAAGAGAAAGGAATTCTCCTGCTGTCCCTATGGCTTCTATGGTTCTTGGCAGCATTTCTGAGGTGAGTGAGTCATTAGCAGCTGCTCGGGAGAGGAGGGAAGGCAGAGCAGCAGAGTGCCATGGCTCCTAGCTGGGTTCCTCCACTCTTCCAGGGGTTCAGGGCTTTTTTCCCCAAGAATCTGAGGTTAGAGAAGAAACCTCAGAGCTTCACATGGTGTGCTGGCTTTGGGCTTGGATTAGGTGAGAAGGCTCATTTGCTATTTGCCAAAATGGGGATTATTAGAGTAATAAAAAAAGTTAGGTTGGAAGGGACCTCTGGAGATCATTTAGTCCAACCTTTGAAGCAGAGATAGCTTTTAAAAGTCAGATTGGGGTGCTCAGGGCCCAGACCAGGTGAGTCCTGAAGATCTCCAGGGATGGATACTCCAGTGCCAATCTGGGCTCCCTTTCAGAGCTTTTCCCATGTGTTGTTCCTAAAACAGGGACAGGAGAGATGGATTTACATATCTACTTCAAGCAGGAAAGTAACTGCAGAGGCAAAGAAAGGCTGAAAGCAGTTTGTCCACCCTAATAGGGCAGAATCTGACCTTCTAGGAGGGGGATTCCCTCTCCTGCCACTCCACTTGGGGTAGGTACTGTCCTATTTTGGGGAGGAGGCAAGAATTCACTGGACAGTCACTTCAGATCCACTGTGAGTAGCAATAGCCAGCTTTCTCAGCACTGGACAGATTGGAGCCTGGAATTCCCTTAGGCCAGTGTTCCAGCAGAAGAGATCACCAGAATCAAGATACTGGCCCTGATGTTCCTTCTGGGTTTCCCATACCCCTGGCTCTCTGCACCTCAGAGCACCTTGGCAGCAGGTCCCATTTGCCAGGGTACCAAGGATGCTGAGAACGTAGCACAACACTCATCATTATGCATCAAAACACTGCTTGTTTTTTTTAGCTGGGATAGGACACTTCAAAACCCACTGCACATCTTCTGTTCCCTTAGGGCTCCGCCACTGTCAGCCTCTGTGTGGTTTTCAAATGCAGAGTGGTGTTTTCCAGGGCAGTCCTTGGGGTCTGCCCTCGGTGCTCCTCTGCTTGCTGTGCAGCCTCCCCCATCACCTCTCCCTCCCCAGGGGCCTGCCAGCATAGGAAATGGGCAGGATTTCCTGCTGCCTTCCAACCCATTTAGATCTTTAAGGGCGTGAAGAAGCCCATTTCTTCTATGTGCTTGTCTCAGTGCCAGTCAAAGCCCTGGGGACAGGGCTGGCCCCGGCATTCACACCTCTGCATTGGGTCTGCACACCATGTGGCTGGTGGCTGGCCGGGACACGGGTGCTGCAGGCGTGGGATCTGGGCTCGGGAAGCCTGCCTGGGGCTGCTGGATGAAGGGGCTGTGGGGCTGGGGGATGGCCAGGTGGGCCTAGAGCAGCTGTTTGAACTGACAGCTTAGAAGGGAGGCTTTTTGGTTTACAAGAGCTTGGGTATAGGGAAAATGAAACAGAAATGAAGTCTAAGCCCAGGTCTGGTGTTCCTGTACAGGACACAACTCCTTACCCTGTGCAGGTGGGAGCAGGACGTGGTCTGTGTTGAGCTTTGCTTTGCAGGAGAGCACTTGCATAAAAAAGAGTGAGCCCCTCTCCTGGATACATGACTTATCCCCAGTCAAGGCACTCCTCTGTGTTCAGATGCTCACAGACAATTTGTTTGCTGCCTTTCCCCACTCCTTATGGTTGAATGCCCCTGCAAGGGTCATCAACAGTGTTGGCACCTGAATCATTACATTGGAAGCCTAGGTCTCTAATGCACTAACAAGCACATTCCTCCTCCTCTGTCTCACACCTAGTGAGAGACAATAGCCTTTTATTGAAGCGTGCTACTAAATGGGAGAAAAGAATGGAAAATCTGCAAAAACTGCTCCCCAGCCCTGGCAGTTCAGCCTGGTATCTCAGAACTGGGCTTTCTCTGCTTCACACACTGCCATCAGCAAGAGCAACGCCAAGTCCATTTTCAGGTGGGAACTCTGCAAGTGGCACACAAGTCCAGGTGAAAGGGCCCTTGCCTCTCATTACCACGTCCTGCTTCTGGGGGGTGATTTGGCCAGTGTTGCAACTATTTCTCCCAGATCATTTGTTATCATACAAAGACGGCTTTGTCCATGATGCTGTTCCCAGTGACATAGCTTCATTTTACAAGTATTTCTTGGTTGATGCCACCACATTGACACTGACCTGAAGCTGGCTTGGGATCTGGGCACCCATCAGACCTTGTTGTCATAATTCCTGGGTATCTTTCAGCAGAAAATGTCTGGAAAGAGGTGGCACAGCCAAGGCTGAGCACAGGGCTGTGCTACCCAGTGCTCTCTGCCCCTCTCCTGCAGTCAACCTCTCCAGGTCGCCGGGTGTTCGCATTTCTCTCCCCCTGATTTCCTCGGATATTGTTGACATATTTCAGATTCCCCTTCAGTGTGGGAAAAGGGAACTTGGTCCTTGCTCAAGTCAGCTTAATCCAGGCCCTGCAGGCAGGGAAGGTGCCTCCAGCTGAGGTCACTGGTGGGACTGGTTAACCCAAACTTTCTTTTCTCTCTCCCTGCCCCAAAATGTCACATAATTTCTCATACTGAGGTGGCATCCTGTGAGTATTTAATTAATAATTAACCAGTATTTTGCAAAAGTCTTTGAAAGTTACAAAATTCATTAATTAGCTATGAACCTGGCATCTTTTCATCACAACTTGTTGCAAAGTAGAAGGGAGTTATCAGTCTAATATCGATTTATTTTATTTTATTTTTTTGCTTTAACTGGGGCTATTTGTCTGATGCCAGATTCATGACAGACAGCAAGAGTTTGCCATTGGCAAAACTGCATTGTGCCTTTGTCTCAGCAGGGTGCCTCATCAGGTGCCTGCATTTATGTATCAGCAGACTCCTACAGAATATTAGTGGGACATAAATGTATGCTATGTACTTTGGGTAAATCCACATGATCCTTGCTGAACTGGAATCCAGAACCAGTCCTGCCAAGTAATTAACTCACTCATTTTACAGGTTTGATTTGTCTCTGTGTCTTTGGTTCCTTTGAACTCTTTTTTTTTTTTTTTTTTTTTTTTTTTTTTAATTTCCTCTTGCTCTTCTTGCTGTGTAGTATCCCTTCATTTCCAGCGCTGCCTCGCTGGATGGACTTCATCCCTCTCCTCTCCATTTCACTCCTCCTCCATCTCCCTTTGTGATTCCAATGCTGCTTCCTGTACTACATCTTTTGGTTGAGAATTAATGGCAGCTGTGTGTTGTGCTACCGAGTGCAGTCAACTCAGACTTACTTGGGAGCTGACAATTTTGATGAAATGCTGTTTTTGGAACAAAATGTTTACAATACTTTCCTGGAGATCCCCTTCATCTACAGTCTGTCCAACTGCTTAATTCCAGCTGTGGCTAAATATGTAATGGCTAATTAGCTCTGACCATTGCAGATAGATCCTACTCTCAAGTTTCATCTGATTATTTTATGGAGTTTACCTACATAAGCTTTGTATCAGCCGTCTGAGGTGGGTGAGAGGTTATTTGGTGCAGGAATGCAGACGCTTTTGGTGAGGAACTCAGCAGCTGCATCAATTTATTTGGCACTCAGTCCTTGGAAATAAAGGATATAGATCTAACCAAACCATAACGCAGACTTCAGGGAGGAGGACTACAAGGATTTTGCATCATGTTACAACTTGGGTAGAACCCCACATTCCTGCAGCACTCCTAAGACAATGCCATGAGATCCTCAGTGCAAATAAGACATCTGCTTTATCCTTGTCAGACAGGTAACTCTTCTGTAATACAGCACCTTTGTGCAATACGGTAGAGCTTTTGATCAGTGCTAAGGAAAAAGAGCTCTTGTTTTGTAGCTACATTTACTTTACTTGTCCATTAAAAATACAGATCCAGCTCTGTTAATGGAATCCGACATGATCACAGCCGAAAGTAATACGCCTGCAGGCAAGCCAAAAAAATATTTATAGCCCATCATTAAAACGATTTGGGAAACTAATATGTGTCCTGTGTATACATATCGTACTTACTTTTTCTCCACAACAGATGCTTATCATGGATTTTCTGTATGTCTGTTGCAACGAAAAAGAGGCAGGGAAAAAATCCCAAACTGACATTATTTATTATATTGCCATTGAAAAAAGATCATGAAAGTAAGTTGTAAAAACTATTGGGCAACATTAAACTTGTGCTGCTGAGTTCACAGGCTATCTCGGGGGAATCTGTGAACTCCTGCGCGCTCTGTGAGCTGGAATCTCTTGCACAGTTCTTGGGCACTGGCTTTGTTTTTGCAGTTTACAAATTAGTGGGCTTGAGGGTAAGATAAATTATGAATGGGGGGAGATTTCAGACCAGCAAAGACTGTGGGTCTTTGTGGTGAACTTCAGAACCATTGTTTCTTCTGTCATGGCTAAGATCTTTATAATAACAAAACCCTGAGATGGGGACCGGCATTCGAGTGGCCATCAGAGTGGGTGTGTAAATAGAGCCATGTGAACTTCTCAACCAGTTGGGGTTTTTCACTGGTAACTGTAGGCTTGGAGTGACTGAAACTTGTAAATCGGTGTCAGATTTACAAAATTGCTTTGACAAATCCCTCCGCTCATGAAAAAAAAAAAAAAAAAAAAAAAAGAAAATATCCCCTCTGGCATTTTCTGAGGAAAACATTTTAGTTCCTTCATTATAAATGTTCTGTGTAAATGTTTAATTTAGCTTAGTTTAGAACAAATGTCTTAAAAATATATCAAGATTGAAACAAAAGGTTGTTTGGGGTCAACCCAGCATGTTTTTTTGTTTTGTTTTGTTTTTCATCTCATCAAAAAATAAAATGCAAATATATTTTTTTCAGGTGGATCCACATCACATTAAAAAAATGTCCTTAATTATCTACTGGAACTGCAGGTGAACTAAAAGTCTGTTATTCACTGACTTTTTGTGCAAAGCAGTCTCAGAATTAGTTCAGATGTCACAGCAAAGAGGTGCAAGTCCAATTGTCCATTGTTATTTCTTATTTTACAGAACAGAACAACTCTGCCCTTGAGGCAAGAGGCGGAGGGGAATTTGGGGCCTGGTTTCAAAGCATTTATCATTAATGGTTACACCGGGGCAGCTAAGTAGGAGCTGAAAATCAGGCCAAGAGAGTCATACGACAGGAAAAATGCTTATTGCATTAACAAAGGTATAAATCAGCGTGGGCCAAAGTGTGTGAAATCACTGAATTCCCAGGGAATTAAAAACTTTTCATTTTGTTTCAATAAAGGCAACAGAAGCAAGGAAAGAGGATGGCTCTTCCGAGGTCACAGCCTCTGGGGTTGCTAGAAAACACGCAGGAGAAATGGTCCCACGCAGTTCCCCAGGGCTGCAGAGGGGCACCGAAGGACAGATCACTTAATTCAATTTTGTTAAAACTCTGCAAAAACAAATTTCCATTTGGAAGCGATAGAGGAAGCAGAGCTGCGTGTTGAAGTGCTCTGAGGAGGTACGCTCTGGTTGGTAGTTATCTGCTGTGGAATAAACAGTCCCACCAGGGACCACAGATCTGTGGTGAGGTACCCAGGCTGTGTGATGTGGTCCTCTCTCCTTGCCTGGATTCTCTACAGACTTAATTCAGTTGCTGTCTTTGGCTGTAGTTTGTTATCACATGCTTTCTGCCAGGAGCAAGAGTAATAGCCCATGATTTACGGACACGGCTGGTGGCCCACACTCTAAGGAGACAAAGTCCATTTTACCCTTGCTGTGCACCACGGGGACCATGAGAGTCATGGAGAGCTTGGTCAGGGCTCCACACGGGGAGAGAGTTTTACTTTGCACCTGAGCTGGTGACTTGAGCCCCCTAGAGAAATATGAGAAATACAGCACATCCTCTGCAAATTCAGCGTTGTTCCTATAGGCAAAGGATGTTCTTTCTCAGAATTTATAAGGAAATATGCTGAATAGTTTATAAAGTGAAAGTAATTAAAATCTGGGCCCATTAGCTGTGCAGTACCTACATCAATTTTATTTATTTTATTATGTTATTTTATTTTATTTTATTTTATTTTATTTTATTTTATTTTATTTTATTTTATTTTATTTTATTTTATTTTTAATTTTTATTTTTTTCCCCAAAATCTGTTAAAGATACCTGACTCTCGAAACTCCTCATAGGATTCAGACTCATGGAAACAAGGCCCTGCAGCCTTCCAGCCCTGCCTGAGTGCTTTCCTCGAACTGCAGCACCTTCCAGAGCTGGTGAATACGAACTGCACAGACTGCAGCCCTCCAAGCACAGTATTTTATTGTGCTGTGGGTTTGGCTGGTGAAAGCATGTACCACAGAAACTGTGGTGATTTTTGCCACACAGCTTCCCTTCACATGCTGGTGTGCACCAGCACTGACTGCCCTGGCTATGGAGGTGCATTCAGCACCAAATAAATTCTCAATTTCTGGATTTTGCCTCCTCTGCAGAAGCTGTGCACAGCGTTCACTTTGTGGATATTAACAGGAAACTAGGAAGTACCCAACAGATTTCTTAGGCCAGTGTGATGCTGTAAATGACACGACTTGAACCGACACTGGGACTGGGACCACGATCTACAGTGCTGAAGGCATGAGTCTGCCTCGTCTGAGAGAAGAGATGAAGCTTAATGCTTAGAAATGGCCTCAGCTTCTTCTGGATTTAACCACTAGAGGGAACGACAGCCAAGTTTCTGTTTAGTCCGATGTCAGACTGCTGTGTGTACCTGGCATGACAGCCGGCTGCCAGCCCTGCATTGCAGCCAGGTGCCCTCTGCCTGCGCCGGGCTGAACTCACACAGACACGCAGAGCTTGCGGGACCACTCAGGCTCTCAGGTTCCCTTTGCGTGTGAGAAGGTGCTAGCAAATAAAATCCCACCCACGGCGCCAGGGCCTTTTCATTAGGAAAGGCCGTGAGTCTTCCAAGAAGATTTTCTCTCCTAGCCATCGCTGGATTTCTCCCTCACTGTTTAAGAAACCCTCAGTCCAGCCAGAGCAGTGAAACTCTGCCACGGTGCAGAGTGGGATGGAGGAGAGATGTGGAACAGGGAGATGAGGGGAGATGGTGGGGGAACAGTAGGGTGGAAGCACATCTGTTTCACCAGGATCATGCCCTGATTTCAGTGATCCTGGGTCTCGCAGTATTTACAGGAAGGAATATTCAGTGGAGAGATGTGTTGCATTTCCAGCAGAGCGAATGAACATCCACAACAACAGAAAGCAGCCCTAAATGTCGTAAACATAGGAATAACCGAGTCTCAACACTGAGTGCATATCTAGATCCATGCTAATGGAGTAATGAAAGACAGCTTTTTACCGTATGCTTTCCATATATGATAAAGCGATCCATATGTTTTTGTGTCCCATAATTCCTTCCAAAGCAAACATCTTAAACACTGTAATATAGGTGCTATTTGAAACTCAAACTAGCCTAATAAGACAATTACAAGAATGCATAAGCCACATGCTAGGAAATAACAATTATGTAGCAACATAAAATATGTACAAATGCATACTTATTTATGTTACTCAAACATGCTGCCACAAATGGCTTTTCAATTTCCTGGGTCACAAACCAAACATTTTCTGCATAATATTGTGACCAAAATCTATCAATAAACATAATAAAATTTAATTGTTCCCCCCTCTTCCAGCCTAAATCATTAGGCACAGTTATGTTATCCTTTTCCACCTGTTTCTATCAACTCCATAAGTCACAGAACTCTTGGAAAACACTCAATAAATGGTTGTCTCTCTGGCAAAGTGGAATGTACTTCTTTGATATTTTAAAATGTAATATCTCACTGGCATTTTGCTTCCTGGCAGGTAATGTCTCTGGAATGACATTTGCAGTGAATAAAAGGCTTTTAAGCTCACTGTTAGAAGTGTGAAATGTCAGCTGTAAGTAGGAGTCCTTATTTGTTCCTGTTCTTTTGGGGGAAGGCATTTGAAAAGAAACTTGATTGCTGCTTCATGGTAAAAGTTACCCTCGTGTTCCAGGGCTGCCCCTGGGGCAGGGACACCAGGCACCTTCACAAGCTGCTTTCTGTCATCTCTGCCAGAGAGGACGTTTTGGCAGGTTTGGAAGCGAACAAACAAGACTTCCATGATACCACAGCAAGGGATCTGTGACATTGCTGAGAAATGCAGTCATTGTCACTGGGCTGGACTGGCTGGGGTGGCTGCTGCAGGAGCGTCAGGGCAGAGATGGCAGTGGGGGTACACTCCTCCTCTCATGAAAGCCAGTCCGGAGATGCATGTACCCTGCCAGCCCTTCCTGATCAAGTGCAAAAGGGGAGAAGAGAGCATTCAAATGCAAGTCTGCCCTCTGAACGTCCATGGCAAGGGAGCAAAACCACTAAAACAGAGGAGATCTGGCTGAGATGCAATGAGTTTGCTGCTTTATTTGCTGCTTTGATACTTTGGGGTCAGTGTTCTGTATTTCCTCCAGTGAAAGCCAGCTACTTTGCCCCATGACAGCAGCTTTACACGTCCATTTGTTGAGAGGAGAATGCTGCCTCGGGAGGCCATAAAGGAGCATGTAGCCTTCCCTGGATTTGTTGCATGGGTTCGAGGTTGCGGGGCTGCTAATTTTAAAGGGAGCAGTTAATAGCTGAAGCTAGCTCCTGCTGCCAGCATCACCTTGCAAAACAATTGTGAGTGTGTTATTAGGGAGCATTAGGAGCGGGAGCACATATGGATGTCAGTGGGATTGGGGCCCACTTGCAGGGGGATGCGCGGGGCTGCAGGTCTGGGGGTGGGATGAGGGAGTGAGACACATGGGGACATGGTGGGGGAAGGTAACTGGAACAGGGGGTTTTGAGGGAATTAAGTGAACTGGGAACCAGTTTCAGCGTGGTTGGATTGGTTTCCAGAATTGTGTTGAATATGATAAGCTGTTGGGAAGAGAAACAACAGGGTGGGATTTTAAGACACCAGACCCTTTCCCCTGGATAGCTGCAAACCAAATGGTTTTGGCTTTTTGTTTTGAAAGGACATTATTCATTTAGAAACAGGCATGATAAAAAAACATGTTTACAAGAGTTAAAGATCACGAAAACAGGAGAAACCCCTGAATTTTAGTTGTAGCAAAAATGATATTTTTATGATAATTTTTTTTTCTTTTGCTTTCAGTATATGCCTGCTGCTCCCCCCATCCTTTTTCCCTGACCCTGGCTTCCCGGTTGTCCACCAGCTGAGCCCTGCTTGGCTGCCTGCAGCCTCCAGCTGTGTTCAGCATGGTTTGGCTCCAGGAGGAGCAGCCATCTTGCCCTGCGTGCTCCATGCCTAACTTCTGCTATCTAAGAGTAAACATCTAGTGTGCTTTCAGCTCCTTCAGCAGCCACCGAGGAGGGAGCAGCTTCTCCAGACTGTAGTGGGAGGTCTGCTGGACATACCCACACGTCCCTGCGGGCTGTGCTCAGTGTTCTTGCACAGGGGTAAAGCAGTGGGGAATTCAACACAAGTAGACTCACTGGGTACGCTGTACTTAAAAAAAAATTAAAGCTTTTTTCCTGAAGCAGACCACAGTGACTCTGAAGGGATTTACTTCCCATGCAAGAGGAAGCCGATGTAGAGACACATGAGCTCTCCAGCCTGTTAATAATAACAAACTAACAAACCCCTCTCCTAAGTTTGCTGTTCCACATAGTCATGACCAAGTGCTGCCTTGTGCAGGAAGCTGAGCAACACACAGGCTCCAGAAATGTTTCCACGAAGATTTTAATCTGCGTAATCTAAGGAGCTTTCTTACAATAAGCCATTGAACCCAGCTCATCTGGTCCTGTCCTTGTGTTTAGAGCAACTCTTCCTTCGCATGTGCGTAGGGTGCTGTGTCTGGCTGGCCAGACACCCTGTTTGCTGTGTCGTGTCACAGCTTGTCTGTGGCACGAACTGTGCTCCTGGAGTTCAGATGGGGACAACAAATGGGTCTCACTTTCCCCACACAGTTGGGGTTCACTGCCCCCCAGCTCAGGCACCGAGCTGGAGATATAGCTCTTGCTGGAGTTGTGTGGGACATAGCTCTACCGAGCTTCCCAGTGTGGTGGGACCGGCAGGAATCCCTCCAACATCTCCAGGTGATTCTGGTCTGAATGAGGCTCCTGGCTGGCAGCCCCACATCTGCACACCCTAGTGAGCAGGGCCAGAAATCTGTGTTCAGCCACGGGGAAGGCACAGGGGGAGAGATGGGGATGGGGGAAATGCTGCTCTCCTCTGCTGCTTCAGCTCCGGGAGTGCGTCATCACTTTCAAATGTGCAAGCCAGAAAGTAAAAATGAAAGACGAAAGTTTTGAATGAAATAAAGCATTCCATTCAGATTTGGTCAAATTCGAAAGACTTTTTATATTTAAAAAAAGAAAAGCAAAGCACATTTTGTAACAGCCATTTCTCATTCAAACCAACAGTGTTTGACTTTTGCAAGAACAGATTTAATTTCCCTTGACAGCAGCAATTTGGAGATGAGTTTGTGAAACATATTGACATTGCTAAATCTTCTATTTGTTTCCTTTAAAAGAAAAGGTTTTAAACTTACGATTTTTTTTAGGTTTAAAAATTTTTAAAAACGGGTGAAAAAGTCCTTCTCTTTTCTTTTCATGTCAAACAAGGAGGCTGTGTTTGCAGCCCACATGCCAGCCCAGACCCTTGGCAGTGTATAAGCTCCCTCAGTCAAGTGAGAAGACCTGACCGTGAGACCAATAAATTCACAAATCAAAACTATCCTTCCTGAGACTGAAAGAAGTTTATTGCTGGAAAACAAAGTCATACACTGGTTTTCTTTCATACCACCGTGATAAAGTCCTCGAGACAATGAGGTATTTATCCCAGGTTTCCTTGGTTTAAGAAAACTTTCAATGCACAGAGTGAAGCACTGTTTATATTAAGCTGAGGCAATAATGGGCTTAGATAAGGTATTTTCCCCAAATAGTCATGATCCGTAGCTCTCAGGGCTGCAGAGAGGGGACATGGCTGAATCACCCAGCCCTGATATGAACAGCAACCTCCTGGCTGTGCAACCACGGGGCCAGTCTCTGCACAGCGTGCCACAGGCTGGGGTGACGCTCTGCGTCCCCATTGTCCCCGCGGGCTGGGGCTACACCTCGCCGGCTGGCGGCCTTTGTTCAGTACAGGAAGATGACCGCATGGCTGTCCTTGCTCTGTGGCTCCAGGGTTTAAAAAAAGCCTTCCCTCATGAGTCACAGCGCGTGCTCACCAGCCAACTGCACTCGGCTTCCAAGCTATTTGCTACATAGCCCCTGGCTCTACCTCCACCCTCCTTTTTGTTCTTTTTAAGGAAAGCTGGACGAAAATGGGATGTTTCCAAAATTTGGTGGTAAAAAATAAACAGTGTTTTTATTTTTTTTCTTCTTTTTTCTTTGTCTTTTTTTTTTTTTTTTTTTTTTTTTTTTTTCCCCAGGAGGTCCTGTTTTGAGGGCTGCATGTTATCCCCAAACTCCAATGCCACTCATATGTGGCTAGCACGGTGCCAGGAGCAGCGAGAGCCTGCTCTCCAGGCAAACCATGCGGTGTAACAGAACTGGTGGCATTCTGTGTGGAAGACAGGGCAGGACAAATGAGGAAGTGATGAAGTTCAACATTTCAAACAAGCAGTTTGTGTTTGGAGCTACGCAGATTGAGCTCTTTGGAAAAGTCAGAAACTAGAGAAGTAAAAGACTAAACATTTGAGGGTGAAACAGAACATTTGTGCTGGTACATTTTGCAACACATCATACTTTTTCAATTATAAGAATACGGTGACATGAGATTCCTACAGGGATTTCAAAAATGAAAAGTCATTTTGAACCGAAAGTCCCAAGCGGCTTGTTCAGAAAGGAATTAATTGGAACGTTTCTTTTTTCTCAATGCCTTTTGTAGCATTCTTTCTTCTGTCTAAATGACCATGACATCTGAATTAACACAAATTTGCAAAGCAGTTTGTGGTCTCCAAACCTACATTTTTCTTTGAAAAGAGAGTCAAACCTGCATTTTTTGTAAATCTGCATGCAAGGTCTGCCTTGTGCAAGGAATGGCCAAAACCTCAGTTCGGCCCATCCTTGAAGTGTTCCTGGACTGACAGACAGGCTTGCATGGCCAACTTCAGCTGTGACTTGGCTGATGCTGAGGAAGGGGAGCGCTGAGGCTGCTCTCATTCTGAAGTGAATGCTAATATTGCCGAAATCAGGGCAAAACATCCTCTTGTCATGTGATGGGGTCCAGATCTCAGTCTCCTGCGGTGTTGGGAGCACGTCTGTTTCCAGGCTGGCTGGGGGTTTTATTGCAAGCTAGGATATCACCTGACCACTGTTAAATGTGCCTGCAGGCACAGAAATCGGGGGACTGAGTTTCTGGGTGGTGGAGCCCTCACTCAGCTCTGGCCCTCCAGCTCCTCAGGTGGACACTCCTGACAAAGCAGGGAGAGAAGATGTCATTATATTATATAATTACTGTAATTATTCTCCATTGACAGTCCACTTTGGCTTTCCATAAGGCAAATGAGAAGGAAGAGGGATTCATTATGATTTTACATACATACTTCATCAGAAAAAGCTACTATGCTGCACCCCAGCTGGTTCCTTTTCCTGAAGTCACCCACAGCCACGCTGGTGGCCCAGGGACCTTTCTGGTGGCCTTCTCCTCCCTTTGCTCCCAGCGGGGCAGTGCCTGACATGCAGCCCCGCAGCTGCCTCCCCACCAGAGGGGCACGGAGATGCTCGGCCCCAGCTCCCGGGAGGCTCCGCAGTGCCTGACCACAGGCAGAGAGATGACCTTCTCAACTGGAAAAGAGAGGGGAAACTTTCCATCCCATTTTGGTTATTTATTCACTTTTGACTGAAAGCCAGAGTTTTCCAATGAAAGTAAACAGTGTTCATGAAAAGTTTCTAATAATTGCAAGCTGTGTTTTCAGTGAAACCCCAGTATTGACAGTTTTCTGTACATCCTACTCTAGGCTTTTCAAAGGAGGAGAACTATAAAGCCCATATGCTGCCTTCTGGTAGGAATTTTTTCCATTTAAAACAAATCTGTGAAAAATGGAGCGACTGTTGAGTTTCTTTGATTATCTCTATTTCCCACCCCTCTGTGAAACAGCACTGGACCCGAGGTGAATCCAGTGCTAATGCTGCATGGTTGTGGGCCAAGCAGACCGGCCGCTATCGCTGTCCCAAAAGCCTCAGCCTGCCGGTAATCTGCTGATGAACTGTAATAAATGGTGGGCTTCATCCTGGCCAGGAAGGGGGGTAAGTCTTGGCTGAGCTCTGGCACCCCATGCTGGCCCCATGATGTCAGTCTGTGTGGGGAGCAGGGAGGACACAGCTTTACTGGAAATCTCACCCTTTCCACTCCAGAAGTCGCCTGTTTTTAGCAGCAGCAGTGCAGATGAGAAGAACATTTGCCCAATTCAAGGACAGCCTATTTTTGCCTGCTTTGCCCCATGACAACCACCCAAATCACCGTGGGACACGCCAGACGTGCCGATGTCAGCGTCGCCAGTTTCCGAGGCTTGTCTCAGGCTCCCTGCCCAAATCCTGGGGCTTGGGCTTGCCCTCTGCAAGGCTGGACAATGCTCGGCCTTGATGGCCCTCACGGTGCCAGACCTGGAGCCTCTGCTCACTTCCCGCTGGGAGCTCTCCCAGCAAAACCCCAGCTCGCTCGGGAGTGGAGCGCCGTGTGCCGAGTTACCTTTGTCTGCGGCCGAGACCGGGGTTCCTGCGTTTGTGCTGACCTTGTTCCTGTCTCCTGCCTGTCCCTCAGCTGCCTGTCTCTGCCGGTTTCCTTCTCTTCCGGAGGGCTGGGCACTGGAGCACACACACCGCAGCCCCCGCTGCCCTCCCAGGACATGCCATGGGCCTGTGTGGTGCCACCACCACCTGCTCCTGTCCCCAGGGCTCCTGCTGGCATGGACACAGGGGACACAGGAGCAGACAGGGATAACCCAGATGGGCAAAGTCCTCGCTCTGCACTTGCTGCACTCCAGCGGTGGCTTTATGGCTTTAGCACGTGAATTAATGTCAGTACAGTCCTCATCCCCACAACAGGTTTTATTCTGCTTTTTTCTTCCCATGGCTGCTGTGGTACACACAAAATGCAGATTCACAGAGGGATATGCATTGGGTAGCTGGGGAAAAAAGGGGATGTTTTAGTCAGGGATTCTCACCAAGCAATGAATATCACTTGAAGATTGCATAGTAGTTGTGGAAAGTCAATTTTCAGTTCAAAGTTTTTTTTTTTTTTTTTTTTTTTTTTTTTTTTTTCCTTTGTTTTATAGGGAAAAATATGACATAACAGAGATATCTCAGTGATTTATTTGTGTGGTCAAAAATGCTTTGATTTTGGAAAGTAAATGCCAAATACAAGGTGAAATTCACGGCAATCCCACAATTACCAGCCAACCCCCAGATGAAGTATGCCTGTGTGAAACATTCATTAACTTTTCTGTAATCATGATCTGATTGGAAGCAGGTCAGGCAAACATGAAAGACTAATTTTGGGCAAAGAAATAGTTTTCTGTGAGTGATTAGGATATGTACTCATGGGTAAAGCATTTTGCCAATGTTAGCTGCTGTACAAACATATTCATAACTGTTATTAATGGAATAAGGAAATATTTTAACAGACAGCAGTCAAGATGAGCTTTTCCAAGCCACATTTTCTATAGAGGAATATGAATACATGTATGTCAGGACTATCTATACATCCATCCAGAAAAGATAGCAGGTGTTTTGGCCAGCTGAAATGGTGTCCGTGGGGCTGTAGTCTCTCCCACATAGCTTTGTGATATCAGCAGAACCCCAGTGCCCAAAGGCAGCTCTGCCTGTCCCCCAGGAGCTCAGGGGAGGGACAACAGGTGGCTGGGGGGTTTTGGTAATGCTTCTTTCTCTTCCTGGCTTGTTGAGCTACTGGTCTATTTTTAAATATTTTTTTATTTTATTTTATTTTATTTTATTTTATTTTATTTTATTTTATTTTATTTTATTTTATTTTATTTTATTTTATTTTATTTTATTTTATTTTATTTATTTTATTTTATAGTGTAAACTCATTTTTTCCTCCACAGGAAGAATATTTCTTCTGAACACCCTGACTCTAATTCCTGAGCACAGAGAGCTGCCTCCTGGAGAAGTGTTGCTGAAAAAGAAAAGGGGAGAAAATGAGGTGTCTGCACAACTGTATCTTACTAGAAGCAAAGACCTTGCATGCTGTACTCCTGCTAGCATGGGCACTGTAATGCTCATTTTACCAGGACAGGGCTATGTTTGCCTTCTCACATAGCCAGTCTCTGCACTGCGGTGCCCAGGGACCGGTCCCACTAGAATGGTGGCACTGGCACTGGTAAGTGCTTGCTGCTCCTGAGAATTACTAAAATGCTTCTCTGGCCTAAAATTTTGGTCTCTGATGGAACAAGGAGACCATTGCTGGAGATGGGCTGTATGCTGCAAGGCAGTGCAAGAAGGGTGGGCACAGGAGTAAGTGATGGCAAATTTATGAGGTCCCACCTTATAAATTTATGTGAAAAGCAATAAAAGTGGTTTTCAGGGTGTATCTGTATGTATATACATCAATTCATGATAGAGCCACAAAAGCCCCATTTCCTTTGTCAGCACAAGAGCTTGCTGAACCACAGAGATGCTGGAAAGGTGCAGAGGTCAAACCCACTTTAGAGAGGTTTTTAATAGCCCTTAAATCCCTAGCTGGGATTGTGAAACTCCTACTGGGGTGCCTAGAGAAGGAGCCTCCTTATCTCTCCACTATGGTGACCTGCTGATAAAGTCCAGCTGCTTGAATGGGAAGCCACAAAACAGTTGTATATCAAAAAATTCCCCAGACCTTGATAAAACGGTGGCCAGGAGGAGCCTGGTGCAGATGGGATGTTCTTCATCATTCTTCTTCAAATGCTGAAAAAAAGTCTTTTTGAGTAACAGTAGCAATGTTTTTTTGGGTGGGACAGAGCTCATGCAGATAAAGCCGCCTGTCTTTCTCTTTCTAGGTTTCGTCTCCCAGAGAGGAGCTGTGGCTGCTGCTGCAAATGCAGGCTGACAGCTGTCGGAGAACCCCTTCTCCTGCCCCTTCCCCTCTGCTGTGGGTTAGCTGCTTGCTGCGAGGAGCCAGATTTGTTCTATTAAAAGTGTGTTCCCGGGTGGAGGGAAGTTCTCATGCACTCTGCCCCGGGCAGCCTGACCCGTGTTGGCTGCAGTGTGAACAGCCTTGTGCTCAGCCCAGCTGGGTGATCAGAAGCAGACCACAGCGGGTGCCTGCCCTGCTCCCCCCTCTGAATGATGCAGGGAGAGCAGGGCTCGGGGCTGCCAGGGCAGAGTCACTGTCCTGGCTCCTCACTTCACCCCTCTGCTGCCCCTCACCAGGCCTGTTGTGCTGCCCTGATAGCAGAAGCGGCACGGGGAGGTCTCACACGCCCTCAGAGAGGTGACACCCAACATGCTTCCCAGCCCTGGTGTGGGCTGGTGGCCCCTGGGGGAACATGGGGCTGGGATGCTCCCTGCTTCTGTAGTGTGCACTGCCAGGTGCTGGCTGAAAGGGGCTTGTCATCCCACACCCCCTGGGACAGTGTGGGACTGGGCTCCCAAAGAAAGCACCTAGCTGTGATACTGTAAACAGAAAGAAAACCTTTCAATCACTAGGCTGCCCTCTAACAAGAAATTAATAAAGCTCCCACTTAAAAGGCAGCGAAACTCAATGTCCAGGCCAGGAGGGCGGCAGGCAGAGAAGCGGAGTGACCTCCGTGTGCTGCAGGATGCTGTGGCAGTGAGAAGCTGCTCCACTTCCCTGCATCTTCTCAGAGTGAAGCGGGAGGATTTGCCAGTTTGTGAAGCCAAAATATTTTGATAGTAAAACGTCTCAAGTTCTCACACAATTTCAACAACATCTGGTTTCTGGGAGTGACTTTTCAGGGTGTATTACAAAAGACAGACTCGGTTTCTTCCCAGGGAAAGTCCTTATCAGGGAAACGCCTCTCCGACGAACTTCCTGCACAGGGACATATCCTGAGGAGAAGGAGGTTTGATTTTCCCCTTGTTTGCAACATCAGATTTAGAAAGAGAATTTTCTGTCTGCCAGCATTTTAATGTTCCTTCACTTGAAGAAATCCCACCAGACCTTTTCCAAGAGCACCCTCTGATTTAGACACCTGGAAAAAAAAAAAACTCTCTCCAGTTAGAAGGTGTTTGAACAGCTTACAGGGTACCTTGTGGTGAAGGTCACCTAGAAGGGGAGCTAGGCAGGGTTCTTGGTCCCAGTTTCCACACAGTCCATCATTTTTTAGTCTCAGTCCAGACAGGCACACTGAGGACCTCAACCAAGGTTGGGTGGTGAGTCTGTGGCAGAGCAGAGGCTGGCATTCAGCATTCAGACCTCTGGCCAAATTTCTGGCCCACCTCTCCTCCTTCATACCCTCACACATGGCTGGATTTTCCTCTTTTAAGAACAACTGGATTCATTCATCAGATAAATACCCTCTAAAGGGAGAGCTACTTTTGGGTGAGAAGCCCAGGATGTGACACTTTTACCATAAAGTTAACGGGCAAAATTCCTGGGCACTTATCATTCCTACAAGAGTCCTCAAAGCCCATTTTCCTCCCAGGGACAGCTGCATCTGCACCTGGGTGAGGTGAAAGCACCCCCTCAGGGCCTGGTGGAAGGAGCTGCTGTGGCTACAGGGACTTGGGTGATTCCCAAGGCCTGGGCCTGTCATGAAGGGCAAGATGGTGCCTCCTTGAGAGGGGACCTCTTCACTGGCTCATTTGGTGGATGTCGCCCTTAACAGCCCATCTGTTACCCCCCTACCAGCACCTTGCACTCTGCTGCAAACTACACCTTGGTCTGAGGGTAAAGATGTGAATCCCAGAGCACTTAAATAATGACATTTATGCATCCTTTGAATGAAAAGCAGTGCACCCTGTACCCAATTGTTTTATTCATTGAATCAAGTGAGTATGTGACAGCCCAAGCAAATTCCTGCCTGTTAGCTAGGAACACAGTTACTCCTGAAGTTCTTTATAAACTTCTTTTGGCAGAGGTACAAAACGCAGAGAAGTTACCAAGGCACATTCCCCACAGCTGCTGTAATCTTTACAAACCGATTTCTTATTGCACCAAGGGAATAAAAATAATGATATTCACAATAATAACAATGATGACGATGATGACATAGTTATTACATTTTCATCAGAGGATCCCTAAGCACCTTATAAACTATATATATACAGCTAAGTTTCAGAATAAATAATACTGCAAGACATATAAGTATTATACTTTATTTTGCATGGTCCCATTAGGCTAAAGAAACAATAGAACAAATCCTAACTTACAGACTACCTTAACTTTAAACTTTCTTCTAATCATAATGTTAAAACTTGAAATAGCCTTCCCCCCGATGCTTTTCTCTATAAAAATTTCCATCTTGAAATATTTTGAAGAAATCTGGACATGAATCAGAAAGCACAAGAATACATGGAAATCCCCTCAGCCCTTCTTATGTTGTTTTCAGCAATTCTACTTGAGGTGTGAAAAACTGGAAATTTCTTATTTTGAAAACACTGCTACTGTACTAAATAAAAGTAGCAAAGTACTCAAACACACTTCTGGGCAGCTCTTTTATTTTATCCAAAAAACATGTTTATTTAGGGAAAAGACCTATTGGAAAGTTTTTATCTTTTACAAAAATATGGAGATTATTTCAGTTTACCCTCTTCACTTTGGGTAAAATCCTTTCCTAATTACAAAACAAAAAACTTTCATAATTAATTCACCTCACCTTCAAATCCCTCATTTTTCCTACTATCTCTTTGTAAATGATTAGGTAGGACAACGTTTATTATCTTGTTATGTATTTGTTTGTCCCTTATTGGTCCTCTAAGCTGATGCTACAATGGTGTACATATACAATTATGCAGTTTACTAACCAAAGACATTCTATTCAAATTAAATACTCATTAATATAGCTTGAAGCATGTGCTAAAGTACTCATAGAGTCTGGGTTATTAGTTTTCTCTGTTGGATTGTTTGCATATTACATATTTTATGGGAGAGAATAAAAAAAACCCAAACCCTTTAAAACCAAGAAAAAATGTTTGCAAAGACAAGACACCATCCCTCCGAAACCTTCTTATGAAAAGTAGCAAGTGCTATAAAGCCACAGACAATAAGTTAGTCCGGCCAATTGAAACTAATAATTACATATTTCCCTTTAAATGACTTGCCCAAGGTCACGCTGCAAATCAATAGCAGATTCGATAATTTAGCCCAAGAGTCCTGAAACCCAATATCCTGCTCTCACCACTAGAAACCACTGCTCAACTGGCTTCCAATCTGTGAATGATACATTATGTAGGGAGAAAAATTATAGGTGTTTTCTTCCTTGTGTGCTCCCAACATATAAAGAATTTCTATTTTCCTCAGTCTAGGATAGTAAATACCAAGGCACGTTTTCTGTAAAAAATGTCTTGAAAAGTTGTCAGAAGCTGCTGGGTCTGCTGGCTGAAAATTACACCTGGGGCTGCTCTGAGCGTTACTAATCTTGTGTGCATTTCTTTTCCTTGCTTAAAGAGTAACTCCTATGGCCAAGCTGATAAATATCCAAGTAGCAGTAACAACCAGAAAATAATTTGTTTCCAATGAGAAAATTTCTCAAATATTTTTATCCAATCTGCTGGCAATATCTTGATATTCAGCTAGGTACAGATTTACTACTATTTTTTTCAAAAACTCATTTCTTTTTACATTTCGAAACTCTTTTTTTCCCCCATTATTTTCTTGCCAATAGTTGCAATAGAATGAATAAGATTGAGGGGCTCTCCTTTCATTTTCCCTGTTTTTCTCCACTCTGTATGTTCCAAAGTATAAATATGTCCAATGAGGACAAAGTTGTAAAAACAAACAGAAGTATGTAAAATTCTGTTTCTTTTTAATGTTTTCAAACAAAACATGAATGTGAAAGCACTAACCTCTGGATTTCCCCTTAGAATTTTAAAAGAAAAAGAAACAATTCTGCATGAGGAATTCACGCAGTGTGCAGAAAGGAAAGTCACTGCATCTGTCCTCTTGGGACCCCTTCAAGCAGTGATGGGGAGGGGGAGCCCAGAGCCTATAGGAGAAAGTCAGGACTGGCCCTGCAGTACTTTGGGTGCAGGGAGCTGAACAGCAGTGCATCCTGCCTACAGTTCCTCTCTCTGATCTGGGAGACAGCAATCTCCTTCCACACCACCAAGGCTGGTTGGAGACACGGTGCTGAATTTGCTGCATGCTCCGTCAGCTTCAAACTCAGAGCATGGGCTTATCCTTCAGTGCCTCCCCTGGATGTGTGCTGCAAGGTCACCATCAATTTTCCTGCCATCCCTGCTCTTGTGGCAGCCTCCCACAGCAGGTGTTCCTTGAGCCACCCGCTCTGAGCACACCAGCTCATTTGTCAGTTCTGACCTCAAGCTGCAAAAGCTTTTCCCTGCCCTTCATAGAGCACATGTGCAGGGAGTTTTAATTAGAATAGATTTTATTGCCAGGCAGGAAAGGGCCCCACTCAATTCTCCAAACACATGGTCCCCACAGCCCCGGCCAGTAACAAGGTTATGAAGACACTCTGACAAGACTGCTTAAGAGTTGGCTGGTGTCATGCTTGGATGTTGCACATGTGTACCCTTTCCATTCTTGACCCCCAGGATGGCATAAACCTTATGCCTGTGAGGTAGCAGCAAGCCAGGTTTATGTTATCCCTGATTCACAACCAAACAAAATATCCCCCCACCCCTCAGGATGTCCTCTCTTCAAGACATTGAGTCTCAGGAGAAGGAGTTATGGAGCCTCCTGAGACCCTCCTGTGCAGTGACTCACCAGGGCTAGGTGGAGAAACCCCAAAGGGAGCAGGTGGTGGGAGGCCAGAGACACTGAGAAATCAGCATCATGGGTGCTCCTGAGGGGTTAGAGCTCCTGGCAGGTACCCTGAAGGATCCCAGGTTCTGCCAAAGTTCAGATTCCTGGTGGTGAAAGCAGTGTCTAACTACACACACAAACCAGATAATGTGGGTAATGGCAATCTGGGAAGGTCAGGCCAGCCTATGCCTTGTGGGGAAGGTGAGCCTCTCCAGGCAGCACGATGCTCCTTGTTTGAATGGATACAACAAGAGCCATGACTGATGATGCTTTTCCAAAAGGCTTGCTTATTGTGCATACTTGACTTGAGACATCTTGTGCTGGCCTGATTTTAAGGCAGCAAACACATGGACCTAAATAGATAGGTGTAAGATGTCTTGTAACCAAGAACCTCAGGTCACCATCACCTTCTTAAACCTTTGGCTATGCTGACAACTACCACATTAGAGCTACAAATGGGTAGCATAGCCCCAGAGAAGCAGCTGAAGCAGGTACAAGACAGAAAGAAAGCCCCAGGTAGCTCATAGTCTGTATGAGTCAACAACATCACTGATTTCTTCACACCAAGCTCACCCACACCTTCCTGGCTGGGCAAGGGTCAGCTGCGTCACAGCAAACCATCAGAGGAAGCTATCTCTGGGCCATTTAGCGTTACAGATGATCTTCAGTGCACACCAGTGCCAGATATATTGGAGAACTGAAGCAATCCATGATTGACCTGATAAACACGGCATTTTTTAGTGATTTCTCTCTGCAAATAGATGCAAGCCCTGAAGAAGAGAGCTGATTGCTCCTTTCACCTTACAACACTGGCTACATTAGCAATAGCATCAACCATTACCGACTCCTTATAGTGCCTCATTTTAAGAATAGCCATTCCAGTGCACTGCATGCTATTTTCTGCAAGGCATGAGGAGGTGATGGCAGGGCCATTTGAGCCTTCAGATGATAGGAAGTAACGCAGAACAGCCAGGCTCTGGGCACAGCTCTTTGCCAATGCATACATTTCGTTGGTTTTCAGAACAGCAGGAGTCTGGGAAGCAGAGCAGAATTTTGGTCCCTCATCTAAGACTTGGCTGTATACAGATTTGCTCTCTTAAGCAGAATGATGAGGTCTGTTCTTTCTCAGTCTGGCTGTAGGATTGAAAATGGAAGCTTATTGTTATCATAGTCCCATAAAACTCAAACCCAAATCTAGCCCTTGGCTACCTTGGGTGAATTTCTTATGGATGGCAGAATGGCCCAAGAATTCTTAAAGGAAGCTGTGAGAAAGAGTTGATATAAAAATGTACCCAAACCCTGGCATTCCAAACTAGGGCCTTGCTCCCCTTTAAACCTGTCCTTTCACAAGAAGGAACTGCAGCCAGACAGCAAAGTTGCACCAGTGTAGAAATGCTGCCTGGGAGTGGAAGAGCAGATTCCTCAGTGACACTTTGTGGCTTCAGAGCTTGGGGATGCTTTGATATGGGCTGTCAGAGACCAAACTAAGATGCTGTGATCTAGCGTTTAATCTTTGCCACAGGGGCCTCTGGAGATGAAATTCTCTTCTTCAGACTGATTTCTTGTTTGAAATAAAATCAGGTATGTTTACTCCATAAAGTACAATGGAAAACTTTGACACTTAAACAGACCTATGGCCTCTGTATGCATTCTCTAATGTGCCACCCATTACAAGCAGAAACACCACAGGCAGCTCTCCTCCCATCACAACCTGTCCAGTTTGTGTCAGGTGAGCAGAACAGCTCACCCCAGGAATGCACTATTTAAACTTTGCCGGATAAATAACACCAAGGACAAATTAGCCGAAGTTTCATTAGCTGGGCCTTTCGGTGATATCACTGGGAGACATCACCTGATAAGAAGCTGCTTTGCAACCCGATCCTCTGTTTCTCTATCATGTGCCTAGGCGATGCTTGGAGAACACAAATCTGTTAGCAGGCAATTTACTTCTGCCTTGCCAGGTCCATTTGCAAGCTTCTCTTTTTCACTGTGAATTATTGTAACATCAAACATGCCACCTGCTCCTCCTTGGGAAAAAGCCAGTGTAGAGTAAGCAGCCAGCAGAGCTGTCTGATCCATCAATCTTGCTTGTGGCAACAGTGTCCTAAAAGATGTAAAAACAGAGATGAATGCCTCCAAGTAGGATGTGAGCTGCTCAACCCACTTATGGAATATTTTTCCCAGTTCTCTTATAATTACACCTCATTGCCTGTCACAAGAGGTGAAAAGCCTGTCCACACCCCAGGCACTTCACTCCAGCAAGGCATGACCAGAAAGTGAATTCTGAAAAATGGCTCCAAAGGTAGGAAAGAAATGCAATCAAGCACACTGAGAATAGACACAGATTGCCAATAACACAAGACATTTAATGCTTATGATTCATATTTGCTTATTTTATCTCAGCATCATCATTTAGGTGCCTCTTCTGCAAAACAGCAGAAAGAGCAAAGAAAACCTTGCCTCAGGTGGCATCATTCCTCATAGCCAGAGGTAGGCACAAGCCATTTTCACAACCAAACAGTAATTTCACTAGGGAAAAAAAAAATAAAAAAAAAATCAACTGATGAAAAGATTAAGAGGTCTGAAATGAAATATTCTGTATCACCATTTCAATAAACAAGCTTCCAGCAACTAGTCAGGCTTCGTACCTGCAGTACAGTGTGATATTACACTGTCTTGCACATGTTCTTTTCACTTTGATGAAAATTAACGTTTATAAAAGAAGCAAACAAAATATTTCTTTGGTCAGACTTGTGTTCCAGCAGGGTGGTGTGCTGGAAACACTCGCAAAAGGTGATGCTGTTTATTAAACAAGAGAAACAAAAGTCCAACCACAGATTTAGATAAATTACAGTTCCTTGGTTTAAGATTAATTGTTTCCAGGAAGAAAAATGGAGTTTTTCCCAGGCTTGTTTTTACTACTGACACTGCATTCTTTCACACTACCTTTGGAGAAATTTCTCCCTTTCACTCTTAGGGATGCAGGGGAGTTATACCAAGCACCATCTTCTGCTGAGTAGCTGGATCTCACTTACAATGCAGTCCTGTTCCTTTCCTGAAGGAAAATCTGCTCTCCTACAGCTCCACACCAAGCCTCAGAGATGTGAAAACAGATCTCTGCTCACCCAGCTGTAGCAAGCATCCCCCACACACTGAAAGGAAGCAGCTCTCTAGTAGAAACAGAGGAGCAGAGGCAACAAATGTCATATAGCCTCATCTAGCTAGCTGGAATAGAAATCTCCCTGCGTAGCAGAGAGGTAACATTTCTGCCATGAGCACCTTACTATACTGAAAACAGAATTTTAACTGCAGCATTCTTTAATTCTCTGTCCTGCACAAACAGCAGTCCCATATCAAGTTAGCTATGCAGACAAGGCTTGCTATGAAATCCCAAGGGCCATCAAGCAGGGTATCTCTTACCAAGGTAAGGGAGAGCTGGTTTCTAAGCTGAAGACTTCTTGCAGAGAACAGACATACAGACTTCCTCTTTAGCCTAGAGTATTTGTTGCTGTTGAAAAATGCTAGTAAATTCTTCTAATAGAGGTATAGCAATACAGACTACCTGTAAGAAGAACAGGGATAACCATCAAGAAACCTCAAGTACATAATCACCCTCTGAACCCCTCCCACTTCACCCTCCTATTATGAAACCCATGACAATGTCCTCTCTTTTATAAGTGAGCACAATTAGCTCTGTAAATAGTTCAGCTGCACAGCTCAGCTGTGCTGTAGTGGACAGCTGCTGATTTACCCCAGCTGAAAAAAGCTGGTGCCCAGAGTTACTAGTTCTGCAGCTGATTAAGTTGTGTTTCAGGGAGTAGATGTGGGGTAGGATCTTCTCCCCCTCCCCTCCCCCCCTTTTTTTTCCTAATAGGGTTGGGAAATTCATTTTTAGAACAAACCAATCATTCTGCTTTCATTAGAAGTCAATTGCTCTGCAGAAATCTTTATGACTCTCTTTATCTTTTGCTAGGTGGAGAGCAGAAGCACTTCTATCTATTTTTATTCCTTACAAATAATCTTCTGTAAAGGAATTTTTATCTATAAGGAAATAATTAAAGGATCAGGAATGCTCGGTTCTTTACATTTTCAGCATGAACTTGCATCTCATTGGTATTTTTTTTTTGGTCTCCTCTGGAATTCTGTGAAGCTGTGTAAGAAAAGTCTGGATGAAGTGAATGTTGTAAGGAAGAGAAGAATTCTTTTACAGCTGGATCCTGCTTCCTCTGTGCTAATTGATGCAGAATAGAAACAAATGTGGATGCTAAAATACAAGAAAAAATAGCTGACTGACCTCACGTCCAGACAATACCATGCTAATTATTTCACATAAATCAGAGCATAAGAAAGTTTGGCGTGCTCTGTTCAGTCTATAGGAATAATTTGTTACAGTATAGGAGAGAAAAATTAGCCAAATTGGAACACTAGCTCACACAGAAGTGAACTCATTGACTAAATGCAATTGTGTCTATGCATGAACTGAATTGGACCACATTGTTCATAATTCTGTGGTCATCACTGCTAAAACAAAGTGCATCCTTCAACACGCAGTCTGTGGGATGCTTTGCTAAGCAGTTGTGCCTCTTGCAAAATTAAAACCTTCACTCAAGCATAGGCTCGAGACTTGGTGGCAGCAGGGTCTCCTCAAATGGGTCCAGCATTTTGTGGCTCTGCTCACCAAGGGAATACTGAGTAAATTGTCTTCTTGGGCACTCTGACTCGTCAGCACTGAGACACCCACAAAGTGCTTAGCAAAGCATGTCATGTAAAATGGCCACCCAAGGTGTAGGATCCCACAGGATGGTACAAGCAGAGAGGAGATCAATTGTGGACCAAGGATCTGCAATATGTTCTTGTTTCCCTCTCCTTTACCTTAAAAGGAGAAACATATAAATCTTGTGTTAGTGAAGTTTGGTCACTGAACCACAAAGATGCCACTTCTCTTTGTTCTGTTCCTTGCAGGTACTTGTTGCTTTTGCAGAATGGGGGGGAAATGGAAGCAAAAGGCTACAGCAGGGTTTCACAGTTCAAAATCCGGTGTTTGCTTTTTGTGAAAGGAACAAATATTTGCAACCATCAGCATTTTAACCTCAAATAATTTCATTTCAGAATCCAAAATTGCAGAGGGAACATTTCACTCTGGCTTTGCTGATGCACTCCAGTTTGTGTAACTCTTCCCCCGGCTGCAGATTGCTGTTGCTGGTAGCTTTCATCTTCCCCAGTTGATCTTTTTTTCCCAGTGTCATGTTGATTTATTTGTCTTCATTGGGATTCTGATAACATTTCACCAATAAATTAGTTTTAAATTAAACTCTCTGTTGTGACTTTTATGTTGGGTCCAGTGCATGTGCTGGAAAGGAAATTTCATTTCAGAGATACTTTATTCTTCTTTTTATTGCCCTCTTCAGCTACAGACTCACCAGCTGCTACATTTATTTTACTTTGGGTGAAAGTTGTAAAAGCACTCTGTAAATTATGAATAAAAATTGCCACTAGTGAAAATGAGCAATTGAAAAATAAAGACCAAAAAAAAAGCCACAAAACAACTATTTCAACTTGTCTCAAAACATAAGCAGTTGTACATAAAACTGAGGATTCAGCTTAGTATGGGAATACGAACCTCTGCCTTGTTTATGAGGTATCTACCAAGGGAATAAAGCCATACAGTGCCTGTCCCTCCAGCTCTCCCTATCTCCCTGCTGCTAGACCTGTACAAATGCCAGAAAGCAGCACCAGAGCAGCCTGGGGCAGGCCTTGAACCACACTCAGTCTGTCTTTTTCCATTTATTGAGCTATGTCACTGTCACCCTGCAGCTCCAGGGTGATGCCAGCAGGGCTGTGCCCCTTGCCCAAAAGCCATGGTCCTGACAGCCTGCCCAGCAAGGACTCCTTGCCCGCAGCCCCATCCCTGCTTCTCCTCCACTTCCATGGCAGCCTCAATGGTTACACTGAGAGTGGTTTTCCACCTGCTGGGGAATCCTGTGGGCAGACACGCAGCAACACAAGAAAAACTGTTTTCCTTCATAGAAAGGAGGCCTATGACCCATTTCTGCTCTGTCTGTGCCAGGCAAAGCTGTGTTCCCTTCCCAGCAGCACCGCACTGGCCACCTCTGTGCTTTTGAGCAAGGCAGGAAATTGTTTCTCGTGTGGGTGGCAGCAGGATTCACAGCACTCTGCGCGCGGCCGCCTGGCCCAGGGCAGGCTCCCTAAGCTGGCCTCCGGTCTCTCAGTTTTGGCAGCACTCTCAGGTGCTGAGAGGAGGTGAAAAATGCATGTTTGGCTTAACCGAATTCCAAAATGCTGGATTTTACGGTATGGAATATAAAAGCGGCAAACACTGCTTCTGCTGTAGTTTATTTTTGTAGCAGATGCCATTCATTCTCCTCTTGCCTCATCTTTTCAGCGTGTTGTGGTGATGTATAGACTTCTTGATGAAGCACTTATCTGGGACTTGTTACCGTAATGACAAAGCCCTCCATACTCTTTCAAGGTTTTATTATCAGAACCGCGGCTTTGCTGCAAGCTGATATTCATAAATCATCATTTTCTCATGAAACCAAAGGGAAAAAAAAAAAAAAAAGATCTGAAAACCTGCCACCTATTTTACTGTGTGATTCCTCACATGGTCCATCTGCCTGACCCAAAGGCAGAGTCATGTCAGCTGTGCCTGATTTGTATTCCATTATATTTATATATATAGTGGAATATATTTTATACTCCAGGAGATATAAAAGAATCTCCTGGGTTTGAAGGGTGAGCCCAGGTTTCAGGCTGAAGGCTGAAACCTGGCAGTGCTGTGGCTGGTGAGGGGGTTTTATGCAAAGCCAGTGTCAAAAAAAACAAGGATGGAAATTCAGTCAGAAAGAAATCATGAAGTCTTGTGCCGAGAATAAAGTCTCAAGGTCTCTGGTGGTATCTTCAGAACAGATATTGTTTGCTGACCTGTACAATGTCTTGCTCCATAATGACTCTGAGTTCTGTTCTGCCAGAGCCTTGTGCGCAGGGGCTGCCTGCCTGAATCGCACCTTCAGCCCTCAGCTGCAGCTTCCTATTCCCAAGGGACCACCTGAGGAACACCTGCCTTGGCCACCCTGTCCTGCAGAGCAGGAAGGTCAGCCAGGAGGTGTCTGGCCGTGCCCCTTCCCGTCAAGGTGCTGGAGGAAGCCCCGGGAGGAGACGCACCTTGGTGCCTCGTGTCAGTCCCTGGCCTCAGAGGAGACAGCTTTCATGTATTTTCCTCTGTAGCCTCTTGCTATTTTTGGAGAGGAAATCCAGAGGAACTCTTAATAGCAGCATGGATGAAAAACAAACCTCTTTGCCTTAGTCCCCAGGATAAACATTTCCAGCACCAGATGAAAATGAGGGCCCCTGAGGTTCCCGTCCCATGTCTGTGTCCCAGCACCCACAAACAGGACATCCTCTCCAGCTCTGCCAGTGGTGGCATTTCCCAGAGCAGATTCCCCCCTTGTGTCCAAACCGCTTCTCACCTTGCCTGCACAAAGCACCTCTCTGCCATCTGGGACTTCTCAAACCTGCACCTTTCTACTCATTGCCCCAGCCCTTGGGCCCCCTGCTGCACTGAAGGGTCACATCCCCCTGGAGCAGGCGGGCCTGGTGTCACCTCCCTGCTGCTAACCCCATGCTGCTGTGCCCACCTCCCCCTGCTGTGGGGCAGCAGCTCCCTCCCACCCCTTCCGCTGGGCAGTGTTTTCCCAACAGATCATGCGAAGAAATCAGCCCGCATCCCCCACTGGCTTTGGCCGGCCAGGAGAGTGGCTCTGGGATTTCTCTCTGTCATGGGAGTTGTGCAACTCTGCGTTTCCCTCATATTTTATGGCTCCTGGTCTCCTCTCCCAGCTGGCAATCTTAGTGAAGCCTCAATGCTATGCAGCTCTTTGCTGGTGGGGCTCAATTGGGGTGTCTCTGCTGCAGGATCTGCAGGGATCCCACTTGTTTCAGGGATGCTCTCCTTCCCAGACTAACATTAGGTCAGTCTTATTAGATCTTTGTTAAATCTTTGGATGTAGTTCACTTCCAAGTGACAGTGTTTGGTCTGATATTTTTGGATGTTAGTTATTTTAAGATTTAGGGAGGGTTTTTGTGTTTGTTTGTTGTTTTTTTTTTTTTTTTTTTTTTTTTTTCTCTTTGGCAAACGAACTTATCCCACTGTACAAACAAGGAGGAATCAGAGCTATTTATGAATTTGGGATAAACACAGAGAACTGTTTTCCTGAAAAAAGAAATGAGTCTGTTTAAATGTTAAACAATATTTCTTTTCAACTTTTTCTAAACAGAAACATTCTTTTGCATCTGAACTACATTTTCATTTATGAATTGACATCAGTTGTAGAAAAAATTTTCAAAAGCTCGCATAAAACAACCCAAATGAGCCATTTCTAGTTCCAGTCAGAGTCTTTGTGATTTTTACTTTTGGTTCCCTACCAGAACCCAAGACAGCCCTTGGTGCTTGGGTTTGCAAACCACTGTGGTCTGAAGAGCTGTTCTCACTCTTTGCCACAACAGCTTTCCTGGCACTGGCACCCACCGTGTTGTTGACTCTTCCTTGGCAGATGGCAGAGGGACAATATCCATGGCTGCATTGACCAAGAAGGGTCCTCCCCAGGACACCTCTGTCCTCCACTGAGGCTGTTGCTAGCTACAGTGTTCCCGGAAGAGGAATTCATTGATTTTTCATCTCCTGGGCCAGTGCTGCTGTTTTTTGTTTGTTTGTTTGTTTGTTTTTCCCTGACATGCCTCTTGAATCGCTATTTTTTTCTACCTCCATTTTATTCCTGTAATTTTTGTCTGTCTCTGTGCCAGGATTTCATAGGCAGAGTTACACCAAACAGGTGAAGACTACTCCCGAATCGAACCTGCTACTGGTTTATTTCATTTTGCTTTTCAATATGTGGACCACTACAAAATTTCTAAATGAACTATATCCCTGTATAGCAGATTTGGGCCTCTTCCAACAGGTTAGTTCTTACTTATGTTTCTTGGAGCCTTTGCAAATTGCACTTCTTAAACCTCTCAGGGATTCCTAGTCCCCACATGGAAACCAATGGTTAGTTTAGTGCATTGATGATGAATTAACTGAGGGTGATATTTGATTGAAGAAGTACAAGGGAAGAAAAAGGGGAGGAGAAAGATTGAACTACCCTGCTGCTCCAGCACCACTAAGAGCTCTGCTGCCTCAGGTTCTTCAGCAATGCCTCTTAAATACATGCTGGATCAGATCAAAACACAAAAAAATTAAAGGAACTGGCCAAGTAATTTCTTCTTGATCCATTCAGCCCTCTTCAGATCAATGGGATTAATGACTGCAAATCTTTACAACCAATGGAATTAACATGTGTGCATTCACTCTAGGGGAAATCTGGTGATTGGATGAGCTTTCCTTGATGTCACACTATTCCCTGTTTGCAATTAGATAGGAAGATTTTTAACTGCAAACTAATTTATTCAGCTATTGTCTGTGCACAAAGTTTCAATGACTTTTGACTAAATGGAACATTTTAATGGTCTGCATTATTTCATTGTTGAGATGTTTCAAACAAAGGAACTATTGGAACAGATTTCTTAAAGGACCTAGTTTCTAATTAATTGCAAATCACAAACTAACAAATTACCAGACCATTCATCTCATACCCAGAGGGATAAGTGCTGCCAATTTGAGGAGGAGACTATATTTTTCAAACATAACAAAGAGGCTGAATTCCTGTTTTCAGTGCAAAACGGAACTGTGCCTTAACTGTGAGATCCAAACTCGTGCCTGCATTAGAACAGTCCTAATTTAACTATAAAATTGAATTATCCACTGATGATACTTTTCAACCTGATTCCCTTGCAGAGATTTCCATCATTTCCCTAATACTATCTTTGGCCATCACCTGGCTGCATATGTTCTGATGATTGCTGCCATTTCTCCTCTTCATTAGTTTCCTGACGCCCTTAGTTTTTGGCACTGATTTACAGCATTCAAGACAGGAAAGCAGTCTGAGTACCTTAACTCAGTGTCACTTGCAGACCAGTGCAGTGATAGGACAAAACACATCATAGCCTCACAGGAAATAGCAGGGCCCCCACAAAACTTTGCTTGTTCGCCAGATGTGCTAGACCCAAGCAGTTAAGAAAACAAAAGGTGGCACTGAAATAAATTAGCAGCAAAATTCCAGCTCTGAAATTTAACAAGAAAAAAACAAAAACAAAAACAAAAAAAAACAAGAAAAGAAAAGCAAACATGTTAAGTTATAAATTTTAGAGAGATACATGGGGGCATATCAAAAAAAAAGGTGGGGGGTGGGGAGGGGAAGACAGCTTCAATTTATTGATTAAATTTAGCCTGTGGTTTTTGAACATTCCTCTTATGACATGAGAAATAACAAGTGCTAAATAAATTATAATAAATTATGCATGACTGTGTGGAGTAATTGTGGATTGTTGAAGGTGGATGATTTGGCCAGGGTTTTAATTGTCTTTCTTTTTACCACCCCTGGAAGGTGATATTCATTTCTGGACCCTCCTGTGTGGAATCGGGTGTGAAAGGCACCATCCTGTGAAGTACAGAGGATGGCAGGGAAGTGACAGGGAAGTCAAAGCAGTGAAAGCTGAGCAATTCAGCCCACTGGGAGGGTTAGGATCTCAGGGAATCCCAGCTGCTCTCACAGGAAGGAATAATGGCAACGTGAGATGCTGCAGCAGGGCAAGGGTCTGTCCTGGACCCAGCTGTGACCATGGACACACTGCTCCCTGCCACGTGCTGTTTCTCTCCCTGTTCTTGTCCAGACAAGCTCCTCAGAATAAGAATTTGTTTGGCTGGGTTCACCTGTGCTGACCTCCTGGTGCTTCACCTGAGTCCCTCAGTGGTCCCAGCAGGGCAGGCTGGTGGCCTGGCAGAGCATGGCAGCAGTCCTGGCCAGTCACAGCCCCATCCCTCTTGTTGCAGCTAGGAAAAATAGAGACTGAAACATATCCGGGCTTTCCCCTAGTATGGATTTGGCATGCTGAGTGGAGCTGGGTCCATGAAAGTGGACATATACTCCGTGCTTACACAGTAACAAACACTGTTTTTATTGCTTCTAAAACCTCCCTGTGCTAATGGAAGAAAATCAGCAGTTATTCATTTTTCTCATTATAGTTGTCTTACCTCCCCAGCAGTAGAAATCTGATAGCTAGGAATATTGGACAGGGGGAGCAGGGCTGTTTAGGCTGATCATTGTTATGTATAAAATCATCACTATTAGAGCACTAACCAAGTTACTGCTTTATAGTATCACACATCACACACCCACACCCTCAGCTACTGAACATCAAGACTGCAGGAACATCAGGCAGGGAAGGATCTCCAAAGAATGAGGTCTCTTTGGGCCAAAACTAGTGTATTTTGCCCCTTCCTAGAATGTGATTGCCTAACCTGAGCCTGAGCCTCTTCAGTGAAGGACAGTTTTCTGCTCTGCCGCACTGATGGATGGAAAGCTTTCCCTAGGTTCCAGCCAAAACAAGTTTTTGATGCAGATTAAGCTGATCTCTCCTTGTCCTTACTTTCATCCAGAACAATTGCTTGCTGTTATCTTTATTAGAGTTTTGTGTGCATTTAGGAACCATTCTTGTCTCCCCTTCGTCTTCTCTAGACTAAACATATGCAATTCTTTCTACCTCGCTGGCTATAGTTTCCATATTTCTGATCATCCTTGTGATCTCCTCCAGATTGTTTCCAGTTTATCTACCTCTTTATTAATGTATGGTGCCCAAAACCTTCCAGCTGAGACCTGCACACCAAAGTGCAGAGCAAAATAATTGACTTCTTAAACAAGATGACTCCACAGATACAACTCAGAGAGGTATATATATTTTTTTTCCAGGGCATTGCACTGTCAACACAAATCCAGCCTGCCATTTGCTGTGCCCCTCAGACCTTCTTCTGCCATCCCACCGCTCACATATTTCTTCCAGCTTTATAGTTGTGAATTTGATTTCTCCCTACTGAAAGTAGCAGTTGTCCTAACACTTACTTAACCAGGTTGGCTGTGGACCGTCTTTCCAGTTTATCCAGATCGTTTCTGCACTTTGATCCTCTGACTGTGATTCTCTTGTAGCCTCTCCAAGTTTAAGGGTAACTGCAGATTTCATCATCTGCATCATTAGTGAAAAGAATGGAAACAGGCCCAGAAATGATCCCAGAGGAATCCCACTTGAACAACTTCCTATTTGATAGGAACAATTGATAAGTATGTTTTTGGAGTGAAGTTCATCCAGTTGTGCACCCGTCCTGTTGTGATTACATTTCAGCTCATACCTAATGCGACCATGTCAGAAGGTTAGGATAAATCACATCCACTTGCTCTTCTTTATTCACTATACCAGTTACTCTGTTAAAAAGAGAAATTAGGCTGGTTTGACATGATCTGTTCTTGACAAACTCAAGTGGACTGCTTTTTATCACCATCCCATCTTCTAGCTATTTAAATACTGATTGTTTAATAACTCATTCCAGACTTTTTGGAAATCAGGGTGAGTGGTTTATAGCTTCCTGGGGTCTCATTACTCCCTTTTAAAGATCAGTACTGTATTCACCTTTCTCCTGTGCTCTAGGGCTAATCCCATTCCATGTGACTCCTTTACAATAACTGATTTACAATAATTGTTAGCAATTCACAGATTACTTCATTTTATTCCTTGAATAAGTTCAGGTGAACTTTATGAGCCCCTGCTGACTTGTACAAAGTTGGCTCATCCAACTATTATTTAACTTGGTCTTTTCCTGTTTTGGTTTGCAGTCCTACCTCGTTTTAAAAATAAGTTTGGTAGTTAAGTAATTAGTTGGTCACAAACAGCTTTTTTTTTTTTTTTTTTTTTTTTTTTTTAATGAGGGCTGGATCAAGAGATGTGCCAGGCTTCTCTACATCATTTGTTATTTGCTCTCTTTTCCTGTTTAGTACTGGATCAAGACTTTCCTTTTTCTTCCTCTAATTAAAATGTATTTATAGAACTTTTCCTTGTTCCCATTTATGTCCTTTCCTAGTTGAAACTCCTTTTGTGCTGTAGCTGCTCTGATTCTATCCCCAATTGTTTCTCTTATTGCCTTGTACTTACCTATGTGCTTGTAGTCTCCTTTTTGTATCATCCACTTTATTAATGTCCCAGAAAACTACTGATGCAACTGTAATTGTTTTTCTATGTACCTGGTGGTCTTCTGCATAGGGGTAGCTTGCTCTAATGTCTTTGACATGGCCATCTTTTAGGATCTGCTAGCTCTTTTCTTCCTGCTGAAAACCTTGATTATCTACTTGAGAGACCCTAGCTATCAGACCCTAACAGCCTTATTTGCAGGGCTTTACATTACTGGAATAGCGGATAGTGGTTAACTGGCATTTCACAGGCACTGTCCTCCAAATTGCCGTATCGTTAGAATTTAAATACCCCTTTTTTTTTTTTTTCCCCAATCAGACCAAAACAAGAATAGTTCATCTGTCATCCTCCTCTGCTTTTTCAAACAGAAAGTTATGCCAATACACTTCAGGAGCTCTCTGGTTGGTGTCCTTCCCTATTGCTTTTCCTGCCCAGTTTTGAGTATACTAAAATCTTCTGTTGCCACCATAGCTCACTGTTTGGCTATCTTGTACAAGTGCTCATGAAAAGCTTCTTCTTCTTCCTATTACTGATTAGATGGCCTGTAGCAGATTTCTGTCCTGAGCCTCCCCGAGGTCAGTTGTGTCATGGCAGATGAACAAAGGCTTCCAGTTCTTGCTGTTCCCCCGGCTCCCTGTGTTTGCCTACGGTGGTCAGCACATTGCTCCCATATTTACATTTTTGTCTGCTTTATAACTGATGTTTCTGATTCTCAGGCTGCAGCTAAAGACAACACATTTTTCAGTTAGCTGAAGGCTTCTGCAACCTGACCTCTCTGAGTCTGCTTAAGAGGCCATGGGCAGATTGTTTAATGGTTTAGAATAATTCTACCCCAATTTGGTATGATCTGTCAGGCATTCCTCCATAACTTGGTAGGGTTGGTTTGGACCAATGTGCAATTCAGCCTGAATGGACTGATCACAGTTTGACCCAATGACTTCTTGAAACTGTAACAAGAGGTGCAAACTCCAGGAGTGGGATGTAACATGGCTGTTGGCAAAATCAAAGAGCAATTCACCAACCCACCCCAACACGTAGCAGTTCCACCATGAAGAAAAATGCCCTGGGACATCATGATAGATGAAGACTAGATACTCTTCATTATATGCTGTCTCACAGTGCTCTGTTGGGACATTAGCTGTTTTTAATCTCAGAGAACTCCATGACTCACTCACCTCGTTCTCAGTCATTTTGGAAAACCACCGCCATCACCAAGTCATCACCAAGCTCATGGGGACACTGAATTCTCTGTTGGCAGGACTTCAGCGTGACTTCAAAGGTGTGTTTATGCTCCTTGTATTTCAGACTTGGCTGTGCAAAATGGTTCAGCTGTAAATTCTTCTAGGGCTTGAATTTGCTCTTATTGCACTTGGGGACAGAGTGACATAATCAGTGAAGGATCAGGCCAGGGGAAGTAGGGTTAAGCACATGCAGAAGCCCTTGAAGACCTGGAGCTGAGACTATAGTTCTTGTTTGGCCTGGTGCATTGTTTGTGACCCATCCCATTGTTCTGAGCTTAATGCTTATTCATTTCCTCTTTGCTTCTGTTTTCAAATATTATTTTTTGTTCTAATTGTGCCTTTTTATTTTAAAGAAACAATAAAAATAAACTCCCTTGGGCCAAAGAATATGGATCAACACAATCAAGTCACTGGACTCATTTCAATCTGGGCACTAACACAAACACAAATTTCAAGGTGAAGGATTTGCCTAGAAGCTTTGCAATAGCTTTAGTCCTGTTGTAACTTCTGGGAATACAAATGCTCCTAGTAGGAATTCAGCAAAACCATTTCTAGAGGGAAGAAAGATACTTTTGAGAGGAGACCTAAGATATTCACAGGTCTTCCTCTTTGTGAGGTTAACATTGCACATATCCAAATACCTGTAAATAATTAATTTTACTTCACACTATGAAACTACACCGAATCTCTCAGAAATTGAAGCTCACAAGGAAATTGGGGCTCTTCTGTTCTGCCTTATGTCACATCTCGGTAGTGGAAATGAAATTTATGTTGGGAAGGAACTGGATGTGGTGGAGGAAGAAGGAAAGACTTTTGCTTTCATAATTAAGAGAGAAGCACAGTAATATAAGAAAATTTTGTCAAATTCCTCTTTCCCTCTGAAAGAGGGAACTTAAGGGAAGTGTTATAATGGAACAGACAAGGTGGCTCTGCCAAATGAAACTGTGGTCCAGACATGTGCTCTTCTCCCTTAAGAGGCTGAAATACAGTCTCTTTGTAAAGCAGCTGCAGTTACTTAACAGTAAAGCTGAAAATTAGCAGAATTAATAGGTATTTAAACAATGCCAGGGCACTTTGGTTAAACATTAAAGACTGGAAGGGCCATGCAAATTATGCTTCAGTTATTGCAATTCCATGGAGAGTGTAAAACAATGTGATGTGATCTCCCACTGGGCAGAGGCAAAACATATCTGAATGCTTCTGTTTTGAATTATGATGCCACGTTTATGTAAAACAGACAATGTTGATACCACAAAAATGTGATGGGTACCATTAACATTGAGCATCACACAGCAAACCATAAACTCTTAGTGCCTTCAAAATGTAAAAAAATCAAGTCAGTGGATTTGTTTATGGAAGGAATTAAAAGCACGTAAAAATAATAATTGTGTTCTTTTACCCCTTATGCAGTGTGCCAAGAGCTCTTTAAATAGAAGCTGAAAAAGCTATTTATGCTTTTCACAATGAATAAAACATATGCCCTTCTGTACCAAATATAATGATAGTAAAATTATACTACAAATAGAGACAGGAGATGCTGTCATAAGACTTTCCTTTAAGTTATTTCCGTAGACATATTAAACAAAGTGGTGCTTGTCCTAACTTTTGAATAAAGTCATACGGAGTCACCTTGATCTTTCAGCCACAGGGTCCTAGGCCAGGCAGGTAAGTAGTAGCTGACTCCATTACTGATGTGGGCAAGCAAAACTTCCATATGCAGAGGCCTAAAAAAGCTGGATCAGTTTATACTCAAGAGATTAAAAGACATGATAAACGTATGAAGAGAGTGGGTGGAACAGATAAGGGAAAGAATAATTAATATTCTCATTGTATTTAAAACAAGAGTGCAAAGAGATTTGGAGAAACACAGCAGCTGAAAATGTAATAGTGATAAGGGGAAGCACTTTTTCACACAATATGGCAACTAGACAAGGGAGTCCCTAGTTACAGGATGTTTTCAAGGTTAAGAGTTTATCGGGATTTATGTAGAGAGCTTGAACATGCCAAGTCATCACTGTGAATGCTAAAGAGAGCCAGGAACCAGAGCAGCTTCCTGCAGTAGATCAGGAGCATTGTGTCTCCCAGAGGTGGTCCATCGCCCACCTCCTCCTGTCTGCTGCAGGACCTCTGCCCAGAGGCCCTGTGGTGGGACTAGCTTTGGCAGCTCCTCTCTTCTACTTCATCGAGTCTGGTGGTGTCGGACTGGGCCTTTCTGGGTTCCAGCTGCAAAGTGGCTGGTGCTGAAGTGAGCCCCTGACAGGGTCAGGGACTGTGTGGGCCATGGGGAGCACAGTCTCCTTCATTTCCCTAGTAAACTGTAACTTTCTGAAATTAGAAACAAAATATGGTTCCACTCCTTTCCTAAATGTCACTGATGCAGGTGCCGATAAAGATCCCTCCAATCTGTACCCTTGACTGTCCATACTGACCATAGCCACAGAAGTGGGGCTGCCAGGGGAGCTGTGCAGAGCAAGAGAGATTCCCCTGCTCCAGGGAAGACACACAAGGATTTTGAATTCTGGGAATCCATGACCCATTTCCATGACATTGCCCTGGAGTTTGGGGTTGGGAAGCAATCCTTCACTCTGAAATCCCTTATCTTGAGGGAGAATGTAATATTTATGAGATTTTCCCTGTTTACTGGACATGCCGATAAGCAGCTCTGGGACCAAGGAGCTGTCAGAGTGTCTCCTTTTTTCTTCCTAAGGGATAACTAATTAAAAAATAAATAAATCATTAGTTGAACTCTCAGTAACTGTTCTAAAAAAATCATGCAGTGTTGGAAAGGTCAATGTCCACAGTAGTTTGGGATTCAGATCCCAGTGGGTCTGATGGCTGCCCTGTTCCCTCAGGGAAATGCTAAGTGGGACACCTGAGGGGAGGAGGCACTGGCCATTAATCCAGGAGACAGCAGCTGGCCAAGTCTGATGATCTTCAGTAGAAACAAAACACGTGGCATAGCGTGTGGTTCTTTAAAACCCAGGTTTTCTGCCTGGCCTGCCAGCCTGAAGAATTGCTTGCTTTTGCAGGGGGAAGTTTTAATAATAAAATGGATGTTAAGGTCAGGGAATAGGTTGATGCTTTAGCCATCCAGCTGGGAGACCTAAGGATGCCTCACAGGAATTAGTGGGAAAGGAGGATTTTGATGGATTTTGTGTGAAACTGATTAAAAGGAATTGCTTTTGGAGAAAGGTCACATGAAAAACAAATGCAGGCAGTCATCTTCATTACTGATGTGTCTTTTCTGTGTAGAAACATAGGTAGGGAAGGAAAGAGCTCTGATTTTGAGTAATGATCAGTTAGAAGAACTCCATGATGGGGCAACATGTGTTCCTGAACCTAGTGCAACTGCTGTAGGTGAACGTTTACTTTCATTTGATGAAAGAAATGTTGTCACAGTATAAATCGACAACCTCATCCTCCTCTCCTGATTCTCCATTCATTTCATTTGAATTGCTACTGTTTGTTTCAGAAAAAGCAAGTTAAGTACATCAGAAGAAGAAAAATATATCATGTACTGGAATTAGATCATTTTATTTATATATATAGTAACATATATATAATTAGAATTTAATCCCTAATTTAATCATTGGCTGTAACAGCAGTCTGTGGATATGTTCTCTGCCCAGCAAGAATGGAGGGAGTGAGCTTAGTCATCTTTCTTTGGAGCAAAGGTGATTTCAGTTGCTTTGTATTTGCTGTGGGGTTTGAGGTCCGCAACAGTGCTGCACAGGGCACCCCATCTGTACAGGACATGCTGTTCTTCACCAGCCATTGGGGACACCCTGCAGCTCAGGGTTTTCTGTCTCCAAGTGCCAGGCATTCAGCACAACCCACCTGCTCTGCAGCAGACAAGTAGGCACTTATTAAAACAAGTTATTTCCTGACCATGCAAACCGATGCAGCCTGTTGTTCTATGGGATTTCTGTGTTTCATCTGTACAAGGACAACCTACATAACAGTTTCCCATGATCTCATGTTTCCATGCATTGCCTGAAATACCTCACAGACCCTTGTCTCTTCTCCAGCAGTCTCTGAACTGCTGGGGAGCCAAAAGCAGCACATGCCATGGCCCATTTTGAGCCATGTGGTGCTGACTGGCTCTCTGGGAGATGTCTCTGCTTGGCCAGCTGGCAGATCAAACAAGACAGTTAATTACTACTCTCACCCTGAAGCCCTTCCCTCAGTCAGGACAATAACTGGGGTTTCCTTCCTCTACCCAGGCTCTGATTTTCTCTGTTTTATAGGGATGCTTTATTTTTGATGTCTCTCCCACTTTGTCAAATGTGACTGAAAGCGACCAGTGGATTCAGAAAATGTAGGGAAGGAGAAATTGCAGAGAGAGCTGACAACATATGCAGCATGATTGGCTGCAAAAATTCATGTCCTCAGAAAACTACTACCCAAACACATTGGCTTTGTGCACACAACCTTCCCCAGGGAGAGGATGCAAGGGAAGAAACCCCACGCTGGGTAAATGAGCCACATAGATTCATGGGCAACTGGAAGACTTTCAGGTTTCCTCATGATGAAGACAAGGAGAATGTGTGCTGAAGTTTGGGCTTGTCAGTATGATGCTTGTCATCAGCCCTAAATTAAATTCAATGCAAGCACACACATTCAAGAAATGAACCAGATATAACTGTTGTACCTGGCATTTAAGTGAAACATTTTATTTCCTTTTGGAGCTGTTAATGGGCAGATGACTTAGACCTGAAATACTGTTAATTGGTGATTGACAGACACAAAAGGGTAAATGACTACTATTACCATCTGTAAGACAACATGAACAGGAGATGGATAAGGCTTGGATACTGATCAAACCTGTGAGAAAAGACCTAGGGCTCTACAGGAGAACTGTATTTAAAAATAATAATAATTAAAAAAAAAATAATAAAAAATCTGCTTGCTCTCTTGTTTCTGATTCCTGTTGACTGTGGGCTTCAGGCCATCTCTCACTGAGCAATGAGTATCACAGCCTGGCTCGTGGCATTTCTGTGTGCGGGTGACAGATGTGGCGTTACCACCATAATACCTCCTTGCACTTATGTACAATTCACCTGAGTCATAGGAATTTGCTACAGAAATTCTACAGACAAGAAGAAAGGCTTATTCCAAGGACTTTGGAAGAGAAACACTTATTCTTTCTATATAGAAAAACCTGTGGTATTCAAACCACATGCTCATGAGCATAATACAAATTCCTGGAGGAGTCAATATTGTCCTTATTCTGCTGGTAAAAGAACTGCTATTTTCTATTTATACATTTTTGTTCAGCGCATCCCTTTAAGAACAGCCTTACATGTCTGACTCTTGAAATAATTAGAATTAACAAATGATAGCATTTCTTCTTTTATTTCCATAACTTCTACAAGCCAGGTTCATACAAAAGCCCATTGTGGCTATCTCTTTTCATTAGTCAGGCAGAACATGGCCAAGTTCTGCTTTCAGTTACAGCCACATAAATCTGAAGTACCTACATATTCCCTGCCAGTAGTGCTTGTGGCGTACACTGGAGTGACCGTTTGATAGTATTAGTTTCCCAGAAAAAGCAAAGCGATAATTCATCCATGTGACTTAGGAGGGCAGGTTCCAAATATGTTGCAAGCACAGCTAAAAAAAGGAACATGAAATTAGTAGGAAAAACAGAAGGAAATATATTTAAAAAATATATAATTTTAAGATTTCCAGTCTTGAACGTAACTATGTGTTTCATGTACACATACTGAAAAGATCTGTTTGCAATCAACTCCTCTGTCACTTACTGCTCAAGTGCCAGATCCAAAGAGTCTGCTGCTCAGAGATGATATGTGGGGAGCAATGCAGAATGAGGAAGTGGATCCGAAAGCATCCAAAACCTAGGAGCCCTGGGGAGAAGACTTGTCAGACAGCTGTTTGGCCTGGGAGGTGCTCGGGCACTTTGTTGGGGGAAGCCTGAGAGGGACAGAGAAAGAGAGAGGGAGACAGCAAGAGATAGAGCTAATTTCTCATCTGTTTGGGGTGTTAGGCTGCACCCCAGTGCAGGCAGAGCAGTTGTGGCCTTGGCAATGGGCACACGTTGATGTTGTGTATGGGAGGTGACGGGGTTGGGAGCCGGCGTACAGTGGGCCGGTGCCTGCAGGCCTCGAGGCTGCGCCACCTGCCAGCACTGAGGCGGTGGTGGGGCAGGGGGCAGGAGGCAGCGCTCGCTCCCACTTCACAGCCACTACCTAAGTGCCAGCACACGGCCCTGAGGTCCCTTTTTGACAAAGCGCAGGTGCTGTGAGGCTGTCCAGGAGCCTGTCCAGGAGCCAGTCCAGGAGTTGTTTTAGATGGAAGCGATCCCTGCAAGCCGCAGGGACACCCGCAGGGAAGTCTCCAGGCCCCATCTGAGCCAGGAGGACACGCGCCAATTTGGCATTTAGCACATATAAATACATGTGCGACCCGTGTTTATATTAATTACAAATATTAGAGGGTTGAAAATATGTGGCTTGATACCAAAATGGAGGGTAGCTAAAGCAGCAGCTTTGGAACTATCTGCACACAGAAATGTAAACCAGCCAGCAAGAAAAACTATAGCCGACCAAGAGAGATGTTTGAGAAGGAAAGTTTCCCATGGATTTGCAAGAGTTACAGCTGGAAAAGACATGATGTTCCCTCTCGTTGCCAATACTTAGTGGTTCTGCAGAGTGTTACACGCCTACAGCACGTGCACTGTGCCGCGCAGGGGAGTGCAGGCCAGCCTGTCATTTTGTTTGGTAGTGTCAGGTGCATTGCCACCACGCATGGGAGGCTGGAGGTGACAGCTCAGAGTCTGAAGCTTGGCATCAGTTACAAGTGTGATCGTTTTCTTCTCTGTCCCTTTGTTTGCTGTTTCTGATTTGATCCTGCTTTCTGCTGACACACTGCTCATTCCTTATGGAGCTCAGCTGCACTAACTCATAAAGTCTTCCTTGACTGCGCAGAACAGTGGTGTCTGAGTCACATACTGCTGTTCCCATCTTGATTGGAAGGTTGAAACGTTTACAGCTGAAGTATACCAGCCCTCCAGAGGACTATCGATTCCTTTCTGAAAGTGTGAAAGGGAAAAGTCCATTATATGCAGTCAATGTGTGTGAGAAGGCCACCTGCAACATCTTCAAAAAATATCTAAAAGAAAGCAACAGTAAAAAAAAAAAAAAAAAAAAAAAAAAAAAAAAAAAAAAGCGGGTGCTTTGGGTTATATTCTAATGCTTTTGCTCCCCTGGCTCAGACCAGGAATGCATGGGAGCAGGGAGGGGAGTGAAGTGATATGTATTGAGCTCATTTTTCCCGTTGTATTCTCCAAGAGGATATTTTTTTTTTCCCTGTCTACTGCTGAAAAAAATAACCCAAAGAGGGCCCTCACTCCTGTTGCCCCCTGTAGACTGAGTGGGATAAGTACAGACCCAGCACACAGATCCTGATGGAGGGAAGCCACTTGCGAGGCAGAGGCCAGCACAGGACTTCAGCTCTCTAAAATAAGCTGCTAGGAAAGTGGATAGAGAAGACAGCAGTTTCTTCTGGAAAAGGGATTTTAGGGAAGCTCAACTGGGTGGGAAAGTGTATTAATGTGGCTTAGTGCATAGTACTTGCATTTCTGTGGTGCCTGGGGCTGCTAAACAGCTGTACAAGCAGAGAACAAAAGAGTGATTTTTGCTCCACAGAAGCTGGCATCAGAGCTGCCAATGCTGTGTACAGGGTGAAGATAAGGAAGGTTGTGCAGTTTCTCCACGCGGAGGACACCAGCAGACCACAAAATCTCACTGTTTTCTTTCAAGTCTTCCAGTGGTGCTTGATTACGAAGACCTCCCAAAAAGAAACAATTCAGTCTAATCCACCAGAGAAAGACTTCTTGGGAAAGGGACCAGAAAGCCTGCCTGGTTGGCCCGACATGAGCCAGAGCGTGGCAGGGAAGCCAGGGAGCCGTCATGGAGAAGTCTGGCTCCCTTCCTCCCTCCCCAGGGTGGCATCCACATATGCTTTGTGCAGGCAAAATCTCTCAGACAAGAATGTGATACGATGGGAGTCCCTGCTCAGTATAAGGGAAATTAAGTGTTTCAGCAACTTCTGGTTTGCCAGTGTAGGCAAGGACTTCCTGAGAGCACCAGAAGGTGCTTCCTAGTGGCAAGTGGTCAGCCCATTTTCAAGACTTTGCCTCCAAGCAGAAAGATGCTAGCCGACAAAGTGGGCTTCTGATAAGAGTTTTTAAGTCATACATTTATTTCCCTGTCCTCATATTTTGTGAACTGGGTGAAAAATTTCAGATCAAAGCCCCCCTTCTTTCTTTTCAGAATAGAAGTGCCATCCTTAACTAAAATTTATCTTCACAACGTGGAAAATATCAGCATGGCTGGTTCAAGCACAGAAAAATCATTTCAGTCATATCATGGTCACATCAAAGAATGCCTCAGGCTTCAGAGCTACGTAGAGCATTGCTTGCGTGGTGTACACTACAGGGACTCAGACATATGGAGGTGAAGGCTCAATATAGAATAGACCATTAGCATCCTTGGGTGGAGGCCTGTGATTTGTAGCCAAGACTTGTAAAACAAATCTCTGGAGCGGAGGTGTTGGGAAACATACTTGGAAATATATTTTGAAGACTCCCTTGACTGTAACAAAAGCAACAGTGGCAAGGATTATATGTTGGTTTATTTTATTCCAAGGTTTGTCGTTTTCACAGCTTGACTGAGGGTCACTAAATTTCTCAAACAGCATTAACACTCATTCGTCATACATGTTTATAGCAAGTGACACAGCAAGGCTGGAGACAAGGAGCAGCTTTTTGATGACCAGGGCATTGCAGTTCCATATGGAGGGAATGTGTGGAAATCTCACACCAGACATATAAGAGTCAGGAGGGAGGAATGACACAAACATGAGGAGATAAAAAGAAGAATCCTTTGCTTTTCCCTCATTTTACACATTCCCTACTCTTTTTCTACCACAGTAGTCTCAGCACAGAAAAGTGGTAAATAAATAGGTAGATAGTAGGCAGAGATAGGTAAATAAATAAATGTAGATAAATATGGGAGGAGACATGAAAATGGGCATTTTTCTTCCATTTCTCTCCTCTCCATTTCCTTTACCTATGGGAAAAATGAGAGGCATATGAGCTTTTGTCCTTCTCCCTCCCTCTCAGAAAGATCAGAGAAGTTTAAAAACAAAGTGAAAATCAAAACCTGGGACTGAAAGTCAACAGAACTATTTGGATTATTTTCCTTCACATATTTTTTGGCAGAAAATTGTATTACTTGGCAGGAGAAAACTTTGCCTTGTTTCATTTATTGGTCAGCGCTATTCATTAGCAACGTGTTAGGAGTTAGGCACTGCTTGTGTAGACCAGATTATGTCCATGTTGGCTAATTAGTCCCATCCCACTAAACCTCTTGCGAATTTTCAGATTTTAACCTAAAACAATGGGTTTTGCTATTCAAAGAAGGGAGAAAGAGGAAATGAAAGATCTGGCGCTGCTCTGTGCAGCTCTGCCCAAGGCGCCTCCTCCTGCTCTCTCTTCCTCACTGCAGCAAGGGCAGGCCTTGGCCCTGGGTACAGCCAGAGCTGACAAACAGCCAACGTGTTTTCTCAGTGAACACAGATTTATACCTGTCACGTAGCAGGTGACAGACACAACCTCTGGGAAACCTCTTCCTTCAGGAGTCAGCCTCCACACGAGACTCTGGCTTGGGCGCCATCATTGCTGGGCACAGGGCAGCCCAGAATTCATGTACCAGAATCTCATAGCAACACGGGCATTTCCCTCATATGCTGCTCACACAATAGGGGAGAGAATTTGCAGATCCCTGAGGAAGAACTCAAACTGGCTATCCTCACTGCAGCACACCTCTTTTTAAGCAGAAGTACCCGTAGCACGGGGAAAGTTACCCCGTGCTACGTCATCTTCTGCTGATCCCTCCTGCCCAAGGGCTCCCAGATAAGGAAGATGCCAGCATGAAGGTAAACTGATGTTCAGAGAAGAGGAGAGATCACATTAAGTCCCATCACTTCTTTACTGCAGATTTCCAGGCCCCAGTGGGGTGTGCCATACCCATGGGGCCATATCACCTCTGCTTCGCAACATTCATTGCAGCATCACATCACTCTATGGCCCTGAGCAGCTCACTGAACCTCCCTTTTTCAATTCCTTCCACTGTGAAAGGGTGACAAGGAGGATTGCCAGCCCCATGACTGGCGCAGGATTAAACGTGTGCACAATTTGATGACAAGATGATGTATGAATGCTGACTGTTGTCAGCAAAGGGAATGGGCGCCAGGTAAAATACCACCTACAACTTCTGTATTTACTGCAGTAGGGGACAGGGAGCTGGGCTGTTGGTTCATTCTTTTCACTGGCATGCCATAAAGGACTAGAGTCATTTTGAAACACATCAGAGATATAATGCTGGTAGTGATGGACAAAACAAATAGCAAAGTTAATAACTTACTGTTGAGCTAGTCATGTCAAATTCCACCCTGCTTCAGCTAGCTTTCCGGTAAAATAGGTTTCTGGTTTTAAAGATGAGGATTAGCAGCAGCAGATTTAGGGCTTAAAATAAAGTATGTATTTTAGATTTATTTAAGGGCCTTTGACTTCTAAACACTTTGCTTTAATATATCGCTTTCTGGGCTGACATGGCTTTCATTTTTCATCACTACTTTACATTCCAGTGTTCAAATGGTTTACGCAGGGGAAACCTGAGGTTTTAAAAAGCTGAAATTCTTCTGCCACTGCTGTTCAAGCAAAGCTTTCTTTTCTTCTCTGCCTGTAGCAGGTTCTTAGCAGAGAGAACATTAATTCAGAACAATTCAGTTTTCCATCATTTAAGAAGCAAGACACAGTAATGGCTTAATCCTGATTATACGCAGCCATTTGTGAGGACTGACTTCCAGATGTTCACATTCTTTTTTTTTTTTTTTTTTTTTTTGGGGGGGGGGGGGGGGGATGTTTGTTTCCTTTTAAAATGTGAATGTTACTCATTTCTTTGGACTTGGTGCTATGAAAGAAAAAAAAATCTCTGAAATCCCCAGGATAATAGCACTGATCAACTTCAGTTCAGCTGAAGTCAGAAAGCCACCCCGAAGTCCTAAGTATTTTCTGGACACATCCAATTCAGGCTGTAGCAATGGAAATTTTTTTGTCCTAAATCCTGCCCTGGAGGGAATTTCTATTTGGAGAAGAACATGTTCAGTCTTTACTTTTCCTTGGACTCTCTTTAGAAGTTGCTAGGTATGGTGTGGTCAGAGCTCTTGGATCTGGTTTACATCCAGCTGACTTTGACCCCTCTGAAGGCAGTGGCTATAACACCAGCCAAGGTTTTGTGGTTAAAGGTCAGTTAAGATTACTCCTGAAGTTCCAAAAAATATTGAGGGGAAAAATGGGGAAGAAGACAATGACAGCATTTAAAAGCCAAATATGAATTTGGTAGCAAATGGTCTTTAAATACCAGATTTTAGACCCCCATATCTTCCAGTCAACTGTCCAAGTCACGCAATCCCCATAACAGGCCTTTTCTGTAAAACACTGCTTTCTGGCCCAGTGATGCAAGTTGGCTTTTGAGATGTGAGTTGCACTCCCTAGTCTGTTTCCAACAAAAAGTGTCATTTTAATTGAATTTTGGTGCTATCTTTGCACATATTATTCTAATCAGCCTGCTGAGAGGGTTCTCTATGTGGAGCAACCAGGAGGTTCACACTGAGGCTGTGCTATATGGATCCAAGGGATAAATTGGAGTTCATGCAGCTGACTTGCAAGCAAGCTCACTAATAAAATTTAACTCTTAAAGAAGACAGCTTGATCCTGACAACTCTGATTGCCTTGGCACAATGTTGTGGAAATGCAATTATAAGATTGAACTGCTCTCAATTTGTTCCAGATAGACAGAGAAAGAAAAAAGTTTTTTTTTTTTTCTTTTTAATTAAAAATAAATAAGTAAGCCTGATTTTGAGAGCTTCTTGCCAGATTATTGTTTAACTCAGCATTATCTTTTCGTCTGCATCATGTTGAACCCAGATAAACAGTTCAAGAGATTTCCTCCCCTTCAGCAGGTGAAGATGTCCTGTTGTCTGCAGTCATGGGCTGGCCAGACAGGTCCCAGTGAGTTCTGCTTGTGAGGATGTCCCACCAACAAAGCTGCCTAAGCCTTCCGAGGGCTGTACAGTTATGCTTGCAGTCACAGTTTTCCACAGAGAAGTTCATCAGAGCTGTATAAGACTTCACTGTTATACATTAGAAAATACAGGGCTTGTGATTGTAGTGTACACGAAGGTCTCTTCCTGCCCATTTTCACCTGCTGGGCAGCTCTTTGAGCTGCTGGGATAGTATGAAGGGCTGCTGTGCTTCTGGTACATCAAAACACTGTGCAAGGGAGCACCAATGGCAGCATCATGTGCCTGAATCCCATCTCCGCTCCAAAGGTCTGCATAACATCTACATCTCATCTCAGCTCCTGCCAGCAACACTCTCTCGCAGTCTATGTCAAGTATTAATTACTGCTCCTATGCTGCCTGCAAAGATCACTTACCACACTGGGAAAAAAATGCCAAATATTATTACAGCCTCAGTATGGGTGACTGGGCTGAGCTCCCCAGCAAAGTGGTGACTGCAGGCAGAGTTTGGGATTGTGGGGAGCAAAGCAAAGCAAAGTAAAATAGGAGGTGCTTTCAAGCAGCTGAATAAAGACGCGCCACAAACCCACATGACAAAAGCACTGTTGAAGTAATGCAACCTGAGCCCTGTGCTAGCTACAGCAATGCATCATATTCATCACCCAGGAGAAAGGGGCCGGCAGGGAGCCCGGGGGGACGGCATGGGCAGTGTGGATAATCATGGAGGCCTGCTGGTAGATGGAAAACATCTGTTTTGTGTTTGAGTTAAGAAGGGATATTTAACTCTATTACCCAGATTTGTATCTGTCCTTTACTTATTTAGATTTATTAGCATAGGCTCGCAACACCAAGGTTATACAAGGCTGAGGCATCTCGGTGTGTTGGGAGCCACGGACGGTTGCTATTAAAGGCAGCAAAATTGCAACAAACACCTGCGGGTCTCTCAGTGTTATGAGCACTATATGTGCACTCGTGAGTCTGAAGGCCAGTATGTACTGGTGCCCACTGGTGTAAACCCAGGTGATGTGTGCACAGTGTGTGTGCCTGTGTGGGGTGTCCCCATGGAGGCATGAACGTGTTTGTGCCCAGCACTGGAGGTGGACAAGAGGATGTGTCCAGGTGAGGCTCACATGTCTGCCTGACAGTAGCTGTGGACTATCCTGTCTCTGCCTGCTTGAAAATACTTGGTCTGGGAGTAGGGACACTTCCAGGTTTCTTAGGTGATCATGTGCTCTGTAGAAATAGTGAACAGTGAAAGCAAATAGGTCACAAACCAACCCTAGGCTGAAAATATTACCCAGCACTGTCCGAGGAATCCCCATGAGGACTGAAGACACAAAACAATGGTGCCACTGATTTGTGAGAAGCTCCCCACTCTGGTTAATCAGCAGTAGTCTCAAAGATTGTCAGTCAGCCAGCTCCTGACAGGTGTAAGCCTATGTTTAACATTGCTCAACCCTAATTGTTTTTTTTTAAATGAAGATAGGGACCCTTTTTCCTTTCAATTGCATTTAATTCCTCCAAGATATTACCTATAATTCATCATGTTTATAACTTCTGAAATTAACTTCCCTCCCATAGAGTTCAATAAATAACACTTTTCCTGAATAGCTCATTCACAGTGTAAAAACACCTTCTTCCTTGTATTTTTCACTTCATAGAACAAAACCATATGAGGTGGTTAAGATTTACATGGTCAGCTCTGGCAAACTTTTTATATTTATTTGGGTTGCAAGATATAAATCAGGGCTGGGCCTTTCTCCAAGAACGAGTTATTTGTTATCTTGTGACATGTGTATTTCTGGTCAAAATTTGATAAGGTGTTTTTAGCATTATTGCATCGGGTAGGTAAGGTTTACATTGCTCTGTGCCAGCTTTCATGTTTGACTGCAGAATACTTACATACCTTATACCGCATTTTATCACAACCAATCATTGGAAAATTGAAAATTCTCCCAACTCAGAAATAACACGTGTAACTGTGGATCACATAGTTTTCTTCCAGAACAGTCCCCTTCAACTAAATATGCCATAAATTAAGTGTGATTGGGATTAGATATTTTACTAGGACATTGAACTAGAGCTGACATTTAGTTTTTTACTTAGTTTCACATTTGTGGACTGGGTGACATGGAAGTCCTCAATCCCCTTTTTCTATCACTTCTGCTCACCTATGAGATCTTCGTAAAATAATCAAATCCAAACTCTGGAAAGTCATATTGACTTTCATAGAGACCTAAGTTTGGCCCTTGATCTTGTACCTATTTATATCTATATGGACCTCTTCAGCTAAGTTTTATTCCTCAGATATGTCTCTCATGGGAACGTCATGAAAAATATTCATAGCTCACAGAGGCTTTTTGTTTAGTCCATGACTTGCAGCAGAACAATGATAGGGTAACTTGTGCAAAATAACCAGGTGTCCTTATTCATTACATGCAGAGCTCTTCAAAATCTTCATTTAAAAACAAATAATAATAATAAAAAAAAATATATCTAACTTAAACAAGGTTTTGTTCTGGATTTTCCCAGAAGGAATTAATGGCAAAATACTTATTCTAATGTCAATATGATAAATGATGACACATCAAAGCAAAAATGAGCTATATTTTGATCAAAACCTGACATTTATAACCCCACTTTCTCAGAGTTTTTCATTCCAAATCTGACATTTTTACTCTTCATGTTGTCATCAATATATCAGCTTGTTTTGTGGCAAATAACTTCTCCACCACATGAAATCCCACAATAATTTCCTGTCAGAAGTTAGCTCAAGATCTAGTCTGAGCTCAAGGTCTGCATCTGAAGTGAAGGGAAGCCAAACTCCAGGATCACTTGTGCTTGGTCCTTCAGCTGTGTAAGGGTTTTGTTATCTGATCCTTTTTTCACATAACAAAGAACTTTCCCTCCCTAGCAGAAATATTCTCAGTCCTCTTTCTCACTTTCTTCACCTTCAGTTTCACTTTGTATTAGTTCGGCGATTATCTCTGGGAGAAAACCCTTGAAGTTGTCCTTGTGCTTAAGTATCTTTGATATGTCAATGTCTCCCTTTCTATCCCATATTCCTGCTCCTGCTCTGGGCAGCTTAGTTTTTTGACTCCCTGATAGCAGCCATGAGGGCATATGTCAGTGATCAAAAGTGGTGAGAGGAAAAGAATGCAAATAAAGAAAGAAGAAAAATTCCTAGAAGGAGTTTGGTTTGGCAAACTATTCAAAGGCTTGTATCTGATCAGTCATAACCTCCCCTCTATCACTAACATGTTTCACTACAATTTACATTCAAGTGGTGTTAAACGAAGTCTTTTATCTTGGCTGCCTCCCTGCCCCCCCCACCCCCCAAGAACATCCTTTCCTGCCACTTTCACCTCATGCTACTTGTACAAAAACACAAGGCGAGATCAAAACCCCCACACTTGATGGCTGTGTTTTACCTCAAGGTATAAAAACCCCTCATTTGTAGGCACCATTGTTAAATGATGGGCTGTGTGGGCAAAGCCGACAGGCACAATAAGGGGAAAAATATTACTACAAGGAAAACACAGGTCACTGCAAAGGATTATGCTTTATGGTCCAGAGGCTGATGCTGTGAAACATTTGTTACACTTTATGGAGAAGAGGCTAGAGTTGAGAGGTATTTATTAACATGTAGTTACAAAAAGCTAGCCCTAACAATAATTCAGAGATTGCCTGATGGGATGTGGGTTTGGGTAGGAAAGGGATTCCTAGGGCCTCATCCTGCTGAGAACCGAGCAGGTCATCATCTCTTCCCTGTACATTAGCCCACTCCTGTGGGTAATTCCTGTGTAAGCCAACAGATCGATGCTGCTGATCCCAGTGGGACCTGAATTAGGCCCTTGCAGTGTACAGAAGTCCTACACATTTGACACAGCACCAGAAATCCATCAGCATGTGGTAATTAATGATGTGTACTAATGATGTAAACAAACCAGAATGGGTGGGTGTTTCTAGGAGGGGGGAGGTGTTAATGTGTAAATTAAGTCCTAGCTATTTATGTGTTTTTTCATTGCTTTCACTGTCCCCCAGACCTATGAAGAACTGAACTTTTATATCTGCTTAAGTTAAGTGGCTCCCCAGGAGACCAAAGATAGGAAATTTGGTAAAGTCCTTGTTCTCTGTTGGAGATTTTTCCTTCTTTTGCAATGTTTAGTAATTTCTCAGATCTTAGGAAATGTGATCCCTGTGCGGTACGATCAGACACACTTAGTTATCAGTTGTTTTTTGCTTCTATGGTATTCACCAACTCTGGGTTTTGCAGGATACACAGGAATTTCATTGAAAGGGACCTCTGGGTTCTATGGGTTTGTGGTCCTCTGGTCTTTGTTCCCATGTTGTGATAACAAAATACCCCAGACCAGCAAATATTTAGTTGACTGCACTGCTTGGAGGTAGGGGGAAACATTATCCACCCTGCACAGATGGGGAATTGAAGCACACGCTAGATGAAGTGATTTAGCCAAAGGAAGGAAGTCTGTGACTGCTCAGTGAGGAATTGAACACAGGTTTTCCTAGTCCCAGCGCGGTGTCCTCTGCCCCAGACAATCCTTCTCATGCCAAGTGCTGCAGCGCTAGCTCTGTCATTAGGCAGCAAGACCCTCAACACTAATGACTCTTTACTAACCATGTCACAAGGATGGCACAGTGCTATGCCGCTCCTGAATAAAAGCCTGCAAAGACCTCAGGAGAGGAGAAAGGCAAGAGGAAAAAGTAGAGCTGGACTTAACACACATTGATTTCAGCATTAATCAGGCCAGGATCCAGCTCTAGAAATTATCACACAGAATTATTTTGAGCAAAGGTTGTTAACGAGACCACATGTGAGTTGGGGAGGACAGAGAATGTGCACCATAAAGCAGACCTAGGGTTGTATAGATATAACATGCTTTTCAGATTATTCTCCATTAGCCAGAGAATTACTATTCTCCTCACTACCCAAATGGAGCACTGAAGTATGAAATAAAAGCCACTATCCGCCCAATCAGTGCCTGGGTCACAACAGTGTTTTGGTGTGGGTGGGTAGCTGTGAAATATTTCTAGGTTTTATTGCCAAGAAGAGTTTAAAACCTCACCGGATGCCAAAAATTGCAGTAAGGATAAATGAAACAAAGAAGGGGGTCAAAAGATCCCCAAATGAAAACTGTTAACAGCAGAATGTCAATAACTTAAATGAGAGAGGAGGTAGTGTCCAGCAACACTTTAAAGTTTCCCAGCACTTTTGAATGGGCTTTGCAGATCAGCCCATCGGCTTGTAGCAATAAATCTGGGATGAGGTTGGACATGTAGGAGGTGGAGGCAAATCTGGATATCATATAGGAGTGCTGGAATAATGATAGAGACTTGTAAAAGCCAGGTGCAGGGACAAGCATGCTGCTTTCCGAGGACACAGAGATCATGCGATGTGTTGACAGCTCTCTCTGGCAGTGACTTTCCTCTTGTACATCAACTGCAGCGCCCGAGCCTGGGAGCCATGCTGGTTGAATGACATACAAATATTAAGCAATAAATCAAAATGCTCGTGCCTTTAGTGCAACAAATGATGTTCCAGCTTAAAAATAACAACAATAACAAAAACCTACAGACAATGTATAGGTAATGAACAATTATTATTATTATTATTTTTTCTGAAACACTTGTGGTAGACTGAGGTGCTGTAGTGGCTGTACTTTGAGGGCTGTAGCAGCTGTTCTAATGTAAGAAGTGTCAGCTTGGAAATACCGTATTTCTTTCGCAATGTCCATTTAAGTCTTAGAGGCTATTTAGCTTTCTCACTGGTTTCACTCATAAACCTCGCAATGGAAAAGTTTTTGGTTAGTTTCTGCCTGAAACAAAATATATATTCTCAGTAGTACCAATATTTCAAGAAAATTTTCACAGAATTGGTCACTCAGAAAAGTCACTCCTAATAAGCCTCATGATTTTTGGTGTTTTCAAAACAAACAAAAAATACTATGAAAGGGTTTTTCATCTTGGAGAAGCTCAATTTCATTACAAAATACCAAAAGTATACCTTAAAACATCTTGTAATATATATTTTTTCAATTTGTCAAAAAATTTGACACCATTTGATGAAAAATCAAGCCAAACCTGACTTTTCACAACCACCAGGAAATCTAAAGCATGCAAACGTCTAAAACCTCAATTTTCTCCCATGGCTGCTGAAGGCAGCTTCGCCCTGCAACACAAGGAATCATTTGCCAGGTGTCCACAGGCAAAATCTCCCTGTTTCCTCTCTGCTGTTTTGGTGGCTGCCTCCTTTCTGCCCAGGGCTGCACTCCTGGTGATGAATTTTTTACATGTTGTGGAAGACAAGTCATTGAGTACTACTGGGGAGCATGAAAGGGTGCTGGATATATATATATATATAACGCCTCTCCAACATTCCCTTCACCCAACAAAGCAGAATTTTCTTCACTGTTTCTTAGCAGAAAAGCCCTATGACTTAAATGGTCACAAGGAGTCCTGCAAAAGCAGCTGTTACTTCAGTCCTGGGGGACACAGGAGCTGTCTTTTATACCTTATATGTTCTTGCTTAGGGTTTCACACCTGTGTATTAGATAACCAGCTTAGACATTGTCATTCAAAAGAAAGCCCCTACTTGAAACAAAAGATGTGAAGTCCCCAGAAGGTTTGTCAGGCAGCTCAACCCACTGATGTATTCCCCTGGCTTTCTTTCTCCTTTCCTGTTCTTTGTGTGTATTTATCTGCTTTTCTCTGGCGCCCATGTGGCTGTGCAGCTCTGCACATCTCTGTGGGCGAAATGAAAGGCAGTCCAGCAGGAGGAGCGAGAACTGGAGGTGACCCCCGAGAATACAGACAGCCTCCCTGCTTCTGCAGCAGAGCCACGTGGGATGATCTAATGTAGCTCCAACATGTGTAATATGCATTGTCTGTATTTTTAAGTGTGCTTTATTTAGGTCCAGGCAGCCAGAGAAGGGAAATGAGTTTTGACAAACAATAGGAAAACATAGACATCTAAAAACAGATTATTTCCCACTCCTGGGCTGTACTGTGCCACTCCATGCTCCAGCCAAAGCTGAGGATTTTAATGTGAAGGCAAAATGATGGATGTGGCATCACCACTGCTTATGACCCACCTACTTTTCCTTTGACACATCTGTGATATCAAGGCCTTCACTCTTCAGAAATGAACTCCAACTTTTTTCCTAACACAGCACTTGATTTTGTGGGGTATCTTTTGTGCAGATTGAATCCCCAGTTGTTCTCAGCACTGCTACAAAATTAAATTCCACCCGTAACAGATGAAAATAATGAGGTGTGGGCAGGACTGGAGTTGGAAGAAGAGAGGAAGAGAATGGGTTAGGGGACAGACTTTCACATGGGATGAGCGAACAGATGGAGGTTCAGAGACTTGGGTAGAAAGGATGGCTGTCTGGGAGATGAAGGAATGTAAATGGGATCAGTTGTTGATCTCAATTTTCTTGGTAAAGTGAGGAGAGGACACCAGGAGAAGGTACAGAGAGTAAATAAGTACTAGAGAAACAGGTCAGCAGAGAGCGTGGGGACAGTGCCTATATGAGGCCTACCAGGCTGGTGTATGACAGCAGGGGTGGATTACAGACCAGTTCTGAAACGATTATTTATTTATTTATTTCAGTCAAATGATCACCACCCATCCATCCATAACTTACTTTTAAAGATATTTCATATGGCCCGCCAACCACAGGTGACAGAGGGGTCAGTGAAGCAGGTGATCCATGATCCCATACCACACACCAAACAGAAGTGTAGTCTGGCCCTATGTCGGACCTATGCCCATGAAGGAGAGGAGCAGCATGAAGAATTCTGGCTGCTGATCCCATGAAGCTTCATGTTAACTTGTCAGACCAACAGTGTTTTAACTTTTGGCCAAACTTGTCAACCATTTATCATTAATGAAAAAATTTCCCATGGAATGTCTCTTTTTATTTATTTATTTATTTGGTTGATTTTTTTTTCTATGAGAAAAACACAGGAATAGTGCGTAAATCAGCACCTCCACCATTAATCTTTGGTCCTTCCTTAACTGCAAATCTCAGTGTGAGTTGAATTCATGGAATTTCCAGAACTGAGATGCTCCCATGGCTTCATAAGAAAATAATTTTTTTTAGCCTTGAGAACAAAGATCCCCTGCTGAGTACCTAGTCAGCACCCTGCAAAGATGGGCTTGGCAGGGGGAGAGCATGAGCGTGGGGAGAAAGGAGCACAGGGTGTGGTAGATCTTTGGCCAAGCAGCTTTGTATTTGGCAGACTCGGGTGGCTTAAATGAGACCTTTAACCTGGGCCTCTAACTCTTTCCCTGTGTGAAGGGGGAGCTGGACCTGGAATGCTGCACTTGGCTGGTTTCTCCCATTTTCTCCTATCAGCCATTTGAGAACTTTTATTAAGGAGATTTAGGAAACCTGAGGTTTTATAACAACACAACAAAAGGGAAGCAGTGCAGTTCTAGAGTGCAAGTCCTTCTGGATAAGTCAATCCACAACTTTGTAACACAAAGATCATGAAAGGCATTTGAGAACTGGGCCTCGCCATAATAAAGATTTCTTTAGGAAATATTTTGGCATGGGGTTTATCTGTTTGCTGCAAAACACCATTTTGATCTAAAAGAAGTGCAGTAATTGCATTTAGTCCGCTTTTCTCTGTGGGTAATGAAGCCTCCTGCTTATTTCCAGTGCTTGAAAGTGGCCAAACAAATACGTGGGCATTTGTGTTGCAAAACAGTTCTGTGCTGTTACTAATCCCACCAAAAAGGCACAGGGAGATTTACAGAGAAATGTTTCTTGGCTGGTGTGGGCCTGCTTGTGCCTGCTTCTCATTTCTGAGTAAGTCAAAGGAGCGATCACTCACTTGCCTTTTACTCATGCCAGAGTCTACTGGAATCCAACAATCCTGCGTCCCACAGGGAGCCAGGGGCCCAGTTGCCAGGCCTGCATGGCTAATAGAGGAAAAGCCATGTGGAAGGCCCTGCTGGGGACCCAGGGAGGGGACTACTGAGGGAAGGGGTGTCAGGGCCTGCCCTTGGGCTGGCTCTCTGTTATCTTGCTACTTGGTGAGGTCAGTGGCCCTCCTGGGTTCCTGCTCAGTAGCTCTGACATTGCCTGTCTGTGTATTTAGCAGGGCTGAAATTAGAGCTATCACATGTGCTCAACAGACCTGTGTACGAGCATTAAAAGTTTCTGGAGAAGGCTGGGGCTTTTTAATCCAAGAATACAGCAAACTTGGAACATCCATATCTTGAGTTTATAGTTGGGAGTCAGAATAACTCCCTGCCCTCTACAAAGGAAGGTTCACACGGCTCTCTATGCCTTGTCCAGACACAGGACATACCTTCACAGGTGCCATCCATGAACTCCTGGTTCATTTGGACCGGGATAGGTCTGCCAGGCACAAGGCTGGGGTATTTGGTTATTTGTTGCTATTGTTTGTCAGGTTTCTGGCCTGAAACATAAGCAGTGCAGGCTGAAATTCTGTATGTGGAAAAGCTGTTCTCATACAGTAGGCAAGTACAGGAACACTGCCGTTTTGTGTTCCTATTGCTGAGTGTGCAGTTGGGAATCTCTCTCAGTGCTGAGTAGATAGCCCTTCGTCAGCAGAGAAGCAGTGCAGAGTGGGCTCTTTGGAACTGCAGCTGTAGATCCTTGAGCAACTGCTAATTGCCACCAACAGCAAAAGGTTTAAGCCCCAGAGTAGGGACACTGCAGAAAGCTGAGACAGACCCTGGGTACCACAGGGCTGCAGGACAGTGCTGCCTGCAAAGACGAGTGATGGACCATGGCAGAGGGCAGCTGCCCCTTGGACTTTTGTACTAGTGACTGAGTCCTGGGCTCTGGTCAGTGCTACTGCAAGGAGAGGGGCTCACTGCTTTTTTCCTACAAGCAATGTATGCTTCTGACCCTTCAACCCCTATCAAAGCTCAGTGCTTGTGAACAGGCAAGTGCTGCCTATTAAAGGCACCCGGAGTAGCTGTGTAATGAGCACAAAATGCAGCAGCGGGGGCCCATCTCTGGTGGTTATTAGCTTTAAGAGGGACCTTACCCCCTCTCCCTCTTGTGTTCAGTCCCAGTCCTCGCTGCCAACAACTCCACACATATAACAAGAGCCTTGTGCTTGCCAAAGAGAGCCCACCCCCAGGGGGAGGAGGAAAACGTGTGGAGAAGGAGTAGCGAAGAGCATTATCATCATTTATACAGCAATGGGAGACTGGCAGCCAAGCGCTGTTGGCAGTAAAGCTTTCAGCTGCTCCAGGAAGATTGAGAGTGTTCTCGTAATGATTCCCAGACATCTGCTTCACAGCAATTTCTCAGACTTGTTCCCTCTTTGCATTGCTTTCGGCCTCTGTTTCATGCCCTCCTGCAGAGCCGGGACTAGCAGAGCAGGCAGAAGGGTGGACTCCCCAAACAAGAACTCGGGGGGGACACGCCATGCCCCATGTATGCAGTCTCTGAGGACACAAGGGCAGGTGTTCACCCCCCGGCCTACCTCCACCCCTGGAGCTGGGACCTTGGGTGATCAATCTGTCCTCCCTGCCCGATGGTCCCTCACCTTCCCTGTCCTGGAGGGCTGCCAGTCTGTCCGTCTCTTCATTTCCCATGCAGCACGGGCAGGACAAACAGCAGAGAGGCTGCCCTGTGTTTGCAGCCCTGGGAGGGGTGGAGGAGAGCAGCTGACTTGCCTGTGAGCTGCCCCTTGGTGATGGAAGCGTTGCAGCAGTGATGCCACAGCTACCCATGTGTGACACAGCAACCCATCACCACGGAGAGCCAGGATGGGGCCCAGTGGGAGCACAAGACCGTGCAGAGTGGGGTGAGGAGGAGGTAGCCAAGATAGGTATCACCAGGCCTGCAGCCACAGCCACCCTTCAACTGCTAGCCTTTTGTTTTTAAGGAACTGGGGCAAAGTTGAGAGGACTCACCCCCTCCTCCTGCACTGGGAAACAAACACAGGCATCCCTGTCCAAAAATCTGCAGCTCAGGCTCATCTCTAGCCGAGACAGGAGTGACGTGAGATTCCCTGAGCTGCGGCAGGCTGGACGCAGCAGATGGACTCCAGTTAACGAAGGCGAGGAGGAGGGGGAGGTGTAGGGCCTCCAAAACACAATGGGAAGGGCTCTGGAGAAAACTTTGTGGCTAGGACTCTGAGAGCAGATTTTTATTTTTTATTTTTGGGGGGTTATTTAAATATAATTGTTTAAATGCAGCTTGTATAACAAGCGGATAACAAGCTGAGCTGGATGAGGGAATTTTGCTTTTCATGAGCCACCTGGAAAATGACATTAATTCTCTTGTCTCTTGTTTTTCTGGGTGGGGATGCAAAACCAGAAACTTCTCTGTGGCAAGGACACAAACGCAGGCGTGCAAACCACCTTCCTGGTCACACACAAATGGACTGCAGTGACTTCAGTGTAGTTGTCCTGCATTTTCACCAACACCACTAAGGGCAGACTTCAGCCCAGTCTCACCTTTGCACTACAAAATACTAAGTGGCTGACAATGCTTTGGCAAGGACAAGGGCCCTGGGGACCACCTGGCATGTGGCACTATGCAACATGGGCAGTGGGATTCAGGTCCTGCCAACATGCGTGGAGAGGATCCCAGAGCATCCTGGAGGGGAGGCTGCCTTGTGGGTGGCTCTGTGCCTCACTTAGCCCCTGACTTGTATCCAGCCAGCACCAGGTGGGAGGACAGTCCTGGGAATCATCCTGAGGCCATCAGGCAATTCAGTAGACAATGGCAGCCCCCCTGTTAGGGGTAGGGAGAGGGCAGCCAGGATCAGGGGTCAGAGGGCTCTTCTGCTGTCTGATCCTACGGCCAGATGTTCTTGACTAGAGATGGCAGCAGGGTGACTGCCAAAAACCTTCATGGGGGAGGGGATGTCATTTGGGAAATAGTCTTCCTTCCAGCTGAGATGTTTGGGCTGGCAGTCAAGAATGTCAGTTGTCCCTAGGGCTCTTTTTAGCAGCTACTGTGGCCAAGAGAGGTGTGAAGACAGAGATGTGTAGTCCTAATAGATCAGAGATCCAGTCAGCTCCAATTAGACCAACCAGATGACATCAGAGATAATGTAAAATAATGTAAGGCCTGTCACCCCAACAGCTCTGTGAGAGGGGACGTGCAGCATTGGCAAGGAGAATAGGCTGGAACATCCTTCAGGTGATTCTGGTCACAAGTTTTTATGGGCCAAAGCCCATGGAAACAAATTAATGTTTCCTTTACGTTCTCTGATGTTTGGGCAATGTCATGCAAAAAAATGAAATCCCCCTTCAGCCAGCCATGTCCTAATCTTAAATTGGTCCTGTTACAGTTTCTCTGACTATATATAGACCATCTGTGAGCTTTTTAGGGAGTCTTCTGCTGCACAATAACATATATATATGAACATCTTGATTTATCTAGTGCAGAATCACAACCCTGTAAGCAAAGGTTTTGATTTCCTTTTCAATGAGATATGGGATATTTTTGTTATCTACAGATTTACCCATTCCTTTTTCAATACTGCCAAATATTTTATCTCAATGTCTGCTCAGATTTAGGGAGGAGGAGTACAAACAAGACAGCACTGTAAAAGAAAGTCCATGCAATGTGGCTCCTCCTTTTCTGACAATAGCTAGCAGGCACAAGTGTTTTTGGAAAATATACCCTCCAAAGCAGGAGATAAGTAAAGTGTCTGTACATATTTTATTAAAGGTTAGTCTCAGTCCTAAAACCAGAGGTTTTAATGACCCTTTAAAATAATATTGCCAGGCATTATTTACAATTGTGGATATGCTTGTTATCTATAAATAAATTTATTCCTTTTATGATCTTGCTAATTTTATTTATTTATCCATTTATTTATTGTTTAACAGTATTATGGGAAATTTGGTTTGTAGCTTGTTCACACATTTGATGGAAAAGCGTTTCCTTTGATCCGTTTTGAATTTGTCCCCTCTTCATTTGTTTACTTTTGTCTTGTGGGTTAGCTTCTTATTCAAAAGCCCTTCACAAGCAGCATCTGCTCACCCCCAGGGACCTGCAGGATAAGCTGTCAGATTCTAGTGAAATCCATCTCCTTCTGCACTATGAAAGTTATCAACTGAAGGACCAGATTGGACCTGAGTTCTACAATCCTAACAGTGCCTGCTGGCAGGGAAACAAGCTGTTCAATTGCCCTGGAAAGCTGGACATTTGGGTTAACCTGAAAGGAACTAAAAGCAGTAAGTGAAAGAACTCAGAGTAGCAATAACATCCCAAGGGAGGGCAGGTAGCTACTTTTTTTGTTTTGTTTCCTAAAACATTGTACAGCTTAAATAACACCAACATAACCTAAAACACTAGTATGAAATTAATCTAGATTTGTAATATAATCAAAAAGCTGATATGAATCAGAACAAAGGAGCTAAAAAGAAACTCTGACACTACTGAAAACAAGTTTCTGTTTAAATTGACATGTTTTCACAACCTCTCTGTCACTTTCTCCCTGCCTCCATCTCTACCTCCTTCCCAAAAAGTTCTTTCTTTGAACAAACCAGAAATTCATCTGCTTAAAGGTTTTCAGCCAGTTCAAGATACTCTCTAGAGAAGGAAAACCTTCTTATCATGGCTATCTTCATTTACAAACAAGAGCTGGGTGGCCTGTCTGCATGTATATCTACTTTTCCCAGCTCCTGAAATGGGGCAAAATTCACTGATTTGAGTTCAGGGGTCATTACTGTCCTGGGCAAAACTGAGAGCATGGGTGTGGTTACTGAGGTATGAAATAACATTGAGATCATGACACACAGTCATTCAGGCATTTGAAAGTCTGCCCTGAGTAGGTTTGACAACCCCTTCGTCCCTGTCGGCATGAGACAAAGGTGTTCCCCACTCTCAAAATCCTTATATTGGTTTTAATTTCTGCCACATGCACTCCCATTCCACTGCCACCACAGATTGCACAGATTAACACCCTGTAGGTGTCTATCACAGTCCAAGCAAATTAGTCAAGGCTTGGTCTCTATCATACTCTTTGGGTGGTGTTGAAAAGTGTTGTTGAACATTATGATCCTCCCCTCCCTGTTCCTCCCATTGCCATCTAGGACAAGGTGCTGCATTGGGATCTGCTGCTAAAAAGCTGCCAGTAATTCATCAGGAGAGAGGGGATCATCACCAGTGGAACAGACTTCTTCTCTATTCCTCTCTATTCAAGAGGGGTCTGGGCTACATTGCCCAAACTAAAGATACCTCACTTGTGTGACGATCATAGGAAGCCCAAAAAAATATCTTAACAGATTACATGAGGCTGCTCCATCAGCACCACCCATTTCTTTTCCCTACAGGACAGCCAGGTGGAAAGCAGGCAGGCCCAAACTCACAGGGAACTGAGATCAGCTCCTTGGTTCCCACCCTGGTGGGCAAAGCAAAACCTCAGAGCTGCAACTGGCCTGCAAAGAGGTGGCTTGGAGATGCACTGCCCCGAAATGAAAATGGGCTGCCATAAAGAAAGCTGGCAGTACCTTCACTTGGTCCATCTTCCCACCCCTAGGCAGAGCAAGGTAATCATCAGTATAGTCATTTTTGACAAATGTCCCTCTAATCTCTTGAATCCATTTGGCAAAGGAGATCCTGCAATGACCCCAGACAAATCTTTTCTGTTGTGTCAAAAACCATGGCCTAGAAAGATTTTCCTGATACTTCCTCTAACAGCCCTATGCTGCATGCTAAGCACATTACTAGCCAACAATTTCCAGCTGCCAATGGGTTCTCAATGACCCAAGAGGTGCTGACAGAGGGGCACAAAGAGGCCAGACAAGGGACCAGCATCAGAAATGCTCGTTACTGACGCCACTGCGAGCCGGTTTGCTCACTGTTGTTTCTGGCACAGAACAGCAGGGCAGACGGGGGCCATGTAATGCCCCTGAGCATTGGGAGATTTCTTGCCGATACCAGTGGGAGAGGTATGGGGATCAGGAGTCAGACACAAGCCTTTGTCTCTTACCTGCCCCAGCGGGTCAAGTTTCCTTCCACTTTATAAGTATTTATTGTTTTGGATGAAGGATGGTAGGGAGTCACAGAGGAGGGGGAACAGTGAGATAATAAAGGATAATATTGCTTCCAAAAGCGTGTCTGCTTTTTTCCGACAGTATTAGCTACTCTAATAAAAGATGTTATCTCTCCTTACAAACCTTGACTGGCCTATATCCTTTCATCACAGCCTCAACAATGTTACTACTGCAGTAAAAATATTTGCAGGCTGTATGTACAGACAAATGAGCCTTGGGTTCTTTAGTGATGGGTTGCATCAACGACTAGAAGGGAAACCTTCATGGGCAACTGCTCCTCCACAGTGCTTTTCGGCAGCCCTATTCCTGAGGAAAACACAGCCAGTCTGCCATGCTCTGGATTAAGAAAGCAATAATGATTTGATGATTTTTTTGTTTGTTGTTGCAACTCTTACATTGGTGTAAGAAAGGAAGAAGGAGCTGAGAGGCAGAGGGGAGCTGGTCTGTTGCTTTTGATATTATCCTTAGCTTCCACCAGCATGGTCTACTCACGGAGCCAGAGCCAAGCAAATGTCTAAGCACGTGAGCTGACAGGGGAGGAATTAATCAGGTTTGCAAAGTGTACAGGAATCCCTTGTGAAAGGGAGGTGATCAGCAGGACTGCTCTTCCCCTCATTCAGAAGTGGCAATGAAATGTTTACAGTGATAGCAGATGAAGGTGGGTTTCTTCCTACAGACTTTGTAGCAGTACAGCCATGGAGCTTGAGAGACCTCTGAGCAGCCTTGGTACATTAGCCATGGTGGGGATTGTATTGCATGGGTTAAGGGGCAAACAGGAAATTCAGGCCTGAGATTAGAGCTATTCAAACACCTCTTGAGTTTGATGGAAAACAGCTCCTCTGTGCTTTCTACTGACACCAGATCTCTTTCTCCCCTAAGTAGCTTGAAGTCTGAGGAGGGCTTTGGCTAGAATTTGCCCATCTATCAGACATGTTTGTATTCATATTTCCTCAGAAAAAAAGGAAGCAATGAGGAAGTAAGAGCAGCACAAGCTTAATCTGAAGTAGATGCTGAATGGATCAAAGGTTCAGATCTAACCAGCTGCAGTCATGATTTCCTGAAAAATGTTCTGCTAGGTCAAGCACTGCCAGTGGCAGTACTACAGAGTTTTGGCTAAAAAAAATGAACTGAGAAGGTTTCAAAATGTTTGGCTTTTGTTTTTCAAGGGAATAAGTTTCATTCCCCATTCTAAAGCAAACTTGGGACAGCAGAGACTGGTGTTTCATTTCTTTAAAGAGAGAAAAGTGCCAAATAATTAAATGAATCATTTCTTCTGGGCAGAGAAAGTGCAGCTTGACTGGGGGTCAGCAAATTTCTGAAAATATACATATTTTTCATTTTGAGATGACCACAGCTCTTTTTAGCTCTTTTTTTTTTTTTTTTTTGGAAGCCATAGCATAAAGTCAGTTGTTCACAAAGTTCCTTTGCCTTCAGTTCCCAGCACTATTCCATTAGGAAGAGCAAATCTCACTCCAAGAAAAGACAAGAAACAGTTAATGTTCTCTCACCATCCTGGGTGCTTGGAGGCAAAGATGAATCAGGTCTGAACAGGGAGTGTAAGACCCAGATACTGACTCTGGAGGACAGAATCTTTTCCCACAAGACCATGGCAAGAAGAGTCAAAGCCTTTATGCAGCTGCTACTGCTCTGACTTAATAGATCTCCTTACATAGACCACTTGACTCAAGATTTGTTTCCCGGCAGGGATGTTTCACCCCTTGGATATAAGGCCATTGACCAATCTTTCCCAGTCAGGAAGCTCCAGTCATCTGTTTGCAGCTATCTAATGATAAAAAGGAAGGGCACATCTTAATTAGAACATTTGAACTTGAGTTGAACTCCACAAGGACTGGTGAGGTTTAAGACACCAGCTCAGGTGCTGCTCAGTTCAGACAGCAAATGCCAAAAGGAAGTGAGAGAGAGGGAAAAGGAGAGAAAGATCCTAATAAGGACTGTGTAGACAGGAGTTTGACTCCACTTAAGGCACCCTAGTGGGCCATCACAGTTTTGGGTGACTTATCTCTTCCTGACACATGCTGGAAGCTGTTCATATGCTAGGTTTTATTTTTAAAATTTATATCCTTACAAATTACATAGATTTAAGTGATTGGTGGGGGCCTGCAAGAGGGGTGGAAGATGGGAAACAATTTATGAATGGGTTTGCGCACTAGGTTGCTCCAAAAGTCAGAACAGAATGTTCCTGCAAATCCTTCCCAAAGCATAGTTGCAGAATTACACTCTCATCGCAAAGGCTTGCCAGAGTCCCTTAGCTCTGCCAGTAGCTTTCTGAAACCCTTTGCTGCTGTCAGGCTTTGAAGCAGGAGAATTGATCACAGCAAGCCAGAGCGTAATGACAGAAATGGACTTCAGATTTAGCTAATCAGACTGCTCTCCCAGCACTAGGCTGATTTACACCCAGCAGACAATTACAAAGTTCCTTCCTAATAGCAGTCAGGAGACTGGTGTTCAGTCTTAAATGTTGGTTTGCTTAAAGGCTTGGTGGAAGTGAATGGAGCAACTGCAGAGCAAAAGCAGTGTCAGTGCAAGGAAACTAAAGCCCACAGTTATGCATTAGCCCTCATTTTGAGAAGTACCGTTGGGACTGAGTCATTGCCCTTCACAGTACTGCAGCTTGAACAAAAAAAACCCACCTACTTTCACAGGTCTGTCTGTAACAGCCTATTAAGCTATTTCATTTGGACCCAGAAGGCGAACCTGTTCCACATGCTTGACAGTGGATCACAGTATGGTTTTCCACATAAGGAATGTATTATTTCAGAGATGCAATTAACCAAATAAAGGGCTTCCTAATGAAGTGTCCCTTCTCTGTACCATATTGCACTGGAATCTCGATGCAATATTTAAAAGGGAATTGAAGTAGGGACCTCCCTTCTCCTCTATTCTACAGAAACAGTCTATGGTTTCCATAGAATCTATCCCAATTTATATTGCCTGAAATTGGAAGGGAATCAGGCCCACAGAGCTCATTTTAAAGGCGTCTTTATCAGCATCAGCATGTAAGATAACCTGTGCACAGGTCCCTGTCTCATTCCCACTAGTCTGGAAGAGCACGTCTGGGCTCCCCTGGTGGCAATGGAAATTCATTCTGTTTAAAGAGTGGAAACCCCGTGAAAACCATCTCTGTAATTTTACTCAACAAATGAAACTAGCTCAACAAGGAAACCAGCTTGAGATTTCTGTATGTGTCTGGACTACTGACTGCCAAAGCTGCATCATTTTACTGAACCGCATCTGCTGCATGCAAGGCCTGCCTTCCTGATGGTGTGACTACAAAACCTAAGGCTCCATCTTCTGATGTAAAAGGTTCTGAGCCTTGCCTGTGGCTAGGCTTTCTCAGGATTGCTTAGGTAGGGCCACCTCACAGCCTCGATCAGTGAAATGACCCGTGTTCCTGAACCAAACTAATCATTAGTGGAGCAGACCTGCTGGAGCCGGGAGGTCTCTCTCTCTCTCTCTCTCTTTTTTTTTTTTTTTTTTTTTTTTTTTTTTTCCCATCAGAGAAAATATACTATGACCTACAGCCAGAAGTCTGAAGAGCTGCAGTGATAACTTATGGTGACATGGTGACAATCCCTTGCAGCCACATCTGCCCTCCCTATGTGAGCAGGCTCACCTGTTCCTTTCCTCCAACTCTGGGCTTCAGGTTGATGTTGAAGACAAAACACTGCCTTCTGCCTAACTCCACAGTTCTTCAGAACATGCAGTAGCCTTTGGCCATGTAGGCTTTTGTTGTTGTTGTTTAAAAAGGTTTGTCAAGAACAGCTAGGATGAAACTAAGTGCTGCTGAAGTCCATGATTAAACTGCAAGTGACTTAACAGGGACAAGGTTGAAGCCTGCAGGCCTCATCTGCAGTACCAGTAATGAATACCAGGCACTGACTTTGATGTCACTTTGTGTGCTGATGATATAGAATCACAAAAAGAGCAGTCTCTACTAAGAAAAAACCCTCATATACCTGGATGAAGTTGTGATCATTAATCAAAGGCTTTTTTACATCCACAACAGAATGGAGATATACTGGATCCATGAACTAATCTGATATTTGACGTTAATTAATTACATCTCCCTATAAATTTCAGTGGATCCAGGACTTGTGACAATATCCTGGGGAATGAGGGAATATGACTGCATTGCTTTCTTCCCCTTTTGTTGAAAGAAAACAACAGATTTTTAAATTAGATGTCACATATTTATTAGATGTATTGTGTAGTTTCCTTTTCTCCCTCTCCCTCCTATTAACTACTTCTCCCAGAAGTTTAAAATTTCATCCAAGACACAAATATCCTGAAAGCAATAAGTAAGTTATAATGAAGAAATTAAATACCTGAGAGCTGTGGGACAAATTACACTTTTGTTATGCTGGGGCAATCCCAGCAAGGCAGGGGGCAGAACTTGGCCATCTATCTGAAATCAAGTAGTTGAATCTACAGTATTAGAAGTTGGCTCAGCATGAACATGTTTCTTAAAGCAATTATAGATATGCCAAAGGAAATGTCCAAGGCTAGCCAAGATAATCAGCAAAGTTCCCTGAGCCAACATCCCATATTCTTCTAAGATAAACTTAAACAACATTTCTATTTATTGTTTCCCGAGTCTCTTAATAGACCCTATCAAAGGGCAAGAAGAATTAGAGGAAAGGACTACAAAACAGCTATGTAACAGTTGCAAAGGCAGCATTTTGAAACTGGATTCTCCAGTACAGTCTGTACTAGCCTGAACAAGAAATATGTTGAAATAAATCAGAGAAACCACATTTACCAGGAGGTATCAACTGGCTTTGGGTACTGGCACAGAACTTTTTGAAGATTTCTTCCATGAAACTGCAAAGGCCAAGTGAAGAGTGGGAACAGTCACTTTTTCAGTGCCATTGTGAACACAGTTGAGCACAACATGCTTCTGCTGAACAGCAATTAATGGTTCCCGCTCTACTCTGCGCTGGTGCGGCCTCACCTCGAGTACTGTGTGCAGTTCTGGGCACCACAGTATAAAAAGGACATGAAACTGTCGGAGAGTGTCCAGAGGAGGGCTACGAAGATGGTGAAAGGCCTGGAGGGGAAGATGTACGAGGAACGGCTGAGGGCACTGGGCCTGTTCAGCCTGGAGAAGAGGAGGCTGAGGGGAGACCTCATCACAGTCTACAACTTCCTCGTAAGGGGGTGTCGAGAGGCAGGAGACCTTTTCTCCATTAACACCAGTGACAGGACCCGCGGGAACGGGGTTAAGCTGAGGCAGGGGAAATTTAGCTTGACATCAGGAGGGGGTTCTTCACGGAGAGGGTGGTTGCACACTGGAACAGGCTCCCCAGGGAAGTGGTCACTGCACCGAGCCTGTCTGAATTTAAGAAGAGATTGGACTGTGCACTTAGTCACATGGTCTGAACTTTTGGGTAGACCTGTGCGGTGTCAAGAGTTGGACTTGATGATCCTTAAGGGTCCCTTCCAACTCAGGATATTCTATGATTCTATGATTCTATGATTCTGGCTCCATTGGAGCTGCATGGCAGATACAGGAGAAGTGCAGAGAAGGACTTCTCTGATAAGTTTAAGGAGAGAGATAGGGATAAGTTTAAGGAGAGAGATAGGGATGTGTCCTGCAGAAGTGCACTTTTTTTTTTTTTTTTTTTCTGCACACCTGTGTTGATCCCCTGCTGTAAATGAAGAATATTTCAAACTGGAGACACAGTACATTTCAACCAGGAAAATGTACACAGAATGACAGATCTGCCAAAATGTGTGACTATGCTAGTATAAAAAAAAAAAAAAAAAAAAAAAAAAAAAAAGATTCCCCCCTGATTTTTAAAAGAAAGCTGCCTCACTAGAAAATTGTAGCCAATGATGTTTGTGGCATGAACCCAGCTGTACCAGTGCTGCTGTTTTCCAGGTGGGCCATTTAATCACCCACAGTTATTAAAATACCATGGCAACTTCTGCAAGTGCAGAAATGCTCAGCATAGCACTGTGGCTGAACTCCAGCTCAAGGTGCTTCATCTTCCCTGCTCCTTCACTCTCCCAAATTCAACAGCACTACACTTTTCTTGCAGCACTGCTGGGGCACCAGCAGTGCCCAGGCCTACAAAGCCAAGCTTTGAGCACCAGTGAATACTGCATCCCAACAATTTCACTGTATATTAGATTTGGCTATAGCTACACCATTAATAATGCTGTAGCTATAATACAAATAACTGGTATCTGGGCTAACACTTTGATGCCATGCCCTGTAGGAGCATCTGTAAGTATTTGTACAGAACATCTATAAATGTTTGAATTTCCTCATTTCAGAGTCAAACCTTGCTCTTCAGCCCTGGCAACAACTCAGCTTGCTTATAAACGCTGAATTCCCATACCCAGCCTTTCTACCAGATACAGATTGGTGCCTCTGGCTGGTGCTGCCAATGGCAGACGCAAGGGAAGGGACCAGCTGAAGCTGTCTGCTAGAGAGCACCAGCACTGCCTCAAGCTCTCCTGGGGATACTGCAATCCTGCAGGAGTTCCAAGAACATGATGGATGTTTCCTTTGCCTCCCTAATTCTTCATTCCCAGTTCTTTCAGTCCCCACAATGCTGTTCACAGTGGTGCTATGGTGCAATAATGAAGCATTACCACAAAACCTCCAAATGCATTTTTATATCCATAAAAATATCCATAGAGGAATTTGGAGTTGTAATACCAGAAGCAAAATGTTGATTCACTAACAACCCAGTTAATGGCCAAGCAGCAACAAAAACAGGACTTATGTCCTCTGCACATTGGCTTCAGCCAAAGGAAATGTTATCATCCTTAGACTCAGTTTCCTCATCAGTCCTGTGACCCATTACTCCCTGAGCATATGCCAAACCACTACCTTGGAGATGAACAACCAGAGTTTTCACTTTTTATGGCTAAAGGTAGCCTTTGTCCACCACAGAGGATGGATGCTCTGCACAGATCCACAGTACTGCAGCAACCCCGTTAATCCTAAACAAGATGTGAATATTATCAACCATCTGCTTCCTTATCAAGCACCGCTTGTTGATTAAACATGTGATGTAGGAAGCCCAAACTAAGATGCTCCATAGAGTATTTAGTAAAAAATGAGAATAAAGGCCATGCACAGCCCCTAGGGTCCCTCACAGCAGCCACAGCTTAGGTGCTCCTCACAGACATCAACCTTTCCTTGTTGCTGGAGTGGAAACATTTTACTTCCAGGGCTTGCACACTGCAGTCTCCAAGTGATACTGCTACAAGCTAATTGGGGCCTCTAAAGCATTTTATTTCTTTATTGAGTAGTGAATTATAAAATAAAATAAACTGGCCCACAATACATTTTCCTCTCTCCAAATTAAATAACTCAGAAAATAGCACTCCTTGATTAGACCACACACACAAAACACTTAGCATTTTGGTTTTGTCTTTCATGTTAAGTGTGTTTGTCCAATATGGGTACTGGAAGCCTAGCAGCAGCTTCTTGGTCATACTGCAGCAGGTTTATAACAGGCATGGCTCTGCCCATGCTGCAGCTTGTCATTCTTGAACAGCTACAACTTTCCATGGCAATATTAGTGATGTGCTATTATTTTTTTTTTCCCCTCATTAAAGTCTATGTGCTGCTTTTGATTATGAGCCCTCTGTCCAAAGGAATAAAAGGAATAATGATACAGAAATGCCCCACATATTTCTATACAACAGTGAGATGTGGTAGCAAGATTTCTGCAGGAAAGCCAGGAAAGTTTTGAGGATGAAGTGTTTCGAGAGGGATTTTTGCTTGTGAGGACATTGTTGGTGTGGCAGCGAGGAAAGAAGGACATGAGCTTTCAGGCTGGCTCTTGTGCCCTCATCTAGGTGGGTGTGCTGCAAGGCCACAACCACAGCCGTGCAGCCAGGCCGAGGCTGGCCCTGGCACAGGCCTTAGGTGGCCTCCATTTTGCCTTGTTCCTTCTCATTGCAGACTGCAGGGGAAGGACCAGGCCAGGGGTCCATGCGCTCCCCTAGGAGAGGTCTTTGAGCAGGCTCCTCTTGGTAACAACAACTGGCACAGTACCATCTGGGCCTGGCATATGCACCAGTGCCCATCATTTACAGATTTCACAAAGGGAACTCAAATCAAACAGGAAAGCCAAACCCCCTGGGTGTCTGGGCCATGCTGGGCCTTGCAGGCCTTGTCCAGCAAATAACTCCAGAGAGGTCCTGCAAGATATCAGTGGAAGAAATCCCACCTTTCACTGCAGCTCTCTGGCCAAAATACACCATGCTGGACCCAAGGGCAGGCAATAAAATACACGGGTTTATTTTTTTAAAACAGCACCAGAATGAACTTTTACTTTAAATAAAACAAACAATTGCTAATGGTCCTTTCCCACCTTCAATCCCTTTGGCCTTTTTTCTCCCCTTTCCTCCTTGGTCGTAGACATTTTACAAACACTTGTAAATAACCATACCCAGGCCAAACAGAGAGTCATTCTTCATCCTAAACAGGACATCAGGGATGGAGAAAAAACAATGTTTGTGGCTGGAATGCATTGTATGAAGGTAGAGGGAATATAGGACTGTTTCTGTGTCTGGAAACAGATGATGAGTGTTTGTTTTTAACACAGCATGTTAGAGAACAGATTAGATGATAAAATCCTAAACAGAAGACCTTATGCTCCACCAAATCTGAAATAAATTTGGACGAGATGTCTCAGTGAACTCCATCTTCTTTTGGACTCTCACAGTATTATGAGGTCAGAGCTGTGGGGATGGATCATTTCACATCATTTGCTCAGTCAGTCACCAGGCAGGGATAAACAACCCCTGGACTGTGTGGCCTGATATGATCAGGAGTAGTATATCTGGTACTCAGGTCTTTCGGGAGGAATTAATATGCCATTGCTGCAGCTGTGCCTGCTCTGATCAGCCATTCATTTCTAATAGGGTACGTGCAATCATCAGCCTGCCTTGCAGGAAATACATGCAGAAAGGCAAGATTTTTTGAGTTATAAGAGATTTAGGAATCTTATTTCCAGGTGTGACTTAAGATCTTTTGTTCCAGTGAAAGCAGACTCTTATTAAAAGTTGATAAGCTCTGTTTTCTTAGGTAAATTACACATTGTATTAAATGGTAATCATTAGAGCTGCATTAACATTTGTGCATTTTTCAGAAAAGCAAGACACACTGAAAAAATTAACGTGGATCAACCTGGAACATCATGATCACCTTGAAGCATTTAAAAAGCTATGCTGAATTCTTCCAATGTAGGTCATTTAATTAACTGACAACACACAGTTTTGAAAGAAAGCAATGAAAAAATCAAGGCAGTCATCAGTATATCTCATTGTTTTCAAAGTTGTTTGCTTGTTAGTTTTGGATGAAAAAAATAAAAGAAAGCTAATCTTTATTCCTCATTCATTAGTGGGGTTAGGTCCTGAAACTCTATTTAATAACAAATATAGTAAATCCATTGTTTTTAGACTGAGATTAATTGATCTTCCGCTAAGTAGAGTTAGTTGAAATATTTTGAGCAGAGCATCCCTCCACCCCCACACTTTCTGTTATCAAAAATGGGTCTGTTTCAACATTATAAACATCCATTTCCATTGAAATGGATCATTTCCAGTGGAATTTTCCACAGAAGACACAAAACAAAGTGCAGAAGGTTCACATTTTGTTAGGACTTGACATTATGGCTAGTGTCTGCAATGTACTGTAGGAGCCTTGCAGGGATGTGCTGCGCAACTCTGCCTGGCAGCCTCTCACATGGCCCAGATAGTCTTTCAGGGCAAGGGGTGGCAAGAGGCATCCACAAGACACCATGATCCATGGGGCACTGCAGGCACTTGTGGGAAAAGGATATGCCAAGAATAAGGTCAAACCTAAAACTAAGGCAGCTTTTCAACATTTCTAAACCCATGATTTTCTTTAAAAAATAAACTCGGTTAAGTTTTATTTCATCTGTTTGTCCCAGTTTGTTTGTTTGTCCTTAGTGCTGAAATTACATTTTTCTCATGAGAAGGACATTGTATTTTTCTGTCCCTTTAATGTCAATCATTCCACTGCCCCCAGATTTCATTGAAGCACTATAGGCGTAATCCTAAACAGTTTTCAAGGCTGCTCTTCATAAAAATCTTTGTTTCTTTTCTAGCTTCCTTATGTTTTCTATGCATCTGACTAATTCCTACCTACATCACAGTACTGCGTAGCAAATAAAAGTGATCCAGTTTGGTAAAGAAAATCTGAAGTCACCACCTAAAACAAACAAACAAACAAAATGTGAGGAGTAGGAGAAAGTTTAGACATCAAATAATGGCTAGTTTCTGATTTTCAAACCTTTCTGTAAGAGCTTTGCACCAGAAAATCTCTAGTCACTTTGACAATCTTAGCTTAAGCTGTTTAGATTCACATGCTTAGATTCACATGGCCCATGTTCCATCTAACTCCCTGGGTTTTATTGCTTTTCCTACGAGTTTTCTCATATTAAAACCTTTCAGTTATCTTTTATTCAGCAAATAATTGCTATTTCCTGCTGAATCTTTCAGTTATTTTGTTGAAGCTGACTGTTGATATTGACTATAAAAGCTCTAATCTAGTTTTTGCCTACTACTGTTTCTGGAAAGGGGTGATGAGTTGATGGAAGCAGTAGTTCTCAATGACCCAGAAATTGTGTACCACTGACCATGGGGAGGAGAGAGCCAGTGGCCTGTGACAGCAACTGAAGCTAAACAAAGAGTGGTGCATGTGGCTATACTGTTCATGGAATCAGCCTTTTCTACAGTGAAACACATTAGACTGCCTGAATGCAGTGCATATAATTCACCTCCACTGATATCTTTGTATTGAGTCAAAAGCGGAAAGGGAAGGAGCAGAGGTTAGGTAGGGCCCTTGACTTAGCATCTTGAATTCCTGAATGGAAATGAAGGGGGTAGGGCATAAGGATTTCCAAAGAGGAACAGAATTCTGTTATTTTTGGCCTTCTCAGAAGTTTCCACAAAGTGAACAACTTTCAGCTGAGTAAGCGTCAGGAGCTTGGATAGGAGGCCCAGCTCCACATCAGACTTCTCAGAACGTTCACTTCTCAGGTTATTAAGTTTGGTCTTTGCCCTCTTGAGACCCGTGAAATGAATCAATGTCTCCTGCTAACCACCAAGGGATTTGCTGTCTTCATGCCTCATTAAGACATCAAAAACTAACCAGTGAGGTGAGAGTTTCTCAGTCATGGATTGCACAATATTCCAAACACTATTGCTCTATGTACAGAAATAATATCCTGAAGGCAGATCTCTTCACACTGTTGTTGATACATTTTCTAGCTGCTATTGCTCTTTAATACCCCAGTTTATACCTAAAGGGCAACATATGTAAATGCTGTCTTGCCTGCAAAATGTTGTATGGAGGTAAGCAGCTGCATTTTGGCAGGAACTATGTGAAAATGTCAAACTCCTTGGCTGGTACAGATAGTGTACAGACTGAGTCATCTGAAAAATGCCAGCATTGTACACAACAATAGATTATTGCCATTGGTGTAACTGTGGGAGAATGTGGTTGAAAATAAAGCCCCAGATCAGCCCCTGGGTATATTTTTTTCCTTAGGTGAAATGTTTCTTAGTCCTCATAGCATTAGAACTGTGCTGAAAAAGTCTAGTTAGTGTTGATATCTCCTTTGCAACTTACTGATGATGAAGCTCTGTCAGCAATTTCTCTTCGTGCCACTTGTGTATCTGAACTATATTAGCAACACCATTCATCTCTGAAAAAAAAAAAAAAACAAAAAAAAACCACAAACTAAAAAAAAAAAAATACACAGGCTGCATAAACCAAAATTACCTTCTAATATTCATACAAACTTGCTAGAAGAAGCTATGAAGAAGTAACTAAAGCTGCAAATTAATGATAGAATTATGAATACTGGTGTCTGCAAACAGACCAAAGGTTAACTGGGGATTTCCTCCTCCACATTAAGAGTTTCAAGTTTAGGAACAGTAACCCATTTGGTTTACTCCTTTTCATAAGCTTAGCAGAGCTGGGTGACCTTTCAGAGTGGGGTGATGGACTATGCACAATTAATCCACAGGACTATTTCCTTTAACTTTAAAAACTATCAGAAGGCACTCCATATGGATTGGTTTTCCATGGCAATTCTGCAGTGCTCCCTCATCGGTGTGTGTTGAACAGATATATTTTCTTCAGGAAACTTGTTGGCATGAGTATCTGGCCCATGATAACTCCACAAGCTATATCAAGAAGCCTTTGAGGGTTGTTAGCAGCCCATAATTTCAGTCTCCTATCTCATCCTTATCACTTATTACTTCCTTCAGAACAGAAGCTTGATTTTGGACTTGGACTTATTTCAGAACAGCCCTGTTCCCACAGTGCAGGAAGTATCTCACACCATTAGAATCTCAGGGCACACGCCACTGAGCTAACCTCCTAATTAATGGCCCTCTGCCACTTTGATCAGTGGCTCCACCATGAGTTTAATGCAGATATCCATCATCACATTTCTGCAGCTACACAAACGGCTCCATCTATTCCATGAAGGTGCTTGCCACATGGTTCACAGTGAGTTCAGATGGAGAGGCTCCAAACATTTGTCTGGCTTGTTTCAGGTGTGCTTGCATGTCCAGTTGAAATGAGGCAAATAAGTGCATGTGTTGACATTTTAATTCATGAGCATCTGAACTCAAACGAAGTTACATATATACATACAATATATAAATACATATGGTCTATAAATACAGCATTACTCTGGAACAGTAAGTATTACAGGTTTCTGTCTTAAGTGTCAGCAAGTGGACATTAGTAATGAAGATATGGACTTCACGCTACTTTATCTTTCATTATTTTCACCTATCAGCTACAAAGAAGCTGAGGAAAGGAAGGGGGAGGTTAAGCTGCTTTTTGCTTACATTGTCATGGCAAATCTAATTTTTTTCTGTTCATTTCCAGAAAATTATCTACACTTGTCCTGTCATTTCCCTTTCTACACTACAGTGTCTGAAAAACTCAAGCACTGGATCAGACTTGATCCCGCTGATTCTCAGTGGGATTCACCAGCTTAATAGATTGCATGACAGCAATTATTCTGCAATTTATGACAGTGCCTAATCTAAATCTATAGGCAAGACAGCAGGAGAAATTCCCAACCACAATCAAGGCTGAAAAATCATGTTCATCTGCCAATGACCAAGGAACAAAAAAGCTTTAGACAATGCTGATCTTTTGCTAGAAATGTGTGGTGAACTATACAGTGTGTGATGGAGTCACAGCTTTATCTGAGTAAGCCTACATGTAGGACAGGCTTATGTCACTAAAACTTCTGCAGAAGTGGAAAAAGATATATTTAAAAAAAAAAATAAACAGAAAAAAAAACAACACACACACAAACAAAACAAAAATACTATTCAAAAGTATTTTGTTTGTTTGGTAAACAAAAGACAAAAAAGAAAGAGGGCCTGGAAAGAGAGAGGACCTTTCCTGAGCTTCTGATGCAGACAGAAAAATGACTGCAGACCTCAAACAGGCTGTGTGAAATGTCCCACTTCCCTCTTGGTGAGTAAAGGACTGACTTAGCTTCCAGTCCCAGAGAGGAACAGGGATTGAAGACCCAGCTTTCCCATCAACATTTAACAAGAGCGGACAAGATCTGCTCACCTGGCTGCTCCTCTGCACAGGGAAGTGCTGAGCCCTCCTGTGCAGTGAACAGGCAGTGCTCACACTGAACCCGGGCTGGCAGCTCCATTAGTAGCATACAAATACCATAATGCTGTTATGATACGAGACATTTTGTGGCTGGATGCCAAAGTCTACTGGCTTACCCTTTACTGTAGCAAGGATAAGGAAAGCTAATATTTCACTCAACCATCAAAACCAAGAATTGACCTTGATAAGTAGATGAGTGGAATTTTTCAGATTTGAGGTAGTAATAGGCACTGACTCCATGATCACTGGTGGCATTGGGAGGTTTAAATAATCAATCTTCATAAGGCTCCTAATCTTTGCCTGACAAGCATTATATACAGTGTGTGGAATATTAATATTGCATTCAGTTCTGGACAGCTCAGTAACAGTAGTGAGAACAAATTGGAAGGAACTCCATGCAGCACGGCAAAATGATGGAGTAGCTAGAGAGACTGATTTATGTAGGGATATATCAAAAGAATTATGTGTTCTGTTTTGGCCAAAATGTGAGAGAGAAAGGATGATCTGCAGAGTGGCAAGACTGGCATCTCCATGTGTCTGAAGGGGAGACGCTGCAGGAGGAAAAGAAACTATTTGGAGTTTTCTCAGCATGCCCATTTAGATTCAGTGGGAAGAATTAAGCAACTGACAGTTAAAGCAGAATACCAATAAAGTTCATTTTCTCTGTTGTATCCTAGATCAGTCAGCAGAAATGTCCCAGGATCTTGTGAATGTCTTGTTGAGGACTTAACAGCATATTAAGAAGAGAAGAGAATATAAAGAACCAGTAAGGAGGCACTGGAAGACAAAAAAAAAAAAAAAAAAAAAAAAAAATCAGAAAAAAACAAACAGCAACAACAACAAAAAAACTACGGCTCATTTCCCAGACACTGACACAGAGAGAGACAGCAAAGCTTGGCCAGGGCTGGGATGCATACTCCTTGGGTGTCATGACTCCAGGTCAAACCATGCTATCATACAAGCCTGAACCAAAGACCCAGTCTCTAGAGGACAGCAAAAACCCAAATCTTAGGCATCCAGTTCTGGTTTATGTCTAGTTTAAGGTGACTGTTTTGTATATTTTAAGGGTAAGAGAAGTGGTATGTCTGAGATAGGGACTTCTGTGTTCTGTTGATCCCTCCTTCCTGTAAATGACAGAAACATGCAGTACAGCTGTCAAAACCCCCAGTTTACCACATAGGAGTAACAGGGAGGGAGTATGCATTTCTCTTTGGCAAACTTGCTATCTGAAAACACGTGTGCAGAGGAACACTCACCAAGGGTCTGTGCTGTGTGCCAGGAGGGAGGGCTCTCTTCATCAGGACAGCAGTTCCTCTGGAAGGGGAAGAGTGGAAATAATGTAGAAACAAGAGATCAAACAGGCCCCTTGCCCAGAAGGTGAAGTTTCAGTCACTCTACTCCTGAGGGAGGATTGGGATACCCATGACCTCTGCACAGCCACCATTTGCAAAGGAAACTGCATTTTCTGAGGCGGCTGTCTGAGCCAGAACATTGCTTCCCAGGTGTGGGTTGTGGTGCACCTCGCTGCTGCTGTCTGTATGCAGCTCTCTTAACAGGTACAGCCAGGTATGCAGTGAAGCCACACTGTGCAGAAAGATGCAGTCTAATCTTTTCAGATGGTTCTTTCTCATTTCAGAGGAAATTTTAAACCAAGAAAAAAGTCTTTTAAGAGTGATCATGTTAAAAAAAATAAAAATCTGCCACAGACTTTTCTATTTCATGTTCTCAAGTATTGAGGTTAACTCTGGATTTGCTTTCATTGTACCATCAACATTAGAGAGAGGAATTGTATTTTAACCTCTGAGATGATGCACCCTGAATCCTGGTAGGTGAAGACCTTGCCATGCCAGAGTGATGCTCTCACAGAGAGCCCTCCTCTCTGTGGCATAGAGAGCTCAGCATAGTAGAAGAGGACTGAAACTTCATGCCTCCCTCTCTGAGACACTGACTACTGTATTGCTCTTGCCTTATCAAAATCTGCTTGTTCTTTTCCTAAAGGGGGCTGGTAGTAACTCAGTTTCCTCCCCTGCCCTTTCACACAGCAGAGCATGCCGTTCTGGACAGTTACCTCCCAAATGCTCCTTGACATATCCCCAAAAGCAGTGCTGTGATCTCCTGCCACTGTAAGCATCACAGTGATCAGCAAATATTGCTGATGAAAACAGTCCATGGCCCACACACATTCCTCTTCAGTGACAGTCAGCTCAGCTGAACCAGGCACGTACTGTACTGAGGAGGCTTGAAATTGATCCTGACACAATCATGTTCTTTTCCCACTCACAACACCAAAACATAGAAAAAGAAGCACTTTGAACGCTGGTAGAAAGAAACCTGTTGTATGGATATTTCACCCAGAAAAACTCTTCTTATTCACATAGCTAATTAAGTTAGCCAGTGTAAAGCTTGAGAAGTCCTCACTGGATTTATTTCATCAATTTACATCAACATACAGAAAAATTGTATTTAAGTGCCAGACCACCATGCCCTTGCCGGTGACATGGTTAATATCACTTTCTCATTAGCTCATGGAGCTGAATCCGAGGAGCTAATGTTGGACTTCAGAAAGATATCATCAACATGTTCATGGGACCGCTTACGATTAGAACCACAAAAGCCAGAATCTGTAGTGAGGAGTCTCTTGCTGTTGGGTGCAACACAATAGCAGTTTATGTCTCAGCCATCAAGTATTTTTTTTCCCCTTGTACACTCAAAGAGAAACAATAAAAGGAAAGAGAGATTGTCATGTAATTTCTTCCTCCTAGAAGCAAACCAGAAGAGGAAGCTGACCTGGATACAGTCATTTAGTTAAATGAGTGGTACAGCAAAGATATTGATCTCTGTAACATTTTCTACAGTAACACTCCTACATTACTTTGCTTGTGTTACCAGCCCACAGCTTTTTGACAATTCAACCCAGGGGCTCTCTTCCTGCAGGCAGCAGCTGTAGACTCTGCAGCAGTGTTTCCCACCACCTCACTGCAGAGCAGACCCTGAACCTGGACACATAGAGCCAAGTGGTACTGATTATCCACTACAGTTGAAGCAGGATCAAAGCATCTGTGATCAAAATACAGTAGGAGTTTGCCCATAACACCATCTGTGTTGGCTGGAACATATAACCAGTCACCAACCATATATCACTTGATTTCTTGACCCGGCAATGTATCAAAGGGACATTCCTGCTAGATGAGTAGTCTCACTGATTTTAATAGGACTACTTATACATATAATATTAAGAACTGTGCCGGAGTATTTGTCAGGAGCAAACCTGAGACCTTTAGCTCATCAGCAAAGTTGGCTCATTTTGGTATGGTGATAGTGCTTAAATGGATTGATGCTGATTTGCATTAACTAGCGGATTAAAACTCAATTTACATCTTTCTTTTACTAAGAAAGAGATTAGATTTGAGACTAGTACTTGCTGTAGGTTTGAGGGTTTGACTTGTAGCTGAGGTTAATTCACTTCCCCTCCTGATACACACAGCCATACTGCCTGTCTCCAGTCCCCCAGGCAGCCAGGCTTTGTGAGCTGGCAGGCTGACACTAACTGCTTCTGTCCCTGGGCTGCTAGCATTCATGCCTCAAGTGTGACCAGTTTGCCTTGTGGCAATAGCAACTCTTCAGTAAGAATTACTTGTGCCAGGAGACCCATTTTGTGCCTTACGGCAGCCAGCATGAAAATTCATCTATCTTGATCAAATGATCTTGGCTCCCATGTATCTTAAAACATAGGTTAATGATATAAATACTGCAACTACCAAGGCCTTGTATGTTCTTCTTCCAGACAGATCAGAAGCACTGACTTGTGCACAAATGGTCCTGACCTTGGGGAAAGTCTCATCTGGCTCAGAACTCTTGCACTCACTAATCTTTTTATTAGCTGCCTTAATTACCAGAAATCACCAGCACATCCAAGCTGCAAATATACCCCAGCTTCACCTGACCACCACTGACTGCAATGTAGGCAGTACAGATCTTAAAATCCACTGCACCGTGTAACATGTTACATTTGGAGTCCCATATTAAGGCCTTTTAAACTCTGCAGCAAGCTTTAAAACAATCACATTTCCTCGGGGCTGCCAGAAGCAAACGTAAATACAGGAGTTCAAAAGAAGAATCCAGTTTTCACAGCTGCATCTTAGCTAAATTAAAAAAAATAAAAAAAATGAAGAAGAAGAAAAGGAAGAAAGACAAACTGACCTAAAAGCTTTTGGAAAAACAGATCAGGGCAGACAAAAGTAATTGTTCTAAAGCTGTTCTGGGTGTTTTAGGAACTCTATCATTTCCAGATTTGAAAGACCTTTTTTTTTTTTTTTTTTTCCTAACAAAGCATCATTTTGAAGTCACACAGGAGTTAAAAACATCTTGGTTAAAACTAGTATCAGAGCTTCAATATGCAATAAAATATAGCACAGTTAGAAAAACATGCCATTTTGGCTATAGTGTATGACTAATTGATTTTTGAGCATTGCCTAATTGTGTGACACTGGTTAACCAAACAACAATGCATTTTTTCACAGGCTCCAATATTAGCTCAGACCATTCTGTGACCTCCCCCTGTTGAGAGACACATCGTATTTTTGACCATAAATCTAATGGGGTAAGGGCTGGAGGAGAGATTCCTGCTTTGTTTTTACATTTTAACTGAGGTTAAAAAATTCTAACTGATGTCGTTTATATAGGGAGTAATATATTTTAGTGAGAGCTGTGGCTTGGAGAAGCACGGATACCAAAACTCTGCTGCTGAGCTTTCTGTTTATTTAGACACAGCAATGGGTTAGATTTGTGAGTAGAGTTGTGCTTAAGTCATGGTTAAATTCATTTTTGATGGCTTCACTGAACTGGAGGACCTAGGGAAAACAAGCAAGGAAGCAAACAAACAAACAAAACTGTTAGAGAAACTTTATATTAAAAAGGATTTTGAATACCAAAACCTTCAGGTGCTCAAAATACTTCTCTGCTTCCCCTGTATTATGGATGCTGAGCAAAGCATATCATCTTATGCAAAACAACTTCTGCTGAAAAATGTATATTTATGCTAACTAAAACTTGTATAAATTTATATTAACTAAATTTTGGAAAAGAAAATTTTAAGATTAATATTTTGCTTTTTTTTTCAGTAAAAATATAAAATACAGGTTTTTACTTTTAAAAACTGTTACTGGTCCCTTTAAATATGAATTTCTTTTTAAAGAAAAAAATCAAGGGAACAAAGTGAAAGAAAATATTTTTCAACAGGAATAATTTTTACACATTTTAGTGGGAAAATTAAAAATAATCATAAACACTTCAACATAATTTGAAAACATATTTTTTTCTGTTTAGTCAGCCAACTGAGATGTGGATGTTCCGATTTCCATGAGTGAGATGCTGATAGGATTTAAAGTGTCTTTTTCTTGTGTGTGCGTGCCAGCGAACTAACCTGCCGAATTTCAAAACAGCTTTATGCTCTACTCCATAGCTCTGTGTTGACATTCTGCTGAGGAGAGATGGGCAAGTTAGTGCTTGCAATCTGAGTATGGAATGGGATTTTAGTCTATTTTTGGCAGCTACTTTCTAACAAAATAGGTAGTTTAGGGAAATACCACTGTTCTTGTTTACAAGTGTCTGTGCAAAAATAACATTTGCACATGTAGTGGTTCTGTCACTGTGCTTAACTCCTTTTATTTATTTTAGTTATTGCTGATAAGAAGTCTGGAAAAGTGGCAGGAGTAATTGATGCACTGTAATGCAAATTCCTATCTCACAAGCTGGTGGGTAAATAAAAAATCATCCTCATGACTAGCAGAAAAACAATCAGAAACAAAAATCTGAAAGAAAACAAAACAAAAAAAAAAAGAGAGAGAAAGAAGGAAGAAAAAAAATGACATCAGGGACCACTATGTTGGTCACGGATTGACTATGGCCATGACAGTAAGTAACACGACTGTATGCATTTAACCAAATGAATTCTCTGAGGAGAATAGTCCAAAACATTGGAACAAAATGAAATTCAAGACTGTCCATATTTCATATTTGATTGCTTTGCCATGTGTTCCTCTGCTTTGTTCTCTGTGAGGGTGTGTGTGCACGTGGATCCTCACTACTCATGATGAAACTGGACTGTGAAGATGAAGGGTGCGTTCCTGAAATGGTTTGTGGGAAACTGGCTCCCCATCACGTTACTGAAAGCTACCTGGCCACATCCCAGGTCCTGACTTGGAAACATGCCTTAAGGAGTCTTCTTGGCTTCTTCCCAATTATTTCCCTCAGTGGTAATGAAGAAGAAAAAAGAATAGCGATGTGCTGAACATAAGGTGCACTCTGCCCATCAGCATTGGCTGCAGCACTCACGGCACGAACTTCAGCAGAATGCAATGTAATGGTCTGATCCAACTGGGAACAGACCATAAAACTCCACTGCAAACACTTGTACAAATAGAACTTTTTTCTGATGAAATTGAAACCATATTTTGACTTGCCATTAGAAAAACAAATCTGAAGAGATAGTTATATATTGAATAACCTGAGAGCTTTTCAGAGCCAAGAAATCAGCTGCTGGCTTGAAGAATTAGATGGCAATGTGAAACATGCTGACCCGTGCTGATTCTCTGAGCTCTCTGTGCTCAGCAGCATGTTCGTTTTGCAATATTCATCACAACCATTAAGGCCTTCCTGGGACCAACAGGTAAAAAACTAATCCTTTTGCCTCAAAAGCATGTTTTTTATCAAACAGAAGAATTTCCAGGAACTATCAGCAATATAGGACAAATTACATGAAGATATGCCTTCTGATGTTGCCAGGAGACCATGGTGACACAGTGTCAGCAGACAAGTGCCTTGTACTGTACACAGTTCACACAAATCAGGAGCACGCTTCACTGGTGTTAGCTACATGCTTCTCTCCAGAGATGTCATTTTTGCCTGCAGTTTACTGGATGGCAAAAAGTACCTCTGACCACAATGCAAGTGATGTGCAGAAGAGTGGTATGCTGGAGCAGCTGTCTCTCACCAGACCATGTCTGGTTTTACCCTTTATGTCTACAGATAGCAGCTTCCAGGGTCTGGAGTTGATGCTGCCCCGAAGAAGCTTTTCTTAGTCAAGAAGTTATGAAATGCAGAAGTGACCTTCTGAGCATCTCAGAGACTTCTGCTAGCAAAGAGGGCACCCAGGTCTCAATCCTGCTTGCTGTGATTTGCACATAACGCATCTCCTGTGAGTGACAGTGCAAGCACCTTTGCCAAGAGCCATAAAGTATGAGAACAGTACATTAACATCTCATTAAATACATATACTGGGTATCTTAAACACCCTGCTCAAAAGGAAGTGTGTAAGATGTGTCACATTATTCAAACATTATCCACATCTCTTTGATGAGGTGTGACTGCCTGCAAATGGAGCAAGAACAAAGCCTCCAAGGAGTTCCAATATTGCTGTGTTTTTGTATTGCAGTAGCACCTAAAGGCCCTGAATGCAATCCAGTCCTTGCTGGAAAAGCTCACTTACCATCACAGAGAAGACAAAGGTACAGGGGGAACTGAGAAATCGAGAAGTGCAATGACATCACAAAGATTACAGCATATGTACAAGTAGAGGCAAAAAGAGAATCCAGGCCTCAGGATTCCCATCCCAGCGTGCTGGTGATTGGCTGAGATTAGCACGTTTTTTAGCCAGGTCTGCTGGTCTTTGTTTTTGTCGCTGCTCTACGCCCATTATAATCAGAGCTGTGTACTTTCATAATAGCTTATCACGAGCTGAGTCTGAGAACTCCAAGGCAGTGAGAAATGCTCAGCAACAGATCACTAGTCTGTAACAGCCAGCCAGGGCATCAGATATCCCTTGTGACCATGACTTGGGTGCCTGGGATTTCAGATATACATCCATACTTTCTGCAGGTTGCTTCCACTAAGATCTAAAGATTTTATCTAAGTTGGGTCCTTCTGAGGATGTACCTGAAGTAACATAGAAACTTACTGACCCTGACCATAGCCCAGGAGTTATATTAATTGTTAATGAGATGCCATGACAGCTCATGCAAGTCTTTCCATTGTGTTTCCTTACAAAGATAAATGCATGCACCAGGTCACTTTACATTGTAAAGGATTAGGAGAATGTAAGATTGTGAATACTCATGGTCTGAGCCTGGTCACCTTCCAAAAAGCCTGACTGGTCTCCTGGAATGAGAAGACAACCTTCTCCTCAGCTGATCTTTCTCTTGTTGCCTAGATATAAGTTCGTGCCAATCCTCCCAGGAACCTGACTTGCTAGGAGGGTGGTGTTTACAGACACCCTTGAAATACAGTCCAGTACACTGTGTCCAGTGGAGCCCATTGCTGGCAGTAGCGATATTCCCTGTGCGCAGTTCATTTTCAGCATTTGTCCACAGGTGGAACAGTTGCCAAAAGGGGATTTCCACTGATGACTCTCCTGTCTCCTGTTTGTGTCCAATACGATTATTTATCCCTCTCCAGTGAGTATATGTGGTTGGCTTAAGAGCTTGGAAAGAGTCTTCCAGCAGGCGATGGCCAAAATCATTGACAAGAAACAAACACTACCAGCAGGCCTGAGTTTTAATAACTTGCAGTGACCACCAGGAACCCCAGGGTAGTGCATTTCTGAAACACTTGTTGCTCCCAATCACATCAGATGTGTTCTGCCTCTCCTGAGCAGGCTCACATGATCGGCCTTCCTGCAAACCTAGCAAAACAGGTCTGTAGCCTGGGGACTGTCAGATAAGCTGGAAAACATGCAGGCCAACTTAGCATCACTTCCCCACCTCCTTAAAAAAAATGCTGAGGCTTGAGTAGCAACCATGGGAAGATCACAGCGAGAGCCAGTCCTCCACACTCCATGTGCCGCAGCACAGCCCATCATGGGATGCCATTAGAAGAGGGGCAGGAATGCACATTCAAAGACAACAACTCTAGATGAGAGGACATATCTCTTGTCACATGTTTATTAATGCCATTTTTAAAAAATTGACCTACCTGTGTATTGGGTTTGGCCCACAAGTTTCGCCTAAGAAAAGGTGGGTGTGAAGACAAGTGGATTGCAGGCCCTGGTGTCTGGTCCTGCACCTGCCCCAGACAGCATTCCCCTCTGTGTCAGGTTGGATGATTGCATGGTGGAAGGACAAAGGAATACAACATATGTGCAAGATATGTATAACACATGTGCTTACCTATTCTCCCTCCTGACTGCTTTGCAGCACCAATGTTTCTCTCCAGCTCTGGGCACCCAGAAATCCCTGCTGTGTGCAGCAGCCAGGCATGATTTTACCAATGTCAGGGAGAAGAAAAACTAGTTGATTAGTGATAGGACATAAAGCTGGTGTACCAGATTCTTAGCCTGTCTGTGCTGCACCTTCAGGATCTCCCCCAACACAGCTGAATCAGACTCACTGGCTCTGCCGTGGGTAAAATGGGAAATGTGGCTCCAAGAACATTCCTAAGGTGCTCATTGCAATCTGCAGTTCATGCCCTTCCTGCAGCTTGGAGTGGTACAATTCCCTGTATCTGCTTCTGTCAGCCAAAAGTAAGAGCAGTAACAGCCATCAAATGCTGTTAATAGACTGCAAAATGTCAATACACTTGAACAAAGAAGGCAACTTTGGCCTTAGTCCACCTTATGTCTGGATGCCAGCAGTTCTCTGTGTTTCCTGATGGGAAGCCTGAGTTAGCTTAAACATATCATAAACAACTGACTGGTGTTATTAAAAGAGCTTGGCAAACATCTCAGCTATCATTCAGCAATCACTAGCGCCAACATCTCTGACAGAGGACTGCATCCTTTGAAGCACGAGCTTTGAGTGATCAGCTTTACATGAAACAAGCTACAGAGCAGAGCAACTGATTCAGCTGGCTTGCAGAGGCACTTGCAGAGGCCCAGTGCCCCATCCTGGCCAAACAGATGTGTGAGGCCAACCTGCATCCATATGCTTCTATGGCTCCTTCCTGGGAGCTTCCAAAATGCAGGAGGCCAGTACACTTCTTACAGATGTCCTGTATATTCCTGCTTCGACATTCACTTTACAAGCTGAAGCTGGAGCAAAATGCATCACAGAGTGAGTGGATCATTGCAGAGGGACCTCAGGTATCAGGTCTGCCCGCTAGCTTCTCTGCACCACTTAAAGTTGTGGATATCGTTGCAGCCTAGCAATGTAGTTTGACTTTCATGAGTCAAATAGTTCGAGTTCTTCTGTGGGATTCTTCCAGCTATAAACCAAATAGGTTTTAAAGGCCTTCATGATGCTGGAAAATGTTCTGCCCTCCTATGTCTTGATCTAACAGGGTCTAAAAATGGTGGTGTCCAAAGTTTGATGAAAACAAACAAGCAAAAAAAAAAAAAAAAAAACACAAAACAAACAACAACAACCAAACACAAAAACAAAACAAAAAAGCAACCTTTGGCAAAAAGGTTTTAGAGAACTCAGAGCTGTGATTCATCCAAAGATGACCATTCATGGCTTCCTGGTTGAGTTCTTTTTTGGTCTATTTCTTAAGTAAAAACAGGTCTTGAGTGTTCTGGGATGTTTTTGATGTACAACTTCTCTTCATTGTTCTGTTTATTATTTAAATAAAAATCAAATCATCAATCAAAATTGCCTGTCCAGTCACAAGAGTTGATCCGGAAATCTTCATCTCTCCATGTGGCCTCTTAAACCACAGCAAGCTACCAGAGTTTAAAGATGACTGCTTCCAGTACCACAGCAATCAATCCCTCCTGCATTTAACCATGGTTATTTTGTAACAAACCATGACATGAGCACATTCCATCCTTATAAAATAATTGACTTCTCCATATCTCAGATGAGGTTTCGTCTTCCCAGCCTGACCCCATCTGACAAATACAGCGGTTCTACTTAAAACAGCAGGTCCAGGGTAGCTAACGCAAAGCACTGCAATTAAGTGGGAGCAGCCTGATTAAAATGTTGTCCTTAATTATGTGCGATGACAAGAAAAAAACATTTTTATAGATTCTCTTTGTGACAGGGCCCAGACTGCCTTGCCAAAGCCCTAATGCTAGACAGCAGGAAACTTGGCCCAGAACCAAAAACTCAGCAGACACTTCCTTTAGACAGCACTTGGTGCAGAAAGCAATCTGTCCTTCCCCATGTATATTTTAGGCAGACAGGCCGAAAGTCAACACAATCTTGAACAAATCCGGGGACTGGTGTAGAAACTCATGTTATCTTCAGACAAGCCTAACCCCCAGGTCAGCAGGAGTCTAGAGTACAGGGTCAGAGTGGGACTAATGCTTGTAAATATGGACCCCATTAAACTTACAGCATTGTTTACATCAAACTGCTTCATTCATGAAATGATGATGCTGCCAAACTTCCCTTGCCTTTTTTTTTTTTTTTTTTGAGAGATGGGCAAGGCAACTTGGGCAATAGGCCAAAGGCCCCTGAGGCACAAATTAGTTTTGATAGATTAGAAACAAGATGAATCTCCATGGGATGGTATTAAAGAATCTTTTATTATGTGCAAAGCGGCCTTTTAACTTCCCGGGAGACATCCCTATCTCTCCATGCTAGTCCAAGCAAAAAGCTTTCAGCATTAATAACACCTGGAGATCCCCACTGATCTGACAGCTCAAGCAGAACAGCTTGGCAAGGGTTTTCTGAACTCCTCAAGTACCCCATTTGGGTCAGATGCTGTGGTGCTCTGGACAAAATTACCTCTGTCCAAAACTAGCAGGCAATCTCAGTGCTGGGCACTTCACAACTTTATGGCCTTGGTTTCCAAGATGCATTTGCCAAAACACTAGCTGCTTTATCTGAAATATCCATCACACCAAGATCTCTCAGTATTTCTTAACAAGTTAATAACATTTAATTACTGCAAGATTGGCTGTTTCAATATCAATGTATTTGTTTATCTTGCTGAGATGTGAAATGGCAGAGTCAATTAACTAGATGAAAACTGGCAAAGCAACATTTTCCTGGGTTTAAAAGAGCCTTGTGCTTACTGCCCAGGTGCTGCCAGGACAGCTTTCCTCCAGCTGGTCCTCACAGGCTGAAGAGAAACCTCAGATCCATGCCACAGACCTGAGATTAGGGTCTGCTTAGAGCCCTTCGCTGCCATCTTCTTGCACCACAGTTCCTCAGGGAGGTGCTTGGGCTGGGAGACATTGCCCCTCACTGGCAAACAGCAGGGCAGGAGGTGCAGCCTGCAAGACTGAGGGACCAAAGTAGCACACAGCTGTCTTCACCACCTGCAAGCCCTTGGCCTGTGACTCACTTCAAACAGTAAAGACCAGTGACAAACACTTGTGGCATCTCAGAATGAAATTTCCTTGAGACTCGCACATGCAGAAGCGTGCAGCCAACAGTTAGACTGACCCAACATCCCAAGCATGCTTCAGCAGAGGAGTAATTCTCTGGGGTGCTGGAAGCGTGATCACTTTTTCTTGCTAAGCTGACACACCCTTCAGAATTACAATAGATGGAAAGGCAGGAATATGTAGCTAAGATCAAAAGGCAAGCAATACACGAGTCTGTACAAGGGATGGAATAGAAAATAAGGTCTATAATATGCTGTTACATAAAATCAACAGTACTACCTTTCCTGGATACTGTAGTGTGGGCAGAGGGGAGAGATGAGTGTTCATACTGAGCATTTTTTCCATACTCAAATAGGCAAATAATTTGAATGCATAACTTTTATCCTGAAAGAATTGTTTACAAAGGTCTTCCCATAGGTTCCCTAAGAACTACTCTTTGGTCATCTGGAAATTTTTTTTTTTTTTGATTGCAGGCATAAATATAATGTATTCACTATATGAAATAAGCATCATTTTGAACCCATAAAACTGGACACATTCATTTTTAAATGATAAAATATAGCTCTATTGATTCTTTTTTTCAGTAGTTCTAGATTAAAAAAATGGAATGTGTCTTTCACCATAAGTTGTTGTAGCCTGAATCATTTTCATCATTCTGCTGAAAACAATGCAAATTTCCAGCCAGTTCTAATGAGCATTCCTGCTTACTTGTCTCAAAAAAACATCTTCCATGCTCAGACTTTGGATAATTCTAATGAAAATAATGAAGGAACTAGAAGTGAAGTCTGTGAGAAGAGACTGTTAAACTTATTATTATTATTTTTTCCCCCAGGAAAAGGAGAAATAGAAAATAGATGATAAAACTGTATGAGCAATGAAAGTGTCAGGGAAGGGAGATTGGGAAATGTGGATCCCCTTGGTCACATTAATAAAAAAAAAAAGAGGCAATTCAGTAAAAACAAATTCAAAGCCAGTAAAAGGACATGCTTTCCCTTTGAATTTTATTTTTGCATAGTGGAATTTATTTCCAGACAATATCACTGAGGGAGAGAACTGAGAAAGAGAGCAGACATTTATGGAGATAACAGTAGTACCTAAACTAGCAGTGGGTATTGACAACATACATTTTGAAAGGAACACTCAGTCCTAAAGAAAGAAGGTTAATGATGAGCCTTAATGACTGAAGGAAGACTAGGTGCTGGCTATTACTGGTGAAAGAAAAATTCAAGAAGAACAGCCTTGGACTACTTCAGCCTGGAAGCCACAACACTCCTTTGAATCTATACACAGGACAGCAGTCATCAAGTGCCAACAAAACATTGCATTTCCATGGCACTTCTATAGATAGGTACAGTTATTAGTTTTCTCATCATTTCCAAATTTGAAAATCTTTGAAAATCTTTTTTCACTTAGACTAGAGTGGGGAGAAAAAAAAAAAAAAAAAAAAGACTTACTGTTTTTTTCAGTGAGCTATGCATTCAGGAAAAAAAAAAAAGATAAATCCCCTTTTAAGGAAAAAATTGAATGTTCTCCTATATATTTATTCTTATGTTACTTTTATTATTTTTACATCATTTCTTGAGACACAGCCATTCTAGTCTTCACTGGGAATCATTTTAAAATATTTTAAACAATAGCTGCTCACGCAGTTTATGAGCACTTTTTGTTCCAAATGCTAAAATATACTAACACTGGTAGAAGACATAAACCAGAGAAGACAGGAAGTTTCAATCATTGCCGAGTAACAGCTGCCCTTATTTGTTTAAGAATAAAATAAAATTTAAAAATAAAAATTTATTTTTCCCACGGCTATTATAGCAGGTATTATAACTATCACATTCTATGCTGTCCATTATGTCATGTATCATCTCACTTGGTGAAGGGACTGTGTGCTTGTGTCCACTTTCCCATTTGCTTCATCTCCCCACACACATCCTTCATTTTCATCCCAGAACGTATCAACTGCCGCAACACTTCTACAATAGGTTATGACATGCCAGTTAGAAGATTGAATGACACAGGAATGTCAGCAAATAACTCAGACAGGAAAGATTATTGATTTTTTTTTTTCTTTTCCTGTGGAAAAAGAAGTGTTAGAAATATTGGTGAGAAAAGTCACCATCACTACTGATAGTGAAAAAAAGAAAAGGACTCAAAATGACATCTTTTGAGGGAAAATTCACTTCAGCTAAAATATCCTGAGCAGCTCCAGTCAATGCTGATTAAGAGTAAGGTCTGTTGCAAGACTCAGCTATGTATAAAAGCCAAGAGTGACTTAATGGAAAGGATAGACTAGAGGCATTCATCTGAGTTCATAAATACAGTGCAAATCACTGAACGATTCAGAAGCAGATCATGGCTTTTATTTGGGAAAGTCTGCAAGCGCTCCAACAGCCAGTAGATGTTTGGGCAGTCAGTCCAGTTAATTGCAGTGTATTTTCATACAGAACAACAAACTTAAAGAACCCAGGAGACAACTGGGGAAAGCTCACCACTGATTTGGCTTTTAGGCATGCCCACGGATTTCTGCTTGTCTTGGAGAATGCCTGGTCCTTCCTGACCAGGAAATCCTGGATTCATCTGTTTTGCAGCAGCAAGAGGGAGTGCAGCTTTTTCTCCTCCAGGAATGATGCATGGATCAGACTAGTCCTTGTGGAGAAGTCAAGAGACTTCTACCACATCAGTGCTGCGTGGCCCCCTCAGATCTAATATACTGCAGATTAGAGGAGATCCAGCCCCTTGTTTCTTATAATTCAGCTTGTATTTGGCATGTTTTCTCTACGTATATTGGATCCTTGCCGGTCTCCAGTTTAAAACCTCAGTGAAGCAATTTGTTAGGAAAGCATTTTGCTCTCCATGCCCTCAGGCAGGCCCAGCATTACAGAATAGCAGGCGCTTGTGCGGCTTCACAGCACTTCAGCTTCATACCTGCTCTGCAGCTCAGCCATCAGGACTGAGCCCTGGCCAGCTGGCCACGTTTGAGGGGCTGCACAGTCCCACCTCACAGCTGGGATCCTTCCACACCCTCCTGTCTCTAGAGGTGGGCTCCACATCGCAGCACAGGAAAGAGGAGATCTGCATCTACACCTGTGTCTGTGCCCTGTCCCTGGGAGTGCACACGTGATGTTCTGGTTGTGAAGGTTGCTTCCCTTCAGTTCACTCCCTTGGTCAGCTTTTTCATAATTTTCAGCATGGTGACAAAGAGGAAAATTCCTGGAGGCAGCTCAGAGCAGCAAATAACAGCTCAGCCTGGCTGCTCTTCTCCATGCTGAATCATCCTCTCTATTAATACCCAAGAAACTTCATCAGTCACTTGCCTTCACATTTCTTTTTCCATGGACATTAACTATGTTTTATAGGTCCTATATCTTCTTCCACCTCAGCCTAGGTTCCTGTGGTTGTTCAATATTCTCTTCCAACAAATGTGGGAAATTCAGCCAGGCTTTTAATGTCCACTTCCCCTGTTTGGTTCTTTTCAAAATCCCTGTTTATTCCCAGTTTATATCTTGCTTTTGGTCCTCTGTGAGCTTTGGACAATACTTCAACCCTTGAAAAAAATAAAAAATGAGGTATTTACTTCCTGCATGATGGTCAACAATTCCAATTATGAGGAGAGAAAGGTTTCCAAGTTTTTGTACCTAAGTTCCTCTCTTTGCAATTATGACCCCACTGCTGCTCCTACTTCTCACAACAGCTAGGTTAGAAAATACAGAGAAAAGGAAATGGCAGAAAAAAACAACCATAAGAGAAAGTTCATTGATTCACAGACTTTCAGAAAAGAGAGGCTTGAGACCTTATAGTCTCAGCCTCTCCAAGGAATGATAGAGTTTCTCGTCATTCCTGGTGTGGCTTACAAGTTATATTTGGCTGGAGTGTATCTTTCAGGAAAGCATCCAGTTTGTATTTGAAGATATCAAGGGATAGAGAATTTCTTTTTTGGGGGGTCCTTTTTTTTTTTTTTTTTCTTTTCCTGGTGGTTCATCACTGTCTGTCAAAAGCTAGCAGATTAGAAAGAGAATCCAAGTCCTGATGTGGCAACCTGCAGGATAAGAGGAAGCTATCATGTTGCTTGTGCATCAGCTGTGGCTGTGCGAGTTCAGTGCTACAGCTCTGCCCTCACAGATTGCATTTCAAGGTTACTTACTCTCAGCTCATACTTCAGCTTGGATGTTAACTCTCCCCCATCAATCACTCAGAGATATATGGGCTTTTTGTTTTCCATGAGATTAGATAAGTGTAACTGACTATGCTGTGGCAGACAAAGCTCTCCAGAAAAAAAAAGGTTTGAAAAGCTTCATACTGTGCTATCCAAATTATCCTAATTACCTAATTATCCTTATCACCACAGCTAATTAGGCCAGCTATAAAGCTAAACCCATAAACAGACCACAGGCTATAAAAGCCTGCAGGCAGGAGAGCCTTGCAGAGGTACTAAGAAGAACAAGTGGGTGTGGGAACGCTTTTATTTGAAGAGCTGGCAGAAGACAAGAGCCTGCAGCAAATAACCCTAACATCTCAGCCTGCTAAGAGCACTGACAGACTACAAAAGCCATGGGAGTGTCAGCAAGTCTATATCTACAACAGTCAAATTTTAGCAGCTTGCAAGGACTAAGACATGAAAATTGAAATCTATTTTTCCCACCATGATCCCTTAAATCTCAGTCTTCCTCCTGAAAGCCTTCTCTTCCCAGAAAGGAGAAGTGAAGGCTGAGCATGGTATGAAAGCATCTTTGCTCCTGAAGGCTCATCCTTTGACAGAGTGAGGATGCAAATTAATGGTCTTTGGACTAGGTCCCCTTGTGCATCAACACCTCTCTTGAAGGCCACTTCAGTTCCCACATCCTAATGCAAAAGGATTTTTTTTTTCCAAGGTGTGAAGTGTGTTAGAAAAGGTTTCCTGCCTGCTAAGATGAAAGCTTTTACAGCAAGGTGAAAGTCAGTGGTGTTATTTATTGCTCACTTCTGGCTCTCAGCAACAGCAGGTTTGGCTGTCGGGGAGGCCATATGTAAACATTTTGACAGGGTGCAACGTCTGTCCCTTTTAGCAGCCATTTGGGAAGGGAAAGGGGGTCTGTCACTGCCTCTGGCACTCACCCTTGCTTGGAAGAATTAGTTCCTTGTAAATAAAAGCCTGTGCTTTTTCCTGCTGAGGTAGGTCCCCATTGTCTGATATTTGATTTCCTGTAAATGGACTTCCACTGCTCTTGGAACACTTAAATAAAACCAGAAATAGTTCTGAGCAGGGCTGTGTACACGCAGTTGAATGGCATCCCAACTGAGTCATCTTTTTTTCATGAAGCTACCAGAGCTTGCCTTCCCTCTCTCAGAGGCCCTGTTTGACTGATTACAGCCATCACCTCATGTACATTTCCTGCCAGGGATAAATCATACCATATAACCAAAACCAGGCAGAAGCGGCAGGCAGCTTCTCGGAGCACAACCACATCACCAGCCTCGCAGCTGATGGAGAGAAGCACGCTCCTTGCCAAGTGACAGCCCCCATCTCCTGCACTGATGTTAGACTGGGTGTTTCTGCTGCAAACGCATATCTTGGTTAAGGTACCTTGCTTGTTCTTAACAGAAATTATGTCACTTTATTCCTTAGCTGGTATTTGTCCACATGTGCAGCTTTCCCAGCTGGCACGCACATTTCAAATACCCATTATTCAGTAGCCTTTTTGATAATAGTAGTTACAGGCTAAGAACTGATGTACCTCTCCTCTCATAACCTTAATAGCCACATATCAAGTAATAGCTCCAGAATTGCTAAGAACCAGAAAAAAAAAAAGTCTGTTTGGAAGTAATAAAATGCACATTGCCATGGGCCTCCCAGTTCATGCACCTGCTGGCACAGACACGGTCAGTAAAGGGAAGCTTGTAATAACATAAAAGCTTGGAATTCAGGGGACTTAAAGCCGAACAAATCATTGGAGAGGGAGGTTTGCATTGCAAAGAAATAAGCTTAAAAGGCCCAGAAAGCCACAAATGCTGATTGTTCCTAGATTCTGCTCCATTTTACTAACTTAACATGAATTAGCTGAGGTTACAAGGTTAATCTCCACAATGTTTACCACTTTCCTAACTAAATAGAGGGGGGCACAAGCAGAATGAGTTGGGTTTCAGAGCTGCAGCACCCTTTCTGTGCCTCTTCTTGGGAGGTACTGGAAGCTGAGAATCACCTGTGGGAGAGCAGGGAGCTCAGCACCCTCCAGGCAGCACCCAGCACAGGTCTGGATTGCTCCTGGCAGATTTTGGCTACACAAGGCTTGTAGTTTTTCTTGCAGCCGCATATGTAGCTGGATAGCTATAGTTTCCACATCTCCTGTCAGCTAAATCTCTTGCACCTGCTACAGATGAAGTATATTTGATCAACACCTTTCCTGACCAGAGAGATGGAAAAACCTTAGCACAGATCAAACTTTTCAATTTTTATTTATTTATTTTTAACCAAAATCAACAGGGTTGAAGGCTGAGAGGAGGATGCTGGGAGGAGGCAGAATATTGGCTGCATGTAGCTGAGGCAGCAGTTGAACAAAGCATAGCTCTTATCATCCTAACCCTAATTCTTCAGTCTCTGCTGGACTCTGGCTGTGTGATCAATGACTGCTGGAGGTTTTCTGCTGGGGTCCTTTCCCTGGATATCTTCCAGAGCAGGGAAAGGGCAAAGATGCTTAGTCTTGTCTAGGTACTCAATGAAGATAAGTAGTCACATGAGTTACCTGTCTCGGGGCTGGTCAGGAAGAGAAGCTGTTCACATAGTGGCTGCAGATTGTTCCTGCAAGCCTTATTCTAGCTTGTTTCCCAGCATAATTACTTTAGAAGCAATCTACTTGAGACAGATTTTATGTAGTTTGAACATGAAGCCCCAGTTTGTTTGAGGGATTGCTCTGTCTCTGCAGACCCTTAATCACATTATCCCTAGTTTCCATTCCCAGTTTTGCCCCAGGCCCTACCAAATTTGAAGACAATTTCCCCAGCTACATGCCTTGAGAGAAGTCTGAGTATTAAAATCTGCTCCTGGCTAAAAGAGGGGGCAGAGGAGCCTCCTGGCCAAATGACCCCAGGAAGCAGAGCTAAGAATGTCATTGGAGCTACAGTGGAACAAGAGCATTGTGAAGAAGGTTGGTGCCTCTGGTTAAATCTGCACCAATATTGTCATGGTCATAGAATAAAAATATCTGCCAAAAAAAAAAAAAGACAGAGGAGAGAAGAATACTTTGATAAAGTCCAGCTGTTTCATTTTTTTTTTTTCCAGACAGAACTACTGTTTCTTCATGATCACTATAGTTTGTTTCCACTTTCATCTAAATTTATTTGAAAACGGGGAGAAATAAAGCTTCGGAATGAAACTTTAGTTCAGGGAACATTTCAAATGGCACGCCATGAAACAAACAAACAAAAAAAATAGAAACACTTTATTTCTTATACTATTCTAAAAATACTTTGTTTTCATCTATAAATCAAAAAAGCAGTTGTTACAGTTCTGGGCCTGAGTCCATTAACCCAGAGCAATATTTACCAGTCTCTCAGTCTATCCTCTCAGTCCTATAATGGTTTTAAAGGTGTTAAAACCATTTAATTCCTTCCCTCCCCCCCACCCCGAAAAGGTTTCTAAAATGCACAGGTGGATTTTAAAGCACTTAAATGCTAGCAATTAAAGCTTTGCTCCTGGACCAAACTGCTCCACAGACTCAAAGGAGAGCAGTGGGAGAGCACTAAGTACAGGCAGCACACATGGTTAGCAAGGGACCGAGGGGTGATTCAGGGTCAGCAGTCATGGCACAGCACCTGCATCCAACCCCTTCCTCCTAACACCAACTGCCTGCAAATGTCCTGCCTTACAGAGAGAGTCTGGTTCTGCTGAACTCTTCTCATTCCTTTTCAGGAACTTGTCTATTTTTAAATTTCAGACTTTACCCTGGATATGGAATCACAGCTTTTCCAGATAATGAACTAAGGTGAATTAAAAAGAATATGAAAAAAAACATGTTGATTTCACATCATAGTTTGAAGGAGTTAGGTGCATATCTCATCCATGTTTGCCAAAAAAAATAAAAAATAAAACAAACCAAATCAAATAAACCCACCAGATTTGGATCAAATTCACATTCTCCATAAGGCATAATAATTACCCAGACAAACCTTGTAGTTTACTCAGTACAAACTTGGAGGTTTTACAGCATTTTGGGAAAACTAACTATGAAAACAATGAGCATGTTTCTACATTAACTACAGCAATGTTCCCACTCTATAATGTAATCTCCGATTCCAGGCTCATAATATCAGATGTGATGAGGAGAGAAATATCTGAACATGAGCAGGAAGGGTCAGAGTCTGAAAAGCTACCCACTGAACACAACTTTCCCAGCTATGCTACTATTTTAACCTGCATCATTCACTCCTTTCCTGTGGCTTGAAATCCTAACAGGAAAAGGTCGAGGCATCATTAGAAATGGCTCTAACTATTGATTTCTTCTCCTTATGGGTTTTCCAACTCCGGCAAAAGGGGTGATGGGAGTTTTGCCAGTGACTGACCCCTCACCACAGTCCCGTGGAGGTGGAGAGGTTGCCTGGTGCTCCTCAAGGCCCAGTGGGGATGTGCCCTGGCCAAACCCCACCTGCTGCCCCTGCACCCATCACAGCCCTACCTCTCACAAACAGAACAGACATGGCACTAGCATAATTAACTTTTACTTACAAAGAACAGAATTTTGCAACATCCACCAGAGCTACAAGGAAAGTCTCTGAAAGGAAATATTCAAAAAAAACTCCAATGACCAAGTGTATCTGTGCACATGTGAAACTCAGACTTCGGTTTACCGCAGATCTGATTTGTATTTTCATGGGATCTAGGCCATTTCACTCAGCTCTGACCTTTGAGTATCGATATTGCTGAGCACAGATATACAACATGGCTTAAGTGTGTTGCAATAAAATGTTTATTAATGGCAAACAGAAATTACCTAAGGTATGGCAGACTTTTACCCCATAAAGACAAACATATTGCAGAAAGTTATTTGTTCTTTTTGAATAAAATTAGGCCTAACTTTACAAAACTTAACCAGCTTTGATGACCAGGTGAACCTATTATATTAGCAGCCTGAAGTCCAAAAATATTGCACATCGAGTGTTGCTTTATTAAGGATCCAATTCAGAGCTAGGGTACTTATGTTTAGATTAGCATTTATCAAAACTTTTGACTCCATGTTAAAAAAAATAACTATACATTAAAAAACATACACACAAAACAACAACAAAAAAACCACAACTCTATATTAAAAGGTAAATGCCAAGCATGATGGTTCAACAACAATTTGAGGACTTGCTTGAATTCATTGTCCCCGTGAAATTAATGGGACTGCTGCACAAGTAAATGAATATTGAAGAATGAGGCCAGATTGGACAACCAAAATTGAGTGCCCTGGAAATCCTGTGTCTATAAAATGCTCAAAGCCACTCTCTATCTGGGGATGTGTAGAGGGATGTTGATCTACACTGATTGGAGCCACAGTGGTGTTTTATGGTGGACTGGTTAACGAGAGTCCAGACAAGAAATAGGCATCTTGTTTCACATATGTTTTCCTTTAATTACTGTGATACAAGATTTGGCTTTTCAAGGCAATTTCTGGGATAAAGATTAGGAGATATTGTACATAATAGGACTTATTCCTTGAATGGAATCCAATAGTCCCAAACTAATTTCCAGTCCTTAGAATAAAGCATTTCTCCTGGGGATGGCAATATCTGTGGTTTCAATCTCTCACATCCTACCCAACTGTTTCCTCATTACAGTCTCAGGTTTCTTTGTCACCACACAGTTTATACAGGCTCAGATTTAATCAGTAGCAAAACATTCATCAACATGAACCCATGACATTTTTTTTTCTCAAAAATACCTCCAAGCTCGCTAAATATTTGTCAAGTAAACATTTCCGAAATGCAGAGAGCTCTGCTGCCCACTTCCTTCTCCTTTAGGTCTATTGCAGTCTTTGGATTCTTCCCTAGGATTACAGTCACTGGTATTTTATTCTAACACATGGCAGATTTGATAGAAAGCCATTATGCCTCTAGGCTGTAAGTTCACAAGTTGGAGATCCAGCTCTGGACATGGAAAGCTCTTTTGTGGTTAGCTAACACCCTGTTTCAATATTAGGCTGCTTAGGCTATGTTCTCTTCAGAATGGTGCTTAATTGGGGTTCTCACTTGGAAAAATATTTATCTTCTGCCTTATCAAGAAAATGATTGTATCATGTTCAGCTCCACAGTAAATTGATACTACTACATGAGCTCTCACAGTGATTTATGGATATGAATTAAAACTTACAATAGTACTGTGAGATAAGGAAATGTTGTTCTCCATCTCATGGTGCAGGGAACCAAGGCACAGCTGCTGCCAGGATCGTGCACATGCTATTACCCAGCCCACCAAACTCCCTGCTGCCACCTATCCTGCCTGCCATTCCAGCTTGCTCTAGCACTGACTGCTGCCATGCTCTCAATTTGCTTTTATGTACTTGTTCATTGTGAAGTGACATTCCCCAGCACGTTCAATGAAAGTCACTCCTCTCCTTGTCCTCCACATCCCTTATGTTCATCTTCGCCTTTTTTTTTCTCCCAGCATTTTGAGGACTGCTGGATCTAGCAGTGCCTTATGCCTGTTTCAGGGTGAAAGCACTCAAGAGGGGACAACCCATACATGCACAACTGTCTCTCAGGGTTCAAATGCCTGGGACTTTAGGGAAATCAGGAAGATTCCCCCGAGGTTTGTGTATATAAAAGCAGCTGCGGTTCCTGTCTTGCACTTTGTGGTTACACTTTAAAATATCTCCAGTGTTCTCATGCAGCGTCGATGCCTTCTGCTCTTCTTCAGCTGAAGACCTCAGGCTCTGACAAACGAGCTCTGGGAAGGCTCCCTGAAGTGGTTTAAGATGTTACTATCAGCGGCTTTGTGCCCTGCCTCTGCACTGAAGTTTACAAGCCCCAGACATCAGCACAGAGTGTGCTTGTACCACAGTAGCCCAGGCAGTTTGGCTGGTGCCTTAGCTTGCATCTCCAGGGAGGTGGGGTTATGCTGTGGCTGGGAACTGGAAGAGCTGAGGCATGGGCATGTTGCATTGGGCTAGCTCTCATACAGTAAAGGCGGGATGGATGTCCTTGACCCTTTGTACTGTTTGTCTGGAGGGAGCCAGAGCTCTCATGTACCCCACACAAGTCCCAGAAAGTAAGATGAAGGGTCAGGAGCTCTCACCCAGCAGCACAGCATAATGTCCTCCAAACTGTGACCTCCCATGAGCCCAGTGAGGGAGCCTTTCCTGGGAGTGCCACCAAGCCCTTCAAGGTCAAAGCATAATCCAAGGTGCATAGGTCCAGTTTTGCTGACCAGAAAACCACTCTCATTTCAGCAACCATATGAACCACATGAAAGTTTCACTCCTTAGCTTTATATTCCCTCAATGCCAATATTTCTACTTCTCAACAAAGCCTAAATTCCCAGAGTCTGATCCATTGGGCACTTACCTCATACCAAGGAGGGCAGTCAAACTGGACACCAGTCTCTTGAATCCCAGAAAAGACAAGGCATGCTTGAAGAAGGCTGCTCACAAAGAAGTTCACACTCCAAAAATTCAGGTTACTGACATTCAGTCAGGTTACATTCAATTCAGGTTACATCCTTCTCCCCCCATTTATGTAACTAGGAGGTGCACAGAGGAGAAGTTGAGACCCCTAAATTCAAATTCCTTTTCAGGCCAAGGAGGACTCAGGCCTGCAGCACCCTCTGCCCTAGCAAGTGGTAGCAGAAAGCAACAGGTGAAGCCTTCTCCAGAAGTATTTAAAAACATGTTTCACACAGGTGTTAAGAGTTAGTGACCCAAAGCATTGTGCCAGCCTCTGCAGGGAGGACATCAGCATTGTCATCAGGATTTCTGCTGTCTCACACCCACTGCTGCCATATGCTGAGCCCTGATGTTCACACTTGCTGCAGACCCAGTTGTGCATCAGCAAATACACCTTGGGCCATTCCTTTTTGCTCCCCATCTGTGCAGCTCCCCACACCCCCGGTACAGTGCTCAGGCAGCCAGGTGGGCTGCTGGGGCAGCCTGCAAAAAGCCTGCAGAACAGGGAAGGAGAACAGTGCAGGCAGCTGTCATGGTACCCTATGGAGGATGCTAATGATTCTGTAGGACCAGAGAGCTCAATCCAAACGTAGGTACCAGAAACACCATGGTATTCTCACTTGGAGTAAAATCTTTTCTAGATAGAATATTGGAAAGCCTCTACTAGAGCAAGTGTTTTCCTATTTTAGAAATTACATATAAACTTAGAGAGATGTTGAAACATAACAAGGCATAAATGATACTGAAATAGCTGCTTTGTGAAATCCTATAATGGGAAATTCTTTTACAAGCCTTTTAAAATTGGCAAATGTTACTAATATTCCTCCAGGCAACACTTGGGCTATTATTTAAAATGGGATGTGTGGTGTCCCAGAGCGACCGTTCTCTTGAACTGCAAAGCATTCTCTAGGACCTGTGAAATATGAAATGATTTAAGGAAGAAAGAGGGTTATGCAGTTTTGCTCTGTGTGGTTTCTACTACCTCTGAAGTAGGTTTAGAGGAAAGTGTGTTCTGGGCTGTAATTCAAACAGTGTTACAGATACTGCAAGAAACAGAAAAAATGGACAGGTTAGAGGCACCTGATGCAAATCATTGTTACTTTCTCCATTTGCTGCCCTAACCACACAAACATGTTGCTTAGTTTCACTTCGGTGTCTACATTAAATGTGACTGCACTTATTAAGGAGGCCCGAAGTGAGCTTTAAGTACATGGCTGGGTTGTAGCACTTTGTCTCACTCTGCAGAGCAATGTCACCACTCAGGCTGGCGTGGATCAGCAGCAAATTCAGCACTTGCACAGGGACCCCTGCAGAGATGAGGCTTTTTTCCATCTTGCCTGACCCCTACGCAGCAGTACAAGGACAAGCTGTAACTAGCTCATCTGTAAAAGGCTCTGGAAGTGTTCTGGCTGCTTTTCCTCTCAGTTATATGTTACACTCACTAAACCATTACGCTCAAAGAGCAGCAAGGTTGTAAAACTCCTGCATACTTTTCTTCTGCAACAATGGTCTGCTGCTCAGAGTGTGATCTGGCAGTAGGAAGAAATCAAATGCACCATCAGCCCTTCATTTGTAGGGGAAAGCCTCTAGCAGCCCAAAGGGACTGAATAAATGGCTTTCAAGATGCTCAGAGGTGGAATCTGGGAGCGTACAGCCAGATGGATGAGCAGCGTGCAGGTGTGGGGTGATCTTCAGCAGGGATAAAGTATAGAGGGCAGGCAGACCCCAGCGGTGTCCTAGGTACTGAGGTGAGCTCAGGAGCACAGAGCGGGGTCATCCAAACCTGAGGGAGCTGAGGGAGAGTTTTGAACATAAAGATAGCACAAAGCAAAAACAAAGTTTCAGCATGGAAAGTATCCGCAAGGAAAGGGCAAAGGAAGGCGGACATCCTTTCTGTAGCAAAGACCAAAGGAAACCCATGGAGGCACCTCAAGCTGAGTTTCTTCCCAACTCCTTGAAATTCCCTGGGCACTGCTAAACTGTCCTTTATGGTGAAGATTTGTAAGAGGATGATGATACACTAATGTTGAGTATCTTTGCCACTATCTAGGAGCAATGCCCTGAGTGCCACGATCTTGCTGTGTCAGGCATGGACCTCTCCAGGAAACTGTGTTTGCAGAACATCCTGCAGCCAAACCACAGCGGTGGTGTTGAAAGACACACTTTTTTTTTTTTTCCTTTTCCCTCTCTGGCCAAAGCACAAGAAAGAGTGAGACTTTCAAACTGCCAAACTAAGCTCTGCCAGAGTCTGTGGCTATTGTCATTAAGAAAAACCCTGCAATAAATGTTTACAAAAGTGCTTCAGAAATAATGGCTCTCTGTAGGACTGGGTTGGGACGTTTCCAGGAGAACAGGTTTCTGTAGAAAAATGCTGATTTGTTGGAACCGCGGGGTTTGTGGAATTGGATGGGTTTTGACAAACTTTCGATGAACTGCAGCAGCAGTTGCCAAACTAGGGGCTGGGATCCTGGTGGAAGTTCAGCTGCAGAAGTGCAGCTGGTGTCTGGATCTGGGGTCATGAGCCTGGAAACAGACACACTGTGGGCAGATTTTGGTTTTAGCATCCTTTGTGCCAGGGCTACCCCTCTGTGCAGGCTGCCCAGGGCATGTGGTGATGGGGCTGCAAGGTGAGCTGCGGACCCTGCCCTTAGAAAATGCATGTGGGCACACACGTTGCAGATGAAACAGGCATGGGATAGCACAAAATATTTTAACCGGACAGTAAAAAAAAATAAATTAAAAAAAAATGCAACAGCTTTGAAGGGAGGCTATTAACATTTAAAAGACACATCTGAAAATCAATACTTGGATTTTACAGAGATTTGCCTCTGACTACAAGCTTTAGCATGTCCACAGACAGTGGCAGAATCTGGTGAGTCAATGAGTTTCTTCATCCTTAGGACCCAGCCTCCCAGATGCCCTGGGGTGCGTATTAATATGAACAACTAATAACTTATATCCACAGGGGGGATTTTCATCCTGAAGTATGAAAAGCGAGCTATAACTGAATGAGTTATTGCAGTCTCACATACCTCAGCATGGTAATTAGGCATTTTAGTGAGTCTGTAGCTATATTAATCCCTTGGGACCAGTTCATTGACTCTCTTGCATTGCTAGCTGATAAATATTGTGCTTGGTATTAAACAAGAGGAGAGGGGGCAGAGAAGGAGGTATGCTCCCAAGAAGCCAGGCAAGTCCCCTGGCTCTCCAGGGCCATGCTGGAACCGAGACCTGGCTGTTAACTTTTGCTCGTTCACTGCTGCCCTTTCACTGTTCTCCTCACTGCCACCTTTCTCAGTTAAACAGATCCTTCTCCACACAGCACTACTGTAAAAATTCAGTTCACCTTGCCTTTTATTGTATAAATCCAGCTCACCTTGCCATTGTCTAGAAAACCATTTACTCAGGAAACTAGTTAGTCAGGCACCATTTGCTCAGGGTGAAGCCAGGTCTCATAGGCTGATAGATCTTCCCAAACGTCTTCTAAGCCTTTGCAAGCTATCAAGGGCTGACTGCCCCTCCTGGAAATGGTGATACTTCTTTGCTCCCAGGTATTTCTTGCCAAGGATGCACAAAGGAAGGAACATCCTTTTTCTGAGCTGTGCAACAGGGAAACTCTGTGGATCCCCTTCTGTCCCTCTGTTCCAAGCATGGGCTTTTGTAGCAGGGCTGTGTCCTTGTAATTGTGAAACCCGAGAGCCTGCTAACACAGAGAGGAATAAACGCTGCGTGGAGATGACCAATCAGTGCCCAAGCAACGAAATGCAAATACAATTTTTATGTAGGAGCTTAATCACTTCATAAAATATTTTTTTATAGAAACACAGGTATTTTATTAAAAGTAAAAAGGTTGCATAAATGATCCAGTCAGTTGTTAGAGAAAGTGTTTGGATGATATTTTCTTTCAGATAAATAGAAATACCTCACAAAATTTTTCTCCATAAATACAACTCAATTAGAAGAGACAAAATGGTGGAGATGCTCTTTTTCTCTTTTCAAGTAAAGAGATATCAGAGGAATGTGACACCAATAAGATTTCACTAACTTTATCAGTGTCTTTTTTTTTTCTTTTTTTTTTCTTTGCTGCAAGAAGAAAAGCTGTGTTCCTAATCTGTTATTCATGAATTGAATCCAAAAATAACAGACATTGTAGTAACCCCTTGAGAACAGGTACAATCATTTGCTATTCATTTATTAATTGTTAATAGGGTGGTGGAATACTAAGCATATGGACCCCAACTGAGATCAAGTTCCCACTGTTCAGCGTGTTGCAGAATCAAAACAAAAGGTAGCTTTTATTCACAAGAATCTACAATATAATTCAAAAGATTGTATGCATTCAGTTTTTCTGCTGTTCTTATATACATGGTAAGTAAATGCCTTGTTTATCCACAGCTGACTTTACCAGTGTGTCTGACATGTCACTGTGTGGGAGCCTGGGGCATGGCAGAGGCAGCAGTAGCAGGTCACTTAATCTCATTGTTCATCACCAGAAAAATAAGCAGCAGCTCTGCACAGCTCAGAAGAGGTTTTGTGATGGGAAGTACAACACAGATGTTGAGATGTCAATACAGAGGTTCTGAGCCATGAGTTACCAGATGAAGAGGTGGCAGATGTGGGAAAATGCAAAGCTGAGTTAAATGAAAAGCATTCAGAGATCCATGTTTTTAAAGTGTTTCTAACCAGGGCATATTCCACAGCTGGCATTCTGAAACCAGGGGCTCTCAGGCTTCTTGTTTTCCAGGTTATGTGTGCAACATTCAAGAACTGCAGGCAGGCTAAAGCTGCACTACAGATAGTAGAAGTGATGCTGGTGCCTCAGCTGTCCAGGCAGGAACACCACGGACAGACAGACAGACAGACAGAGCTGACAGCATGCACAGGCAGCTGCCAACACAAGGCACAGCTGACAGCCCAGTCCTGCTTCTCCTTCCCTCAGGAGGGCTTTAACAAGATCCTGCTCCTTCCCTCCCTTGCCCAGTGTTGCAGGGTTCATAAAAACGTAATACCTTTGAAACTTCGGCCTTTCTTTCCAGTCTGCTAGAAGGTCTGGGGGCCACTGGGGAGGGATTGAAAGACAGATGGATAGGTATACTGATCCTGTAAACCTGGCTTCTCTTGGAAACTAAACTAAGAAATGTAAACTGCTATTCTCAATGGTACTCTAACTCTGGCAGCTGAGATTTAAAACAAAAAACAAAACACCATCACCACAGTGTTACAAGACTTGGGAGCTGGCAACTCTGCAGTAAGCAACCCATGCCCAAACCTCATCCTTTCAGTTTTCATCTGGGTCACAGGTGTTCAGAGGCACTTCAGCATCCAGCTGCCGAATTGGTGACAACTTACTGCCAACCAAGCCTTGACTATTAAGCCCAGGGCTCATACAGCTGGTCCAGTCCTCCTTGTGCCCCCAAGCTCTTGTCATGGGCAGGCTGGTGGCCTCCCAGACCTGCTGGCCACCCCAATGGGCACCTGGACATGGAGCTGGAGTGGCAGACACACCTCCCAGCAGCAGATGTGGCTCTTCCCAAGAGGGTCTGTGGCTACTTCCAAAGACCCCGTCCCTGCTCTGTTTTTTCTTTGGAGTACTTCTAGATGAGAGCAAGAAGTGTCTCCTCGCTCACCCCAAGGAGAGGGTTGTATAAGCCAAGTAAGCAGATGCTGCAAGGGCATCTGCCATACCTGAGCCATTGCCATACCTGTTTTTATTGCCAAACTGATGCCCAGAACTGGGTAGTTATCAAGCAATGCTCTCCTGATGAAAAAGAGACAAAGTTACCCAGCACAGGGTGATCTCCTGAAGATGCTGTGTGCTGGCTGCCCCCCTAGCAGTCAGCCAGCCACCCTGCAGCACAGCAAGGATTTGTGCTGTAGCATCACTGTCCTCCAATGCAAAAACAAGTGTGTAGCTATTGGACGGTTTCACCAGCCTTTTTTCCTCCTTATCTCCTTCCCTCCTGCTTCTGAACATCACAGATTGACTCTGGTCCAACCTGCAGCTCACCACTGCTTCCTGGTGGTCCAGGACCACGCACCTGGTGTCCTCCAGCAGGGAGCCCCCCCACTGCTCCCTCCAAAGCAGCCGGGGCTGGCAGCATGTGAAGGCTGTACGGGACTCCCTCACCCTAACCAGAAGAGACCACCGACATAAGAGTGCTTGTGCAGCTGCCAAGTTTTTGTTCAGGACAAAAGAGGCCTTTTGCCTTGAACCCCCAGCAAGGTCTGGAATCTCTGCAGCATTCTCACTCTCCTCTTATGCACAGGAAAACTATGAGGGACATAGACCACACCATCAATCAGGGTCACAGCATTCGCAGGGGAAAAGGACACAGTGAGGATGGGTGTGGGTGTATGTGAAGAGACTGAAAGACTATAGAGAGAAAAGAGTTTCAGGGATCACCGTGATCTGTGATGCACTCATTAATGTTACTGAATAAAAAGCCACATGTTCCATTTGAACAGGAAAAAAAAAAAAAAGTGAATTAATGTAAAAAATTTGCAATAGCTTAGAAATCTGGACTGAAAAAAGATACGTATGGTAATCTCTTTTTCTTAAGTCTGCTACATTAAACCTTATGTATCCTCTTCATGTGTTTCCCACTACTAAGTGATTTCACTCAGAGCAGCAAATTTATACGCTGGATAAGTTAAGTGAATGGATCCCTTCCCAGACTCACTGATATTGCCTGAAACTGAGGAATGCCAAGCTGCAAAACAGGATAGTAAGGTCAGGAACATCTGTCCAAAACCATAGGTGGGGTAGCTATGGGTTAGCTATGGTTTGTGGGTTTGGATGGCAGTAGTTTGGATAGCAGAGCTGAGGAGGCTGAACAGCTTGCTCCTTGGCTCGGCCAGCAGGGTTTACACCCAGCTGCATCCACAAAGGGTGCTGCAGTAGTGCTAAGAGCTGGTGTCCCGCAATTCAATCCTTTACAGGATACAACTTCTGCACCACTAATGGCAAAAAGCCCTTTCTGCAAAGACACTCAGACACTTGTTTTCTTCCAGAAAATTGCTCCCAAAGTAAAGCCAAACATAATTAAGTTTATTGAGAGAAAAAACATTTCATTTTGCCACACCACAGTGCAGCACCTTCCTCTCCTACTGCACCCAGTGACAACTGCAGACCCGCTGGGCGCTGCAAGCCTCGGTTCATGCAGACCACCAGGGTCCTGCTCTGTCCCAGGTCCAGCTCCTGCCTGTTACTGGCTGCCTGCTGAAGGGCCCCGTCCTGCCAGCAGCTGGTCCTCTGCAAGGCATGGGGCACTGGTGGCACTTCATGGCCCCAGCTGTCACCTGCCAGTGGCAGCCAGGCACTGCCCCAGGAGATGGCCTGCTCCTGCCTGCAGCTGGCCCCGTGCCGGGCATCGTCCCCGTCCTTTGCTGCCCCTCAGGGAACGGGCTGTCCCACTGGGGACACAAAAAGAGCATTTGGAAGCATTTCCTTTCCTCAGAGTGCTGAGCCCTGGGAAGTGACAGCTGTTCCCCTCCGTGTGCCGGGGAAACCCCTAAGCCAGCTAAGGCATGGGAGAAGTCCCTGGTGTGTGGCCATCCTGACCAGGCCCTGACACACAGCGAAACCCCCGCGGCCGCAGCCATGAGCAGCAAGAGAGACACAAGAGCAGCAATTCCCTGGAGTAGAGGAGATGTTTGTCCAAGATCTCTGAGGGAAGTGAAGTGTGAAGCAGCAGATGTGTTGGCCGGCCCTCCAAAGCAGCAGAGAGCAGATGCACCACAGGTCCCACTGCCAAGCCAGGCTGTGGCCTCTGCATCTGCCTTAGGACAGTCTGTGAATGGGGAAACACCCCGTCTTCTGGGAACAGGTCCTCCCCTCTTCACTTTGGCGGGATGGTGGGCTGATTCTTCCCCTTCCAGCTCATGTCTTATTCATGAGATCTTTCCTGAACATTTTAATAGCCACTGAGGCTGACGTGTGTTTCGCACAGCCCTGCAGGTGCTCTCCTGCAACCCTGCTGGCTGCAACCATCAAACAACCCCACTGCTGATCCGCAGTGCCCACCCCAGCCATCCGGCAGCCAGCTGGTTAATGCAGGAAACCTCGGGGCTCAGAGGCCTCCAGGAAGTGCCAAGTGTCTCGCATGCTGTGTGGCTGCTCCTGGGGAGTGATCTATGCTCCACCGTGACCCTGGCCTTTTCCGTTCCAAGCTGCCTTGCTTTCAAGTTGCTCTGAGGAGGCCCTCCATGGAGGCCACGCTGCCCAGGTGGGGTCTGCGCCCTGGCAGTGGCAGAGCAGCATATCAGAGGCAAACAGCAGATTCTACAGTTCAGGGCTCTGCACTCACACATTTCGTGGTAGATCGAGCTTTCACTTCCAGGCTGATGGACTGAAGTGTGTTATCACGATTTTTTACAAAAGACTTGATCATGTTAGTACATTAATAGCACTTATAAGTACAGAGTGCAGATGAGACATGCATAAGAATTTGCCCACTGTGGCTAGGGAAGCTGTCCAAAAGCTCTCCAAGCAAAATGTTTTGCACTGACAGTTGAGCTCTTTCATTCTCTCCCTTTCCTCCAGAGGAAAAAATACTTTCTGGCAGCATATGCTGTCATTTTCTGATATTTTTCTTTATTAGAGGCTGAGGCTCATTGGAAACATACAGCATCTACTCATCTGGGTTTGAATTGGTAGTATTACAAGTTGAATTTAGTAATGATACCTTGAGCAAAATGTTTGCACTTTCTTTTCCTGTAAGGCTATCCACAGGGAACCAAGCAAAGGGAAGTTCGCTGGGCACTGATGGTTTGTTACATGTCTCCAAACACCATCAGCCAACATCAATATAGAAAAATTGAAGCAGATGGAATAAGCAGGGATTCCTCTTAACTAGTTTCACCAAAATGTATTTGGATAAGGCAGTTTCAGTCAGGACATGCATGAAGACTAGGACTAGGCACCAACTTTCTTTCTGAAAGCCTAAAGATCCCAGGAGAAACACCATTACTAGCAGCAAGCTGCAGAGACCTGCTCTACACCTCCTTCAATTTAATCCCATCTAAATCCTAGTGTGCAGAAAACAATGGGAGTTTGTCACTATTAGGGCTTAAATCTCCACTTGCTGACGTTAAAAGCCATGAAGAAAGTTTTTTTATGTAACCTCTGAACTCCAAAGGGCTAAAGTTCATCTTGGATCAAAGAGGGGTCTGTAAAGAGCTCCGTGCTACATAAGGAGGGTAACATAAGGATGCCACATACAAATTGCATTGCCTCTCAGGAATGCCTTGTTTTCTGTTATTGCTTTTGTCCTCAAATAACAGATCCAGAGTTCCAAAGCAGAATGTTGCATTAAAATACTGAGAAAGACATTGCCAATTCTAACTTAATGGCTGGTTCAGAAATCCCCTTGTCTCAGGACAGGCAGGATTTGAAAGGGGTTGGAAAAGAAGTGATGCCTACAAGAATGGGAAGTCCCAGAGACCTGTGACTTAAATCTCCTTTGCTTATTTATAGACATGCATGATAGATGGAGAGCTCAGATCAATCAGCTGGTCCATTTCTTTATCCTTAAACCAGAAAAGGCTGTGACATGCTGCACAGTTTATTATACCTGCTTTTATTGGTGCACACATACCAATTTTCTAATGAGACAAACTAAAGTCCCATTAGATTCATTTAACTGGTCTCTACCAGCAACAAACTCCAGAATTGCTTCATGCCTTTGGACCACAGCAATCACCTTGTGTCTTAGAGCTGGTGTTAGCCCCAGAAAGGTCCCATATAAGTATGACCCAGACTCAAAAAGATGCAGCCATGAAAGTCTCCAGGACCACATTAACTCTGACTTTATAGTAAACTTAGTCACCAGAGCACATGATGCAAGGACAAAGCTCCTGGGAGGGTGAATGGATATGATGGCTCCAACTGCATTGTTTGCAGCACCACACGAAGTCTCTCTCTAACGCTCTGACCCCACAACTCAACTGCTGGCTTCTTCTACACCCTGTGTGAAAAGCAGGGGGATGCACTGAAAATGAGTGTAAGATCTTTATCTCAGATCCAATATCCAAAACAAACGTGTGGACTCAAACTAAAGGACTGAAATTGTGCAGAGCTTGGACACGTTTAAAAACCTGAGAAACCTAAACGTGGCCAGGGAACTTTGTGAAAATACTAGTAGGTTCTCAGCAACATGAAGTGGCCAGAGAAACCTTCCAGCATGCAAGGAGCTGTACTAATAGGTTTGGCTGCCATGATTATGTGTTTCTTGAGCTAAATGTTGCCTTCCAATCCAGAAGGTATTTTCATCTTGGGATGCCACAGTCCCGTCATTCCCAACAGAACAGAACACAAAACCAGACCAAAGCAGCGATACTTTATACTTTAGTGTCCTTCTTCTGAATATTTTACCAGCCCAGATTTGTTTAGAAACAACCGTTTTAGATCTCACCACTCACCTGGAAATTTGCTCAGCAAATTAGTTACTGAAAAAGGAAGGAGGCTTGGATACCTGCATAGCAGAAGGATAAAATGTATATGCTTGGGGCTTCTCTTGGGATCAGGGTACACTGCCTGCCAGGTGGCTCTGCACAGGGCTGGCCAGAGCCCACCAGCACTTATTAGCTCCAGTACAGGGCTGACTCTGCAGGATCCCAGCTGGTTATCACTACATCACTGCACTATGCAGAGGTTCTGGGAAGGTTTATTAGTGCTAACACTCAACCAGCTGTGTCTACTCCCGCCTCGGCATCACAGGCACTGTTTCCATGCAATCCGAAAAATCCCTCCAAAGACAGCTGACAGCTGGCTATGCACACATGGACAATTTATGCACTCTGTGATACATACATTGTGTTATTTATGTAGTACTGGAAGTAAAATCAAGTGAAATAAAGTACAATTTAATATGTCATAATTTTAAAAACGTGACTCGGAAAACCCAAAAGACAGATAACATTTGTATTCCTTTCTTAGCATGTGTACATTCCTCACTCGAATCAGAATTCCAAAATCAGGCTACTGCAATGCATGCTTAATTTAACTTACCTCAGATACCATTCAAGAAATGCTCTAGCACTGGCAGGAGACCTTGCCTGCAGGTTGTCATCACCATGTGGTACCCCATGGCTGGTGGTTCTGCATACCAGAGAGAGATGAAAAAAAAATCATTTCAGAGAATAACACATAATAATAGTACTGTCTTTATGGCAGATATTATCAGATACTGCTACTATATGTCTTTACATGTCCTTTTTAAAATCAAGCAAGCCTTGTCTAATCTAATTTAAAAATTATTCCAGATTTGGGCTTTTTTCAGGTGAGCTATGGCCAACAGCTGAAACATTTACATGTTCTTGCTTTTCCTTACACCCTTGGTGGAGAATTGTTCCAGGGAAATGGCCGTTCATACTCGTGCTTAAATTCCTTAAAGACTGGGGACCCTGTCTGTTGTCTGCACCTGACATTGGACCAGAACTCATATGTGCAATATAAAAGGTAGAATATAAAAACATACATCGCAACAAGAAGTCAGTAAGTTTATCTCACTAGGTTCCAAAAAGCAATAGTATGCTATTAGTATTGCTGCAGAAGGATGGAGTTTGTTTAACCTCTCCTGCCTACAGCTTCCTTAGTTTCCTTTTCCCTCTTGTTCCTGGACTTGCTTGCTGCAGATGCACACACAGCTCGACAGAGGTTTTGGTTGATCCGGGAAGATACTCTTATCAGGCTTACAAATGAGCATGAACTTGCTAGTGCTTCAGCAACAGAGAACTGCCTGACAGTGCACAAGGGTCAAGATGAAAGACCATGAAAAATTGCAGTAACTGAGGGCTCCATTTACACATCTAATAGGTCAAATAACACTACATGAAAAATGTGGAGACAGGTATAAAAAATAAGAAGGCAACACCAGAAAAAAACAGGTTGGACAGACTTCTGTCATGAATGGTTAGAGCTCACATCTCTGGCAAGCACGAGGAGAGAATGGATGAATGCCTCTGGATATTTTTCAATGAAAGGTTACACAAGCCATCTGAGAGGAATCTACAGGTCCTCCCGTGTAGCTTTCCACTGTGTTTTTCATTTATAACTGGCTGAAAATGAAGCTGAGCGCTGAGCACTCATTTGCTGTGTTTAGTTTCCCCCACTAGGTTTTGGCACACGCGAGAGCATATGGGGTGGGTGGGTACAGTTTTACAACAGGCTTTTTGCATTGCTTTCACAAACAGTCTCCTGATGCCTTGCAGACCAGAGAAACACTGAACTAGATGGTGCTTTGAGGTCCCTTTCCATCTTGCTTTTTATGAGCCTATCAATCTGTCAGAGCTGCTAAAATGTTTCATTTATTAATGCAGACTGCAGACTTTTGGCTGGGGTCAGTGCCCCACCATTTCAGGAGCTGCAGCAACACCTGGCAACTAATGGGGTCAAACCCTGTTCCATCCCTATTTGTATTAACCAGGTAGGCAAGGCACAATGGCAGCTCCATGGTGTGACAGTCCCGTCCTACCACACCCAGACCCACTGGAGACAGATGTCCTGCTTGGCGAGCCTTATGTGATAAAGGAGTTCCCAGACAGAGTGGGGGACAACAGCCAGTAGTGGTCATACTACAGTAATGGTTTCATCATGCATGTTGCCAGAGCTGACCATCAAATTTGAATCCAAAAGGAAATCCCTCCTCTTGGCATTTGGCCTCTGCTTCTCAATATAAGTTGCTATGAACTTGAGGTGTACCTCAAATGCTTAATTTTCTACAAGGTGATGCCACCTTTCCTTCTCTCCTCTGCTAGTGGAGAAACCATAGAGCAAACAGGCAGTGGAGCTCAGCTACCTACTTGCCCTAAAATGGGCTCACCAATCAGAGGTGCAGCATAAAATATTCACCCTTCCTTCCCCTATTGTGCTTTGTGTATTTCCCAATGACCCTGCTGACAGGGATGGAAGCAGGTTTCCAGCATTTGCCCTCACTTCTAAGCAGCTTCAAAGAGATGTATTAAGTAGAAGAGAGCCCCTTCCCTTCTAATCCGACATGCTTTTGCCTCCCCTGTTTGGCACAAGTTAGAAGTGTTTGGAGAATTTATTAATAAAATATCAATTAGGTCATTTGGGCCTCTGATGTCTGAAGCACTTAGGCAAGCTATCCCCTATAAACTTGAAATGGGCAGCTTTCCATTGCTTGAGTGGATGAAGTAATTGAGCAGAGGAGTTATATTAAAGCCAGACACATTCAGCATTTAATGCCAATTAGGTCCTACTGACAAGGGAGGGATAGGCTAGAGATCTGGTTTGTGTCATGCCCTTCCACTATCCCTTTTTGACAAGATGAAGGTGGAATGACCTCAAATAATGGCATTACCCTGCCATTACTTTTGCTATAGTTGGCACATCATATTTTTTTGGTTATTGATGGCTCACAGCTTTCATGTGTTGCAATCAAGGAGTTTTAAGGCTTTTCCCACCATCGGTATTGAATACAGCTTCCAGCTATCCCTTGCTATTTAATTCCAGATGGATCGAATCTTTCGTACTGCCTGCAGGCATATTACCAGCTAATGAGTTGCACTGCTCTGAGATCATTGCTACAAACATTATTTCCCTGGTAAATATTTTTGATTCAGACCTGAGAAACGGCAGAGGTACATGCAGTCAAGATTTATAATCTGGCAAGAGTCTTGAAAGCTGAGTTGCAAATAACAATGGTTACATTTGTATTCTCTGTTTACAGTTTTCTTCCTGAAAATATGTTGAGGCTTAATTCAAACAATCAGCCCTGCCACAATGCTGGCAAATTCCCATGCTCGCTGCACAGAGATGCACGTCTCAGGGACTTCTATTACTTTTCCTGCTACGATATCTCAGCCCTTTGCGCTCACGAATGCACTAATCCTAGCAACCACCCTGGCAGAGAAATGAAATTGTTTCCCTCTTACAGTTGCAAATGCTGATGAAATGAAAAGGGACTGAAGTGCCAGAAATACTTAGAGCCTAAAAATACATCCAAACACTCAGTGAGATTTTTTCAGAAGCGACTACATCTATCTCGAGGCTGGATGCAGCCATGGGGAGCCCGTGCAGCTCTTGGCTTCCTCCGTATCACAAGACCTGCAGCATCAGCAGAGAGCTGGAAATCTGGTGGGAAGAGCACACGGCCCTTTTAGCTGCCCTTCCCCATAACCTGAACCCGCAGGTTATTCCCATTCTTGCAGATCCTACCAGGCAAGAGGCTATTTCTGCAGATCTGTTGAAAAGCTGAACTCATGGCCCCAGTCCTCGGAAGGTTTTAAATAACTCATGGAAAAATTGATGGCTAGTCCATTGCATGGTTGGTCAGAGGGACTAGGACAGAAACAGGATCCCAGATCTTCAGTCTAACTTGCTAGCAGCCTCACACTGGCTTTAAACTGAAGAAGGAACATCCCCTTCAACATTGCCTTCAACAAATTATTGTGCAACGCTATCTACATTTTGGGTAAGGTCCTGCTTCTTTTGCTCAAAGAGGTTATCTCAGTGGAATCACTAGGCCAGATTCCAGACTCAGTACACTGAGAACCATTTCAGTGATGCTGTCTGTTATTCCAGCTCTAACCTGAAGACACGTTTTGTGTTTGTGTGGTATTACATCAGATATACACAGCTTTTCCAAGAGCAGACATCAACCCCAAAAGACTAATCCAGAACAGTGGCAGGATACTGTCAAAACAAAAAAGAGCTAAAAAAAAAAAAAAAAAAAAAAAAAAAGAACAATTATGAAAACTGAGTCAACAAACAAAACAATAAGAAACATACCCCATTAAAAACTTCTTATGAAACAGATTTAATTGAATGCATACACAGGAAAGTGTCAGTTTTCGTGCAATTATAGGATATGCAGGAAGAAGCAGATGATCTTAAGGACTAGAACAAGTGAAATGGGACAAAAACACCTCACACAGATTTGTTTGCATAGGCATTGGGCTCAAGAATTACACCTTGAGAGGACAGCCCATCACCAAGAACCCATGCAGCCCTGCAGCTCTCAGATATGGGATGTCTTGGTCACCACTACAATACTGAAAGAGGAAAGCGGATGCTTGAGGAGAGAGAAATGAGAAATGCTATTTCCATATAAGCTACAAAGATGCTTAGGAACTTGGAGAGTCTACTGTGAGAGAGAGCTAAAGTAGGCTGCTTGGTTTGCATAGGTTAACAACACAGAGGTGAAAAGGCAGGGTGGTTGTTCCCTCCACAAGCACTGGATGCTGGTGGGCAGAAACTGCAAAGGAGGAAGAGCCAAAGAGCAGTGCTGGTACAAGAGCTAATAAGCATAAATGTATTTTCACTAGAAATGGGAAAGAATGTGTTCAAGATCAGGCATTCCAAATGTAACAAATTCAGAAAATAAATCTACTTTAAAACTGGGCTTAGTGTGTTTAAACAAATACTGGGGGTACAGTACACGTGCCTCTGGTAGCAGCAAAGTGGAGCTGAGCACCAGAACTGTGCTCCTACCCCATTTTCACATCACCCCTTTAAAACACCAAATCTTACTTCTACTAGAGGCTTTGTCACATCAAAGCATTCAGCATTTCCTTATCTGTAGAAAATTAACATATGTGAGGTTTCAGATGACATCTCTGGAGACTTCCCATCCAACAAAAATGTTAATTCTTGTGACTTGTCTTTCCACTTTGTTCTTTTTTTTCTTTCTTTCATTTTTGTCTCAAGATTAAAGCAGAAGCTAGAATACCCACAGTCCCCATAGGACAGAGGTTCAGTGTTTTCAGGTGTCTCTCATTAATGTTTGCATGTACTAACACAGATCTGAATACTCCTAATAATCTCTGGCAGGGACAATAACAGATCACTGTGGGATGGCTCTATCTGGTGGTGTGGGCTTGCCCACGATGGGGGCAAAAGGAAAAGACCCTCCTGCTGTTGTCTTATCTAACATTGCACAGTGCAGGGGGCATTCAATAAGTTCCTTACTCCACCAGCAGTGTGAGGCAAGGGAGAAAGTGAGATATATTTACACTTCCAGGAAGGATTTGGTCAACTTGACCATTTTGAGGGGAATTTTGTTCCTCTAATGCATCACAGCACAACTCCTTAAGAAGCTTGTCTCTGCTCCACCAGCACTAAACAGCAGCTGAAAGTCACTCAGGAGGTGATGCTGGAAATCTTCAAACTTTTAAGAGAACAAGTGCTCACTTGAAATTCAGACGCTACGCTAGGGACAGGAAGGATAGACCCGGACACTTGTGGCACCTGTAAGGAGGGCTGGAAACCATCACTTTCAAAAACAAATCTTTTCTTGGCTGCTTTTACCCTCTTGTCCTCAATCAAGAATGAGCTCAGCCACAGCAGAGCTGAACACTCTCTAAGCCTTCACATCAAATGCCAAGCCCTTTTCATCACGTCTCCTCCACCCTCTAGGTACCAGTGCCTTGCCTACTGCAAAGGAAATATCCCCTGGAATAGATCTGCATTCCGGCATTATGGAGCTGCTGGGACTATTCTAGGATTATGATAGGATTATTTCACCTCCAGCTATTTTATTAAATGTCATGTGATTGCCAAGGAAACCCCGAGGAACAAAATAATACTGGCCTGCAGTTTTGAATTTCACCTGGATCTGAGTCAATTGCTGCAATATGTAAATGAAGTAGGCAATGGATGCAAACCATTAAATCTAAGCCTGGGATACTTTGGACAAACTGTGCTTCCCTGATCCAGCAGAAAGTCTGTTTACTCAGCAGTTTCAGGAGCAGAACAACACCCTTCTCCTGAACTCCTGCCTTTGCTGGGCCCTAGGTTTAGCAGCTTCCATCGCAGACCAGCCCTGCCACATGCCCAGCTGCAGCCACTGTTCCTGTCCCCTCTTTGTCATTCCCACAGCTTGGCCCCTCTGCAAGCCCACACTGGGGGGGATTTGGCGCACGACTGCCAACGCAACACAGAAAGCAGGAGATGGTTTTCTGTATGCCTAGGGCAGAGCAGTGCTTCCTATTTCCTCTGCAAGTGGATTTAGCAACTGGAAGGGATTAAATCCTGTTGATGACATTTGGTCCCAACCTGGTGTGCCACCAGCTGGAACAGGCACCAGCATCATGTCCTGCATCGCCATCTCCTGGGACCCATCTTCCCCATCAGCCTGGACCCCTGCTGCCTGTCCCATCCTCCCTCCCTGCTCCCTGGCCCTGCTCTCCTGCCTGCTCTGAGTTGCAGCACCTTTCCAGCTTTCCTGCCTTGGGTCCCCTGCACACCTGGGAGGTGCTGCCACCTACGGAGCAGGTAACCCAGCTGCCAGTCTATAAAGAGCAGTTCATTATGTGGAGAGCAGAGGTCTGAAGTTAACAAGCCTGCAGAAGGTGTGCTGTGCCACGGGATTACTGCTCGCCCGAATGCAGAGTGCAGCTGCTCTCTTCATCAGATGACTATCCATACTGGGATGCTTTGGTCCTGAGAAAACTCAAACCAGACCCCATAAAGGCTGTCGTGCTCTCACCGGCCAGGCAGCCTCCATTGCACTGCGAATTACTGTCACACGTGCGGGGAAGGTGGGAAAGCAGGGAGGGTGGAAAAGGATTTGGCATCTCACCCATCTCCAGTGAGTCACTGAGCCAACTGGCAGTGGTATCATTAATTATTCAGTATTATTAAACATTTTGTTCATAGCCATATATAACAAGTTACATTCTGTACTTCGTGTGAGGATTTCTTTTCTTTCTCGCAGTGCTGAGAGGGACTTTGACAGATCATCTAATCTTTTCTCCTGCCCAGGGCAGGACCAGCTTTATCTAAAGCCTTGCTGACACATGTCACATTAGTTTATCACATCCAGTTCCTGTTCTCAGGGTCTGTCCTTTCAAGTTTTTGACCTGCATGATGTCATGGGAAGGTAACTGAGGCTTCTGCCAAGGTTTTGGCAGTCTGCAACTATGGGCTATGCAGTGGCTGATGCCAGCTGAAATGTCTGGCATCCCTCAGCAAGCACATTCCACACACCTTGCCCGGCTCCAGGGCTGTGTGCCTGGTGGCTCAGCTACTGGGAACCCCCAAAAAGTCGACCCCATCTAAAGGAAGGCGTGAATTTGGATAGGCTCAATTAAACTGCATTAAGGTGAATCTGCTTAGGGAGGAATGAGGTTACTGGGATTCTGCAGCTGCAGACAGCTGTGTGCCCTGATCCAGATGTGCACCCCAAGCTTGGATGAGACGGCTGTACAACCCGTGCCAGATGTTCAGTCTGTACCAGATGTGTGCCCTGCAAAAGCGGTGCGCCATGCCGAGGGCTGCGTGCCATGTGCGCATCAGGACAACCTGCAGGCTGCGCACCACGCAGACAGCTGTGTGCCATGTGGAGAGCTGCATGCCCTGTGGACAGCTGTGCTCCTGCAGACAGCTGTGCTCCCAGCAGACAGCTGTGCATGCTGCAGACAGATGTATGCACTGCAGGCAGCTGGGACACAGCAGAGGCTTCTGCTTGCCGCCACCTTGCAGGGTGCCAGCACTCAGGTCCGCCTGCAAAGCTACTCAGCAGGCTCCCCTCCAAGTTATTTCTTTCCAAACGAGTCAGACTCAGCACAAAAGACTGGCAGCGGGAGGTTGGTTTGGAGGAGCTATTTAAGAAGCAGCCTCAGAAGCTGCGCTGGCTGCAGATCAGGGTGGATGGTGATATCTGGCAGAGAAAAGCAATTATCTGTATCTTGCTTTCTGTTAAATCCTGTTCTCTTCTTGGCTGCCAGGAAAACCTTGTACCTGTTATCTGGCAGTAACGCTGGTGCTGCTGGAGCTGTGGCTTGGGCCAGCACCTGTAACTGTAGTTGTGATCGTACTTTGAGCCTAGTTGTCTGAGGGATCTCACCTTAACAACAGTCCTAAAAGCTGTCATGGTCCAAGCAAATGAAAGGAAAGAACATAGACCCAACTGCTTGTGAGCCAGGATAATGGCCTAGGAGATGCTTATTTGGACCTGTTTTTCTCCTGGTCTATCAGAGTCTTCTTAGCCCCATAGGAGCTTGAAAATACAGTGTTTGCTAATGCAATCACCAACTCATCACTAGTGTCTCTATTGCTGAACATGCATAAGGAAATGGCTTGCACAGAAGATCCACAGAGATTAACATTATCCAAATGTGCACTGGGCTCGTGGCCCTGAGCTAGCCAAAGCTGGAGAATATGTGGTTAAGAGAGACTTTAAAAGGAAGAAGATTTGCATTCACTGTAAAATGATGAACAGATATCCTTTCCTTTGAGACAAGACCTGGGATTTATTCACCCCACATAGATAGATGGCAAGAGAGAAAGCCAACAATAATCTCCAGGAGCCATAAATATTCCTATTCAGTCTAGTAAGCAAAAAAGAGGGATGCATAGATGTGGGGTAGAACTGGAAATACACAGATGTCTCATGTGGCCAATAATACCTAAAGCATGCCTGTCTCCTGCCACATATGCTCTGAAGGGGAGGTGATGTTTTGGGGCTTCATAGCTCGGGAGGGTGAGGTTAGCACATGCCCTGAGAGCCTCTGCAGGGACACACTGAGCCACAAGCAACTGGACAGTCATTCTTCAATACCAGAACCAAGAGAGGCCACCACACCGTACTGACCCACCTGCAGAGGGTCTATCGCCTGATCCTGCAGTCACTGAAACTGTGTAAAGTCCAAGGTCCCAAAATAATGTGGTTCTACAGGGAATTCAACTAGCTTTTTCTTCCCCTGAGGTATTTTATAGACCTTGCATTGCCGCAGAAAGGCTTGAAAATATGAATGTAAAAGGTACCAGAAGAGGAGATACTGGCAGCTGTGCACGCTGCAGTTTGCAGTGCTGTTCCATAAGATGCTGCGAGGTTCTGAAGGTCTGCCACATATCTCCTGAGCGCCTGCAGACAGCGGGACTGCATGCACCAGAGACTGCTGTGCACTGCTTAAGGATGGTAAACAGACAGTGTCTGTGAGAAGTCTTTCCTCTGAGAGCTTGGACTGTAACAAACTGCTTTAATTTCTCTTCTTTGTATTGCTTACAAAGGCTGGTGACAGGTACCGCCACACTGCCGTGCTCCTCCTCCTTCATGAGACTTGTCTGCAGAGCCATTTGTAGAGGTAGGGAACAGGCCATCATTAATAACACACTTCAGCAATCTTCTGAAATTTGCTTTATTATCGAGCTATCTGTAACTACAGATATGTCTCTTACATTACCTCCAAATAAGTTAAGTTAGAAAAATCATGAAGTCAAACTCTTGGGAGTTTGGATCCAATCTTGGCTGTTTGGTGAAGTTAATCATCTGGATGCAATCTTCCTTTGTCAATCACTTCAGACACTTGCTCACCCTCCTCTCCCCACACATACATGTACATTTGTACTGATTTCAAGTATATTGCTTTTGAATCTTTGTGAGATGTAATTTTAAGAAACTCTGGATTTGCCCAAAGCCTAGGATTTTCACTGGGAGGGCATGTGCTCTTGCTACAATAATTTAAAATTTTAAATGAAAGTTTTCAGAATTGTTAGAATTTGGGGAAATTGCAAACAACAGGGTTTAGATATCCTCTTTCAAACAGGGTGGCAACAACAGCAGAAAGAAGACCTGTATGATTTGGGGATTAAAGCATGTTTGCATTCCTGTAGTATGATGTTGCTGGTACAAGTATCTATTCTTCAGGTAGCTCTTCTTCGTTATTCTTCATTTGCTTTCCTGAATGCAGAAAATGAGTATTTTGGCACAAGACAAAGCAAAACTTTGAAATGTTTGTACTGCCTCTGAGATGTTTGTACTGACTGCAGAAACCACCTGGTGACAGATGCAGAACCAGTGGATCCAACCGAGGGGGGCTCAGAGGGCAGGGTCAGGCAGCTGTGGGGAAGGGAGGTGGGTTTTCCTGCATTTCTGCTCCTAGGTGGCTGTACATACATCTGCACACTTATCGAGGGCTTTGTCCCAAAGGAAAATAAGGACACAAGAGGAATGAGTGAGGAGGGACCTTTCTGTTTTTCACTTCCCAGTAATTCAGCCCCTGGGGTCTGGAGGGGATGAGGAACTAAAACTCAGCACAGCTGAGATATCTGGCTCTGTTGTATGGGAGCTTCTTCAGGGCTCCACCTGCCCTTGTGGGTGCTGCAAGGTGGCAAGGACCCACAGCTCCTGCTTTCCTCTTGCACAAGAAGCTGGAAACCTCTAGGAATGGGCTGGAGAAGCAAGTATATTTGACCACCCAAATATATCTCAGTATTTGGGCTGTTTTAGATCCTTGATTAAGTCACTGGCATGCCCTTAGGAAACACTGTCTTTAACTGCATTGCAAACTGCACCTGAATTGTCTGTTTGCAGCTTTGTAGTTCTTGTGAAGCATTATTTTGCAAATTCAGATCTTCAGTTTGCTTTTTCAATGGGCCTTGCTCAGAGTTACACTTGTGCAAATCTGGAGTAGCCCTTCAGATGACACTTAAATTGCTCTCAGCTTATACAGTGGGATTAAAATTTATTCCTCAAGGTTTTGCACTGGATCCAGTTACAAATGATGGAAATGCTGAATGCAAGAAAAAATCCATTAAAGAAGAAAAGAATTTTACAAACAGAGACCTTTTTAATAGGAAATAAGTGGAGTTCTAGATTATTTATTAGGAATGCTTTTAGATGTAGTCAAAGTTTTACTGCGCTGGCAGTAAAGGGATTCAAACACAACATGCAAAAGGACTGTGAGTCCAAGAGAAAACCGTAACATATTAGCAATAAATTAGACTGTTTAATGTGAGAAAGCTTAATAATATTGGAATTCTTCCCTGTGTACCTTTAAAAATCACACTGGATGATAAATCTCTGCCCACCTGCTGTGTGTATGTGGACAAGAATGAAGACAGGGAAAATGCACATGGGAATGAAAGGGAAACCTTACACAAGGGGATATATGCAAGAGCATACAGAGGGGAAGCCTAAATCAAGAAAAATATATTAGTAGAAAACTTCAAAAAAGAGGGTGAGATTTTCAGTGCCAACCGCGTACTGGTGTTCTTTTTTACAGTGCCCAGATGACCTAGAAGTGACTTCTGACCTTCAAAACCAATGACTAAAAATGACTTGGTGTTCTTTCCACCACCACGTATCTTCACCTCCTTGGCTCCTTTCCACTCTCTGCTGACAACCAACTTTTCCTTGCCTGTGTTCACAGTGAGATGTTTCCATGCTGGTTTCACATGCAGAGCGATACTGAAATATAAACCTAACATTGCAGAAATAGAGCAGAAAGATTCATACTTCCCTGATTTGGTACAGAAAGCCCTGCATGGACTTAGCAATCCCTTTTGTTTGGCCTGACTTCTAGATAAATTCAGTTTGGTGAAATCCTCTGCATTTTGGGGGGCTGCTGTGCAAACAGATATGTAGATGGATATGAAGCTTGAACAGAGGGAAGGAAAACTTGAGAATTTAGGAAGCCTCAGGTGAGAACTGGGAGACTGATGGTGGGATGCCTCTCAAGAATTTAAAACATGGATGTTGGAAACTTTTGAGGAAACAAGCAAAAATCCTGATCCAGTTTGAGAAGCTATGACTGCTGCACACCCTGTGTGGTGCTCTGAAAAGTCCTGAAAGCCACTGCCAAACTTGGTGATTGGTGCCCCTTGCTCTTCTGAGTCACACTTGGTGCAAGTGAGCCAAGGGCCTGCAGGTCTGTCCAAGGCCTGTTTCATCCCCTTGTCTTCCGTCTGCAATTTGGCAGCCCATTTGCCCTGGTGTGAAGGAGAGGGGTCGGCTGTTGTGAGTGGTGCATCCCCGAAATTTTGGGCCTCCAGTCCTCAGCCAAGGAAAGTGAGCTGGCTGAAAAGCAGGCAAGTGCTCAGCTGTTCCTGAGCAGTGTCAAAATCGGGGCCATGTGTGGAGCATTTTGAATGAAAAATCAACAAATTATCAGGACAAGAATGTCTCTCCCACCAAGAAGCCAGCACTGGAAGATCTATTCCATCTTCCAGATCTGGGATAAACATTATGTTCTGTATATACTCTACATGAGAAGATGATAAAAATGTGTAGTTTTGAAAGGTTTAACATTTACAAGTTTTCCCAAAATTAAGACAGAAATATCCAAACAATTGTGACAAATCCATGAAAGAAATCAAACACCCAACTATATTTATATGGTTTCAATCTTAAAACAGATAGGAGGGTCCCTTAAGGCTTTCTCATTTACTCACCCCATTTTATTTTTTTTTTCTGTAAGTATAATGAGTTTGGAGAAGAAATATTTTGTTTTCCAGCTAAATTCCAGGAATCCCATTTTAATGGGCATTTTTCAATTTGATCTAATATACATAACTGTTAGTGTGGCCTCTGTAATCTAGTCAGGCCATCTAGCTACCTGACATGATGGATGGAAAGCAGCAATATTGTATTTACTTTCCCACTGAAGGGTAAGGACCAAAGTTTTCTCGCACTCCAAGCACTGTAAATCCAGACTGCCTCCTGTTTTTTTTTTTTTTTCCTGTCGCTGTACTTGAGAGTGGCATATGGCCCTTAGGGTTAACCAATGCCAAAGGCAAATCATTTGCTTTGCTAATGAACCAGTGAGCGTCCCTTCCTCACAGCAAGCACTTCATTACACTTGCAGATAGCTGTATTTCTGTAGAGAAAGAAAATATAATTAAATGGTGAGATAGGAGTCCTGCCCTGGAATAGCTCTGTGCTTTTCCTAAAATTACCTGTATCTGAAATGCTTTTAATTGGATTATTCCATTACTGGGTACTGTGTAGATAAAAGACCTCTGTCTAAGATCAGGGTTAAATCAGAAAGTTTCCTAACAAAGAGCACTTTGTATCTGAAAGCAATATATGTATGTGTGTGTATAGCTTTAAAAAAAAAAAAATATATATATATATATATATAAACAAAAAATACTGAGTTTGGATATCATTCACCAAAACGAATTTAGCTGAAAGATTTGTTCTGGCAACTTCTGTTTTTCTGTTTTTTCACCTTTGCTATATATATTACTTTTCCACCCAAAGAAATGTACACATGCAAACAAAAAACGGACCAGTCTCAAATCTCCTGATGGAATACATCTTTATTTTGTTGGGCAAGCTGTATCCCAATACACTCAGCTAAATCCAAGCTAGAGCTATTCTCAAATACATTTTTAAGACATCGTATTTGGCAGTAAAGATCTCTTTTAGGCACACAAGACAGTCTTTCTGAGTTTCACCGAAGTCTAAGATTGCTTACCACACATGGTATTAAAATCGGAGTAATATTTATGACCAAACATAGCTGAGAGCGCCATACTCCAAATCCCTTTTGGGAAGCATCTTAGCTTAAGTGTCTAATCGTTGTGAATTCCTGAGCCCTTGAAAACCTTCACACTGCCCTTGCCAGAACTGACTGTTTTCCAGTGTGCAGTGAAATAAGCCCATCTTTCATCAAGTACACTTTCAGAGTATGCTTCATATTCTTTAATGAAAGAATTGTTAGCTAAGAAATGTATTTCCTTCAACATGGAAAATATCTAGAAGATGATTTTAGCATTTTGTTTAAGGTAGAAACTCCAAAATGAAACATTTCAAAAGTATGGAAACATCTTTTTAAAATGATACCACTTCAGGGAAAGATTAATTTTTCTTTTTGAAAGTCCTTTTATTTAAAAATATATAAATTAAAAAGGCAAAATGAAATAATTTGAATCTTTTCACACACTGCTTTAGCAATCCCAAATTTGTCTTTATTTATATCACTTTAGAACATAAATATTTTTGACATCCCATGCTGAATTTTCCATAAGACTCAAAAGCCAGATCCTTGCTCATTCAGAGACTTCAGTCGAACTGTGCATGGTTTCTAATGAATGAAATCTAGCTTTTGGCACTCCGTCACCTAGAATACTCGGGCGACACAGTGTAATACTAGAAGTTACTTCCTTGAGCTATTTTTTTCTCTGCTAACACGAGGTATTTTCCTCAAAGAAAACTTTTCTTAATGGAATGCACATTTGTCTAATCTCATATGTGTTTAAATGGGCAAATGCATCTCATTTTCTTACTAACAAAAGACTGCTTTTCTTTCAATTGGTCATTGTTGTTGTGGAGCAATAAAAAACACACCATGGCTTCTTCATGAAAAAAGTTTCCCCCTCCTTTGACTACTTGCCATGTTCACAGAGCAGGATCCATCCCTTTGCACAGCTCCAGGGATCCCAGCACAACCTCTGCATGGCAGCCAACCTCCAAGCACATTCTTGCCCCGAAGGACAGCATCAAACACACCTGAAGTGTCTGGATGCTGAAGCAGCGGCAGCCCGCCCTGTCCCGAGCATTTGGCAGTGATCAAAAGGAGTGTTACTTCTGGCAAGAAGAAAAAAACAAAAACAACAACAACAAAAAAACAGCAACACAGTGCTGCTGAGAGTTATGTTTGTACTATTTGTACTACAGCCTGCCCATCCACAGATTTGCAGAGAATGAGCAAAACTCCTCTCTCCCTGAGCACGGCAGGAAGAGGTCCCTCTGTTCTCAGCTCCAGTGCCAGGTGGCCCCTGCCGTTTTGGTTTTTCTCCAGGCCAGCACCCAAAGCTCAGGTACTGAGCTATATCTTTGTTACATTCGCTCTCAGCTTCTCCCACATACTCTGTGCTCTGCTATAGTACACCCACACAGCTAAAAGGACGAGGCAGCCCAAAGCATCATGGCCTAAGCTATGAACCTCAAACACAGCAGCACTGGGTAGGTGTATTGAACAATTTCCCCCGACATTTGCAGCATGTGGTTACACCTCTGTGGCTCAGGTGGCAATGTCTGGTGCAGAGCCATGCTCCCTGACTCGAGAGCATGTCAGCGTGCTTCTCCAGCAGAGCTATTCCTGTTCCTGGTACTGCTCTGCTCATGGGGCCCCCGGTGCAGCTACCCAGACATGCAGGTCACACAGAGGGCTTCATCCTTTTCAGGAGGCATCACCAGGGCAGCAGGTAGGCTGTGTCCTAGGGGTTAGTGTCACAGCTTCCAGCCCCAAAGGGCTGCCTGCGGAGCTCAGCTGGCAGGCCAGGGGCATGCCTTCAGCCGCGATGTATGCATGCAGTCCCTGCTGCTGACTGCTCGTCCAGCAGCATCGTGCTGTATGTGCTGGCCTTGGTCCAACAGAGTACTTAACCGCATGCCTACCTTTAAGTAGACAAGTGACTATTGCTAGTATTACAGTCTTAGGCTGAGCACATGCCTCAGTGTTCTCCTGAATTAAAGCCATAGGCAATACCTAAGGGACTTTTTTATTTGTCCCCTGCTCTACCCACTGCAACCCCTGCCTGAGATGCTGGCTTATCTTCATCAGCTCTGGACAACGGAAGTTTTCAGGAAGACCATACAAGGGCTGTATTTGCCCAGCAGATGAAACGCTATGTTATTTATACCCTGGAAACAATCTCTCAGAGATGAAACTAGAAAGGTCGGGTGTGGGTATGAATTTTTCAAGCCAGGTCTATCACCCTTGCAGAGTTTATTCCTTCTGATGGGCCTAACTCTTAAGATGAGCAGCATTTCCTAGATTGAAATAATGAAATCATTCTCTGCAAAGAAATTCCTCTGCCTAATGAGATTCTTGCAGCCACCACACTGAGAGTAATAGACAAATGTCCTGGCTGTCATCAGCAGAGGGATCCTGGTGACCCGCTCTTTAATGGTGAGGCTGCGAGCAGGACAGAATTTTAATTGCAATTCCATGTCCATGACAGCTTCCAGATTTCATGTTGCAAAATATCTTTTAGTCATAACTTGCTTTATCTTCACGTCATCCTCGGGAAAGCAAAGCTGTTTGGCTCTGTGCTTGGGTTAGTATCATTCTTCTCTGAGGAGTCCCACCCACACAACGTCTGCTGTAAATTGCACCCTCATGAGCACTGCTTGGCCGAGGGGCCTAATGAGCAAAGATTTCTGAGTACCAGGAGAGGTCTGATGCAAGGCACTAACCAAACATGATGCTCCATCTACCCCCAACACACTCTGCCCCTGCCAGCTGGCATCTCAAGCCTCCTGCTGGGGACAGGAGAGCACTTGAACACCCTTCACTCCCTGGGAGTGTTTCCCAACAAATATGGGGTAAGGGGATGGAGTGTGCCATCCACTCTCCTCCCTAGCAGAGCAGTGTAAAGGAACACATGTTGATGATGGCTTACTGAGAGCCAAGTCCCAGATGAATCCAGCTAAGGGATGGAAACAGTTAGACCTATGCAGCCCCAGCATAGATTGCACAGAACAAATCCAGCTGCTCTCGGCCCTTTGTGTCTCCATATCAGCAGTGTAAATACTGCTGGGCTCCTGAGCACGAGGATTTTGACTTCCTGCCTTTTCCCAAGCAGCCCAATATCTCTGTGCTGAAGCTGGCTGCTAGACCCTCCATCCCATTTGCCCAGCAATCCCCTTCTACCTGGAGGTGGTGAGAGCCTGTTACAAAGCATCCTCAGTGCTGAGGCCCTTCCCTAGCTGAATAAGGCAGGAAAGATAAAGAAGAGAATAAATGCACTCACAATATGAAAGAATACAGTGGGCCAGCAGCTCCTTTCTCTGCAGTATCTAGTATCCTTAATGCAGGCACCTCCTTCAGGGATGTTTCTCAGACTGGTTCTTGTCTGCACCAAAATCACAGTCCTTCACATGCGAAGTGTTATGAGCATTTCTGGATTTGTTTTAGAAGCAGAAAATTGTCAGGTGGCCTCCTTAAGGGAAAAACTACCTAAGTATTTTTACGTGTATCTGTATATGTATGTGTATGTGCATAGTGCATTATAAAGAAGTCACCAGGACTATTTTCAGAAGTGCCTAAACCAGGCACAGCCCTCAGCCTGTAGCAGCTCTGCAGCCCTGAGGTTTGAGCACAATACCCACAGGCACAGCTGGGATGAGCTGGATGAGGGACTGATATGAGGGAGGCACCACGCATAGTCTTCAGCCCAGGAGGCACCAACTTACCCAGGATCCTGTGAAAAAACAAGTCAGTTTTCCCACTTCAGGTGCCAATGGAATGTAAACATACAGTAGCCATAATACAGTAAAATGTGGGTCACAGACACATGAATGAGATTGCCTGAGAAAATCATGGCTTCCCAAGGAAAAAAATAAATGTTGTCTACTCCATATGACCTCTTGCATGAAAGCAGCTCTGTCTTAACTCAGGAAATGTCATCCTGGTTTGATTCCAGCATAATACAAGCTCTAATGCAATGGATTTGTCTCTATATATCTTTACAGCACATGGGGTGTGATTATGTATATAAATATAGATACAGATATAGATAAAGATATAGAGGATGTACACAGGCACCTATGCATGTCTATCCCTACATATATGTATGTGTGTAAATGGATGGGAGGATTTCACAGCAGGTCCGTCTGGAATAAATCTTTCTCTTCCAGGAATCACTTGGATCTTATCCACTGTCTAAATGAAGACAAAGCAATTTATTCGCAGAATTCAGATAGAAGAAGTATTCAGCCCTCACAAAAATAAAATAAAATAAAATAAAATAAAATAAAATAAAATAAAATAAAATAAAATAAAATAAAATAAAATAAAATAAAATAAAATAAAATAAAATAATAATAATAGAATTCAAGGTGACTTAGAAATGAGAGTGAGTATGCAAAAAAAATGTTTTTTGTCCCTCATATTTTTTGTGTCTGCTTGCTCTCATACCACCTGAGGTGTCTCAGGCCCCCTCTGCAATCCTGGCACCCGGGACCTAAGACTGCTCCAGCTCCAACTCAGAAGGCAGCCGGGTTTGGTTGGCTTTTTTGTTTGTTTGTTGTTTTCCTCAGGCTGTAGCAGCTTGCAGAGAGCCCTGGAGATCCTGAGCACAACCTGCTGAGGCGTTTGCCATCACGCCTGCTTTCCTGCCAGTTGTCCTCAGGTCCATGCAAAACAGGCTGCAGCCGGCGTGGAGCCACACACAGCCTTGCAGGGAGATCTGGTGATGCAGAGAGCTCCTGAGCGGCCATACCAGTGGTGGAGATGGCTGCAAAAAGTGTGATTTCAGCTCTGATGCTCGTTCCCTTTGTTTACCACCAACACAAAAATTAAATGAGGTGCAACAGCAAGGCATCATAAAAACACCAGTGCTGAGTCTCCTGATTTTTCTCCCAAGCAGGCATCTGGATTAGCATGTGTCTCGGCAGAGCACAAAGCCATACTGCTTTTGGATGGGGACTGGGTAATCCCAATACAATTGGCTAGTGACCAGGAACGATGCGGGAATGATTAGAAAACATCTGCTCCCCCGCCGTGTACTGCACTATCTGCTCTCCATCTGTCTTGGCTGGACATAACTTTTACTATAAATGTCTTGTGAATTGGTCCCTTTGGGAGTCAGCTCCATTTTAGAAGTATATGACAAGTGATAGAGGGAAAATGGATAAATAAATCTGCTGTGGTGATTGCATTCTTTATTACTAGCACTTCTTGAACCCTTTTGAGGGAAAGTATTTCTCTGCTGAGTTACCTTCCTGAATCAAATCATTTCTTCTGCTTGGGGAACAAAGATTTATTTATCTCAAACAATGTAAAAAGCTGTTCTTCACTGTGCCTATAAACTGGATCATTCTTTTGGCAGCAGCTGCTGCGAGGCTATTAATGTCACTAGTAACATGAGAAAATAGATTAGTAGAAATGTCCTCAAAAAAGCCAAGAGAACTGTAGACACGTCACTCAAGACATGGATGTGTGTGAAGATGTACTCTCCTGCAGTTCAGGAATTGTGCTCCAGTGTTCCCACTGTCCATGGACATGGGTCTGGCTCTGAGGATGGCATCAAAGAATGCTCAGAGATGAGGGGACAGGAGGGTTGAAGTGCCCGTTGTTTTCCCAGCACAGCAGCACATCTGGTGGGGGAGTTTTAGCAACAACTGGTGTATCAGAGCTACCTTCCTATTTCTCGAAAAACAATGATTGTGAAAAAAAAATAATTCTCTGTAAAGCTAAAATCTGCTGAGTTCACCAGGCTTGCCAAAAATCTGCAAAAGTCTGGCATCTACTCAGAAGCATCCAGCTCCTACCAGTCACTCGCTCCTCTCCCTTGCGTCACCATCTCACGCACACACTTTGCAGCGCTGTCAGGAAGTGAAATTCAAGAGACCTCCTTCAGTGGCTGACAAGCAGGGATTATCCCGGGCTATCTGTGCTCTTCAGAAGTCACGCTTCCCCTGCTCCCTATCTCCCCAGCTGCCGCTGGGCTGGAAGTGGGGCTGGCTCTGGTGAGTCCACACCCAACACCAGCCACAGGGTGCGAGCAGCAGCGCCAGCTGCCTGTGCTCTTGCACACACCGAAGTTTTTTTTTCTGAATCAACTTTGCTTCTCTCCGTGTTATCAGGAAACAGGAATGTTTGTGATTATGTCTGGCGAAAACTAGGGCTGGGGGAATAGTAAGGAGTAAGCAGTCTGGGTTTGCGGTGATAAGCACCAAGGAGCTGTGCTGATTAACCAATGTTTATCCAAGTTATTCCAACTTCTACAGTGAGCAAAGCTAAGCTGCAAATCTCTCAAGCCCCTGCTTCCTCCAGAGGTTTCTGATTGGCCTGGAAATGCCACAAGAAGGACCCAGTCTTGCCTAAGACCAAAAATCCATAAAAAAAGTTCTTCACCCCACTACAAACTCAGACTCTGCAGTTCATAGACGCACGAGTGCTGGTTAGAGGACCCTGGTGTGTAAACACTAGCCTTGGGTGTGTAAATAAGGAAACCAGCTACGGATGCTGAGAAAATGCACGGCAGGGAAGACAGAAACTGAGCATTTGAACCTTAGCTGACTTATAGGAGTAAATTCAGAAGGGAAGAAGCTCAGGCTTGCCAAATTGCCTGAGACATCTGGGCCAATATCTCAACTCCAGTTACATTCAGAACCAGGTGCTGCTAAGAAAGAGAGAAACTGCCCGCTGGGGAAGTGCCTTACTAATTTTCTTTATTAGCAGTTGTCTGCCAATATATTTTATAACTTTCCCCAAACTCTTGTTTTTGAAACTTAATTAATATCACTGTGAATACTCCCCTTAGCTTTGAGGAATGTCCTATTTCACTCTGAACCTCACTAATCTCCAGGCATCGGAAGCCTCATATTTATTTGCAAGGAGCGGAGAAGCCATTCCCCTACTTACATTCACATGCAGTGGCTCAACTTCATGAGTGTCTGTGCACATCCAGGATATTCAAGCATCAGGAGACACAGCAACAGAAGCTCTGTGACGATCTGGCCTCGATATGTCCCTGTCTGCTTCCATAATGTCCCCTGTTTTTTTATCTCCTCTGTAAAGTCCCAGTGCTCGCAGTATCTTCTCACACGATGTGTTCTCTTGGGCTCTAATCACTCTTCCTGCCTCTAATTGCACTTCTGATTTCAGAGCTTCCTTTTGGGATCGGGGCCCCCTGATACACGCAGTAGCATTATGCTATTGACTGTATTATTCTCCATCATATCAACTGTGCTGAAAGGAGCAGTGCAGCAGGCTGTGCAAGACAAGCAGCCTTTTCTTGGTGCTATGCTGGTAGTATCTGCTTGATAGAGCTTCTTTCACCAGGGGAAATACACTTTGGCCTAATGCTTTCCTGGTCTATGTGAGATAGGAGCCAGAAGGCCATGCAACAAAACACCTGGTATGGACAAAATTATAAATGAATAGTGTATCCCCAGCTGTATGCTGGAATGAATGATCCACAAAGGTGTGTTTCTGTAAGGAAAAAAAAAAAAAAGGAAATTTCTTGAGATATGTGCAGCTTATTTGTTCTCTCAAAACAACATGTGGAGAGATCGCATATAAGTAAAGGTTTGGTTTGTTTCTGTGCTTGAAAAGGGAATGATGGGCAGAGGGATTGGTTGCATGATTTTCACTGTTTAAAGTGGATTTTGGTTTTGTCAAAAGTGAATGTGAATTTCCCCCTCCTCTGCATCCTCCCTCCCCCATATTCCTTTCTTCTTGATTTTAGAGATATATATTTATTTATTTATTTTTAACTGAAAATCAAAACCTGAAACATTTTCCTTAAAAGCTTTTTAAAAAGCCCACTCATTTGTTCTTTCCCTTTCTGTGACTCCTTGAAAAACTGAGGAAGGAGAAGAGACTGTAAAATTGTTTTATAAAACCAGCTGATGCTTTTATGAAATTGTCTTTTCCCTCCAGATCCCATGGAACATTTTAAACACAGCCAGAGGGTCAGAGATGGGGAAGCTCTGAAATCTTCCCTAATCGAGCAGCTAAGGAGATGAGCAGATCCCAGATCTCCTCTTCCCTACGCTGACTCTGCACCGGTTACCCCTGACCTGAACCTCACCAGACACGGGGAGCAGGGGTGGAGAGCTCAGCCCCTGCCAAAGCTGCGTGGTCTCCCCTGAAAATCACCACATAACTTAACCCTTGCCTTCTGGGCTGACCTTCCAGTAATACATGAATAAGTAAAATAACATTTATTGCAGGGGAAGAATAGTCTTGTAGCCAAGAGGAATTTTTCAGTAAGGAAATGTAGCACTTCTAGACTGGGAATTGGCATGCTGAAATCAGGCAAAAAGGATGAGTTTAGAGGCTGGAAGCAGAATCTGTGATTCAGCCTTGTCTGTACTTGGCGCTGGAAGGTGAAGTCCCCTTGAAGGCTGCGGGTGCTGCAGGCAGCTGTCTCCTCAGGTGGCACAGTCTCCAATATGCTGCCATCCCCCTGTCCCCACACAGACAGACAGCTTCAGAAGACCGGAAGGGGGCTGCCAAAAATGTGTATATTATCCATCCATTCCTTCTGTTACTTACATCCTGCTCTGCCTGCTGGCAGGGGAGGCTGTCCTTGGGCACAAAGGGGACTGCTTTAAAGTCCCGGTGAAAGGTAACGGTGTCACCACCTGCCTGATTTCCCCAGAATGTAAAATGATACGAAACCAACGCAGATTATTTCCATCTGCTCAGGCTGCAGGGGCAGGAGGCCTTTCTGTTTTATTTACAAGCCTGTGTGCAGAGGGGAACCAAGTGCCCAGGGAAGTTCTCCATGAACGGAGATGTTGCGCTGAGCTACAGCTTGTTCCCAGACAGCTCCGGGCCCATTCTCACCAAGAGAGACTTTTTGCCTGAAAATTTCTCCCTATCAGAAAACGTAGTTTTAAGTGAAGCAATATTTAAGGGGAGACAGAGGGGATCTGGCCATCGTGGCAGATGTTTTTCAATATTCCAGAGAGATGAAATGAAGCAAAAAGAAAACTTGCCTCCACTTGAGCTTTGGAGCAAAATAAAGTTATTTTGTTTCAAAACATTCATACAAGATGGAAAAAGCTGTTCTCATCGGTTTTGCCGTTGTTTTTCTTTGTTGAGAATGCCTCAGAAAATACAGTTTCCATGCCCCTAATTCAATTCTCCTGAAATCCTTTGCCTTTAAAATGGTTTAGTAATCTGGTCTTCTGGTTTTGTTCAAACAGGAAGCAAAGTGTAAAGCAATTACATTTCCTGCAGCAGAACAGGTCTCTCTCTCGTGCAGCGCTTTCTGGACATGAAGGTGGGTGGCCCAGGCCAAGACAGTGGCGCTGGGAAGACCTTCCACCTTCCATCTTACACCACCTAGACCTCGCATCTTCCCTGCCCCAGCCTCCAGCTCTTCGCCCTCACACAGACAAGTCAAGAAATGCTCAGCGTGTTTCATTGGAGGGTCCAAGACAGCCCAGCTCAGTGCTTGGAGTGCTTTGCTCTCTAGATCCCTTTCACAACAGGACCCAAGCTAAACCTTAAGCTCAGACTCAGTCTCAAGCTTCATTTCAGAGGCGTTTGGAGTTTGGTTTAGACCTGAATCTAATTTGTGAGCTCCATCTGCTTCATCAGAAATGTCTGCACGTCCCTGCAGCCCCAAGGTGGTCTGCTCCTTTCTGGTGCCAGCTAGGAAATCAAACTCAGACCCAGACCTTGTCAGAGCTTCTGGAATGATGGATGAGCTGGCTGTGGGAAACATGAAAAGGAGACAGATTTGGGATCATAGAAGCTGACAGGCAGAAAAGAGTGAATGTCTGGAGGATGTTGATAACAGGAAGAGCTGTCACCTTCAGGCCTGAATTGAGAAAGAAAAATTGATGAAACAGGTAATGGATAGGGGAACATCTGATGGTCACTGCAGGGAACTGATGGAGCGGGCCATGAAGGACGGGAGACACAGGTTATGTTGTCTTGCAGGAGACCCAGCCCAGCCCCAGTGAGACAAAACACCAATTCCACACAACAGCTGTGTTTGGGAGCAGAGGCAGAGCTCACCCTGCAGTCTGAGACAGACCCACCCAGCAGCACAAAGTAACTCCCAGCTTTGCTTCTCCTTTCTTGCAATTATAATGAAGTCTGAAAGCTCATCGCACAGCGTAGCACAGCAGGTCTTTTGCTGGGCATCGTGGGGTGGTGACATTAGTGACTAGTTACACTGCTGCCTGTGACACTGGTGACACCCTGACTTTTGTAAGGCCAAGCACCATCTGGATTGCCTGTGCACCCTGGTGGTACAAACCCCATGGTTTGGGAACCTCTGCCCTTGGGCTGTGCCGAGCCCAGCTGGAGTCAGGACAGTGTCGTGGGGAGAATAGCAAAATCCCAGTGCCTTCCATCTCCATCATCTCTATCACTTACCTGCCTCAGGGAAGAGTGTAGCCTCCCCCACCCAATGCAAAGGCTTGAAAAGATGGACTGGAGGCAAGAAAGGGAAAGCAACTTGGAAAGACAGATCTTTCGTGTTGTTTGAGCTGTTTTTGCTGGCAACTTGGCTGGAGCAGTCCAGATATCTCTCCTGTGCTGCAGAAATCTTTGTGGTGGTGGACATGAGGATACATTGCTCTGTGGTTGTACTTCGCACCATCATCAGAGGAGGCTGCTCTCATCCAAACCCATGCCAATGCTGCAGGTAAAGCCCAAACAATTCATGCCTCCCAGCTTCCATAGACTGTCTCACCTATGACGCCAGATTGTCCAGATGAGGGGAACCCTTAAACAGAGAATCCTTTAAATTCTTCTGAAGCCTGTTGCATATTCCTCTCTTTCCCCACACCCTTTCTCAATAAACACAAGCTTAAAAGCCTTTGCCAGTAGCAGTTCCCAGTGTATTTTCTGCTGCCACTCCACCAAGTATCGGCCAACCACCAGAGCTAGCTGTCTGCTAAAAACTGGGGCTTGTTTTCACCTGCTCCTTCTGCAACCAGAATAAAGTGAGAAAACAATTGCTCTGAAAGAAGCAGGCAGTGAGAACAGATGCAAAGCTGGAAGTGTTAACCCCTCTGTCAGGTTAATTGTCAGCCTCTCACAGCTCGGTGCAGCTCAGTTTTGAAAGTTTTATAGAAATCCAATTATGTGTTGGCTAAGGAATTTTTATTAATAAATAACTTACCAGAGCAATGCAAACTGGGGAGAAGGCAGGGTGCTGGAGGGGTGTTATTCCTGTGGAAAAGTGGGGTAAAAAGCTAAAAGTCATGATGGATTTTTAGGCTCTCAAAACTACTCCCACGTGAGTTTCACTAGTAAACCCTGACCTGGCAGTCAGCCATCAGGAAAAAATGCAGACCTGAGAATAAGAAGGATATGCACAGATGCAAGCTTTATCCAGTGTTCTGAGAAAGAACCAGCTTCCTTGTGCGCTGAGTTATCCATCCAGCAGCCCCCAGACACAGGATTTCTGTATGTGGGGCAGTGCTAGGCAAAGCTCTTAGAGCCTGGTGTCTAACAGCTGAGAGTCCTATGTCTGGCCCTGCATTCTGAACACATTGAAAACCCAACCCATCTTCCAAACAGTATAGCTGAAATCTGAACCTTATGTTAATTCTCTACTTTGCAGTTTAGCTTCAGTGAAGATGCTGATGTCAGTAGCAATTGTGGATGCTCTGGGAATGCAGGATCATTTGCTCAGCCCTGGGCCAGCAACAGAGATTGCTGTGTGGGGAAGGGAAGAAATTATACTGGAAAGGCAAAAACAATGGTTTCAACATAGCAAATACTCAAGCTGTCTGAGAGGAAAAGAAAGACATGAAGTGAAATCAGCAACCATAAGGAAGAAGTAAGCTTTAACCCTCTGGATTTTATAGCAAATAAAAAATCACAGAAGATGAATGGCATTTATTGTCCTTTTTGAGAACTGCCAATTTGGAAGTGAAACCCTTGGCCATAATAAGTCACCAGGAACTTGCACATCTATGAAAAGGAAAAAGAAAAGAAAACAAACAAACAAACAAATATCTGTCTTTCCTTTTCATCATTGTTTTTCAGTATTTTTTCTGATGTTTTATTTTTGGTTTAGCTCCATTTCAGAATGAACTAAAAAAAAAAAAAGTGAATTATGTTTAAACTGGGAAATACTGCTTCTGCCCACCTACATCACAAGAGAAGCTGTGGACTGCTTGGAGGCTGTGGCCATTCTGAGTTCATTTCAGAGGCAACACATCAGGTAGAAACCATGCACACAGCTTTCCTCAGAACCTCCACTTCCATTCCTTCTGGTCTCAGCCCCTGGAGACATCATTTAGACAGAAAAGACAGGGTGTCTTTCCATGCAAAGGAGTAGACCTTCCTGAGATCAATTTGCATGAAAGGCCTAGCAGATTGGATGATCACTGGGAATGGATCCAGATTTGAGGAGTCTGCAAATGAGTGCTGGAAACCTTTCAAACGCATCTAGACTTTCTAGCCACTTCCCTTTCTGGTCTGGCTGGTGGGAGCTGAAGGATGACCTCCTTTGCAGTATTTCTGCATTTCTTCTTTCATATCTGGCATACAGACAGAAACTAAGTAGTGCATGAAAATTAAAAGCAAAAAACTAACAAAGTTTCTCAAGTTCAAGGTCTGGATTTAGTCTGAACAAGAAATGGGTCATGCCCTGGGCTATTTGGATCCAGGATTTAGCCTTGAATTCATTTGGCTTTGGGGCAAAGGTCTGAGCCAGTTCTGAGTACTGCATTTGCATTTAGTCTAATGACATTCTCTCGTCCTCACTGGCCTCGTTAATTCTGAATGTGACATTGTGTCATCCGTGAGCTGACATAAAACAGGGAAACCCTTTTAAATGGGCAATAAACTCAGGGAAAAAAAGGCTTGGATTTCATGTGCTGATAGAAAACTGAGGGTGACCATACCTGAACGCCTTCCAAGTCACTCATAAGCCCCCTCCTCTCCTCCCCCATTTTTTTTTTTACCCCTTCTCACGGTGAGTGGTGAGAAAGAGGAGATGTAAATCTGAGCACAAGGGGCTGATGAGGGGACACCCTTGCCACTGTGCACAGCAGGGAGCTGCTGAGGGCAATGCGTTTTGCAGATGAGCCACCTCAGTCCTAGGCTGCAGGTAGCAGAGGGCCCTGAGGACATCCCATGGCTAGACATAAACATAGACATAAAGCTTGTGCTTCTGTGGATTTTTCATAGAATAATTAAGGTTGGAAAAGACCTCCAAGATCATCTAGTCCAACCGTTTTTCCCCTTCTCCCCCAAAAAGGTAATTAAAACAAATCTATTTAAAATATTATTTGCTTTGAAACTTCTTCACAATTTCTTCTCAATGAAGAAAGAGACACTGAAGACTATCAAAGTGGGGAAATAATCTGCCTTCTCTCAATGATCTTCATCCTTCTCCATGTTCTTCTTTTTTATAGACAATTATCAGAAGAAAAAAAAAAAGTGTTGAAAGGGAGGGGTTTTATCTTTCAAAATGAATGGGAGAAACAGGAGCAAAAATCGAAACATTTTTGTTGTTGCTGTTGTGTTTGTTTGTTTTGTATTTAAAAGACAACTACAGAAGCTGCATCTGCCTGAAGTACTCATGTGGGCTTTAACGTTCTCATTCTTTAGGTCATTTACTTTCCGAATACCTTTATGCTGTGATGACACACTGTCATCCCAGTTCTACCCAGGAGGCAAAGAGGATGTGTCTCACCAGTGTCTGTCCCCTCCCTAACTGGGGGCACCATTTGCATGGCTATCCTGCTCTTGGGGTGTATTGGTTTGCACAGCCCATGGAGCACTTCACAGCCATGGGAGGCTCAGAGGCTTTATCTCTCTCTGCTCCTTGAGTGCAGATGTGTTTAGACTTTTGCAGCAAAAAGCATCCTCCTTCCCAGAGAGGAGCTGCATTTCTGAGCACCGGGGAAAGCAAAGAGCCTAACGCAGCTCATACATCATCTCTGGTCCTGGAGGCTAGTTGACGGCATTCATATGAGGGCATTGGCTCCTCGGATTTGTAATGATTCCTGACAGCCCAGCAGTGAAATATTTTCCAGAGTGGGAGTACAGATGTGGGCTGATGTGGATCTTATTTCCCATATAGCTCCAATCGTGTAAATATGTGGATTGAAACACACTGGGTGATGAAGAGCAGATTACCCAAATAGGAGTCTTCTAAGAGGTTTGCCTGTAAGAAAAGCAAGTCTAATAAAAGTGATAGACATAACAGAGCAGAGCTGGCTACACATCAGCCACAGGCAAAGTGACCCTTAGCTCTCCTCCTGTAAAGTATCTCGTGGTCTTTCTGGATGAACCATCTCTTCAGAGGAGTGTAAAACACTTCAGACCCATATGAATGTGTTGGGGATGTGCCAGGTCACAGCAGTTGAGGGTCTGGCCATTTTCACGCTCACAAGTAAAAGGATCTTCTGTGAATGACCATTCCTCTGGACATACTCCGCCCTGGTGTGCATGAGCCACATGCTTGATGTGTAAATTGAACCAGAGTTACTAAAAAGATTTGGGTCTCAGAAAAAAATAATTGGAGGAGACCAAGAAGTCTGGTGGTGAAGGGACACATTCATCAAAGGAGGGATGAAGGGAAGAAATACATCCTGCTGACAAGAAAGGGAAGACGGGAAATACCCAGAGTAATTTAGCTTCCACTGCAGTCCAGTTGTTCAGACTCAGTAAACAGTAGGTGGTGAGATCAGCAAGAGGATATTGAGTGAGAGTGTGGATGGAGAAGAGCTGGAAAGGGATGGATTCTTTAGTAGATGAATAAGGAAATTTAGGGAAGGAATGGGATTTGGACTGAGCTGATTTTCTGTAATAGAACAGCGAAAGGAGAAGTAAAAGATTTTACAGAGTGATCAACACAGAACCTATTGTTTTGCCTCAAATTATCTTTCTGATTCAAATACCTCTTAGACAAGGAAGATTTCTAATAATCAGACTATTTTCAGTGTAAAATGGCAAACTGAGATGATGAAGAATTTTTGAGGCTTGCTTCATTTTTTACTTACGAAATTGTTGGCTGGATTCAGCTGAACATGTGGCTAATTTCAATCTACCTGAGTTTTGGTTGTTTGTTAAAAAAAAAAAAAAGGCAACCATCGCCCAGTAGCACTGTGGGACAGATGTGGAGTGGCTGTTTCCAACACATGGATACCCTGTAGGAGAAGATGTCACAGACAGTGACTGGGGATGTCAGAGCAGCACGGAGCCCTGGCTCTGTCTGCTGCAGACAAGGAGCAAGCTAGGAAGGACCTGCAGAGGCAAAGGCATACCTAGAGAGGTGCTCAGGATCTCCACTAGCAACACTGGGTGTGTTAGCACACGCTGCATGGGATGAGAAAGCAAATTTCTGGTGCCTCCAACTACTCCACCTTGTCCCTGGCAGCCTCCCAGACCACAGCAAACTGTTCGCAGTGAGGTGTCAGACAGAAAAAGCACTTTTCCCTCCCCAGGAATTGAGGTGTCCATGTCTTCACATGGTGTAAATTTGCCCCATTCCTCTCACGTTAGTGCCAGTTCCCACCTGGAGCAGATTGCCCTCGGGACAGCTGTCTGGGAAGGTGGCGGTGTGTATGGCCTGCAGGTCTAGGTGCCATAGAAGTTCTGCTTCCACTGTTGCACACCATATCCCAGCCCATTTGGCAGCACACATACAAGAGCAGGTTTGAAATTACACGGTACATGATATGACCCTCTCTCCAGCCCTTTCTCTCCTCCTTTCCTTGCAGAGCAGTCTACAGTATAGAAGAGAAAGGAACTGGGGAACAGTTCAGGGAGGCCCGTGAGAGCAATTGGGGTGAACCTGTAATGAAGGATAAAGCAAGGACAGAAAATGTTTGGAATCAATGTTGTTTGGCACATAAGGGAGACGGACCAGAGCTGAAAGCAGAAAGTAGTCTGCAGAGCATATCTTGGACCTGGCCATACCGAGATCACTCCTAAATCTGGTTCTGCTGCTGTGAACTTCCTCAGGATGATCAGACTAACCCAAGAAACAACAGATAGGTGCAGCTTAGCCGAAATATTGCAATAACTCAGGAGTTCTCTGCTGACACTGGGCTCTCCTAGCAGATGGTGCTTGCTCCTTACACACACAAACTAACCCAGAGCTTAATTAGTCCACTTGCTTGCACTTCAGAACACAGGGGTTTGTAGCACAATAGCCTCATATACACATCTGTTTAATTCTAAACCAAGTGAGCCTCCCCCCGCCCAGTACTCTTGCACAGACAACACAATTCTTCAAATGCCTTAACAGCTAGAGCCTAACTAAGAAATAATACCCCCCTCCGGCAATCCCGGTATTTTGTACATTGTTTCATCCAGAACCGTGAGGAAAAGTAATGTCAGAGAACAGGAGGTCAACTAAAGAGCCCTTTTTGGCACAGGGGAGCTGTTTGCTGTTGGCTGACACGATGTTCTCTGCCTGTCCTACAGCCTTCCCCAGCTCTGCTCGTACTGGATTCAGTCTCCAGCGGCCTCCCACCCCCTGACTGCAGCACTATCCCCCCCTCAGCCCTGCCACAGTGTCCCACGAGAAAACCAGCTATGCGAGGCACAGGATGACTGGCATGGATGAGACACTGCTGCTTCCAAACAAGCCATTTTCACTTCACTTTTCCCAGAGGGAAAATGCTGCCAAAATCAATCTATTTCCACAAAAGACGTCAATCTTGACACAGCTCCGATTTCCAATGGGAAAAAGCATTAATTTCCAGCAGATCCCTAGAACAGCTCTGCCGGGGAGTTTACATTCTCCATTATGCTCCCACTGGATGTTCTAATATAGATCTCATGTGTCCCTTCCAAGGAGTGAAGCTCAAATTTCTCTACGGTGCCATTTCTTGATTAATATTATGGGTAGCGCTAGGTAAGAGTTGATTTACACGCCAAGCTCAATAGCAGATTTAATAAAATTCTCTTTGCTTCCTAGCTGGAGCACCCAGGGTGTGATTTTATTGGGCTTTTAGAGTGCTAGCTGCCTTTTACAAACACCTTTTATACAAATATAAAACAGGTTATATGTAGGACTGTCTACACATACAAACATATGTATATGCACACATTCGTGTATGTATGTATACACATATGACTCTAATACACACATTTTACTTATGGCTTCCTGTTTCTTTACAACTGAGCAGGCAGTGAGTGTTGAAGTATGCAGTGACCTTGCTTAAAGTCACACACATAAATGCAAATTTCAGAACAATAAACTCAGACCTGCTTCTGTAAGTGGGAAAGAAATCAGGACTGATCAGTTTGTTTTCTTAACATTCATAGCATGCCAACTGGCAGAGTCAAGAACAAACTGAACTGAAGCTACAGGGTGACTTGAAAATCCAAGGGCCAAATGAAAGAAGTAACTTCACCTCATGTGCCATCTGCTCCTTGCTCTTCCACTTTCTTATCATCTCCCACTCACGGTGCAGCTCCTGTCAACTGCTGCATCCCCTCTGCATTTCCCAGAGCTGTCATGGTCTCACTGCCATGTGGGCTGTAGCCATGCGTGTAGGAAGATGCAGGGGGAGCTTGTGGTAGGAGGGAGATGCCTATTGCAAGAAACTAAGGTGCCTGTGAGGAAATCTGCAGAACCAGGCACACTCACCAGTGCCTGGAAACTAAATGCAAGGCTTGCTGCTGTAGATCCCTGCAGACAGTACAACAGAAAAGGGGCTCCCAGAGTTCCCAGGCCTTGCCCACTGCAATAGGAGGCCTCTACTTGCACTGCTCCTTCTTCCTCTCACTGTTCTAGGAATGCTTCACCTGTAGTAGTAGTAGTGGTAGTAGTGGTAGTAGTAGTAGTGTTATTATGCATATGTAAAATGCTGCTCTCCTTGGGTTGCTGTGCCCTTTGCTCTGCTGTATTTGGTTCAGGCTCACTGAAGGGTTGCCTGTACTCCTGAAAGCAAAGCAAAGGCCAGTCTCTGTGTTTGTTCCCAGGACCTAAAGTTGTGCCTTTCATTTGCATCTGGGCCCTTTGTTCCCAGGACCTAAAGTTGTGCCTTTCATTTGCATCTGAGCCCTTTCTGGTATGGCAGCACTTATGCATAGGTGATATTATAAATAAATTTTAACAGAACAACAAAGAAGTAAATTGTCATGAAGTTGTTCTTTTTTGTTGCTTGGAAAATAAAAAATAAAATAAAATAATAAAATAAAATAAAATAAAATAAAATAAAATAAAATAAAATAAAATAAAATAAAATAAAATAAAATAAAATAAAATAAAATAAAATAAAATAAAATAAAATAAAATAAAATAACGAAATTAAAGAAGTTGTAAATATTCCCCGTCTTTCAGTGGGCAGGAAATATAAAGTCCCCAGCTGATGTGTTCTGCTGAGTGTGTCAGTTCCTGACTCTTTTCATATTCAGCAGCCACTTCATAACCTTAGCACTTGGGTAGTTCTCTGGTGGGAGATTGAGAGGTGCTGCTCCAGGACACCGGAGGCAAGTAAAGGAGATTTTAAGAGTTTAATAACTGTTTGGTGAATCAGCACAGAGAGGAGGAGCTCCCGCTGCGCCACAGACATGCAGGCACCTCGTGAGCTGGCAGTGATGGTGGTGGGACACACCACTTGGGTCATCACTGCGTGCTGCCACTCCACAGCAGCATGGCTTGGACTTTTCCAAAGAGTTTGATGGCTTATCTCTGCAGAGTTGTGAGGGATCTGCAGAAATCTTGCCAAGAGGCGCTGGCTGCTCCCACCCTGCTCCGGGCCGGCTTCCAGGAGAAGACAACTCTGAGGGGAGCAAAGCCTTCCGGTGCCTCGCAATGCTGCGAGCGCTGCTCGCTGAGGGGGTCACACAACACTTCATTTCCGTAGGAATTTTCCTAAATGACTTCCTTTAGCAATTCTTTAAAGTGACTTGCTCATGCGAGCTCAGACAATGTGTTAGAAAAGCGGATTGTGTCTTCTCTAGAAATGCTTGTGGTCAGAGCAAGAAGCGGCAGTGAGACATGGCGAGGCAGCGCAGAGACATTCAGCACCTGGCTGCACCATTTTGCTGAATGTGCAGCCCTTGGGAGAAACAAGGTGAGAGCGAACTGCGCTTACGTGTGCTATCCACCTACAGAAATCCCACCCCACAACCTTACAAGCACTGGGATTTTTTGCAGCACAAGCTACAGAGATTCAGAGGAAGATTCCAGAAAGAGACCTGGCCTGCTGCTGTGTTTGAGCTGCAGGAAGTCTTCCAACCCTCACTGTTTTGCTACCAGAGACAAGCTCCTTGCAGGGTATCAGCATGGGTTTCATCTCAGCCTTCCCTGCGCTTCACTTTTTAGCAGACACAGAGCATGCACTTGGCCTGACAAGAAATCCTGACCCGGAGTCTGTGTCTGGGCGGTGAGGGGCTCCGCAGATCCCCAAGGTTGTTCCTCTGTGGAAGGACATTTGCCAAAGTCTGAGCAATTGGGACTGCAGCATGAAAGGCAGAGATAATCTAATTTAATTCCTCTGAAAGCAAATGTTCAAAGAGCTTGGGTCTGCAGGTCCTAAGTAACTAGTAAAACAAAGCAACTGAAAAGTCCAAGGGGAGCATTCTTGGCCAAGTTCTAACATTGGTTATACAGCATAAATCCAAAATAAGCCCACAGACTTTGTCTTCTATGTCATTAAATCCACATACCTGAAACTATTTGGGCTTCTTTTTAATTATCTTTTTTCAAGATGGAGAAAATGACTTGCAGTCACTTGAACCTGATTCTGTTTTTACAGAGCATGGTGTGTATGACAAGTGATAGCATGCAGTTGTGCTAAAGATAAGCTCTCGGTGTAAAAGGAATCAAGCATTAGTTCAATTTCTTTTTCAGATACAATGTTTTTGGAGCTGTGGTTTTCACAAATATATTGGATTGAGAAGTCAGGTGAGGTAAAAGAATAGATTTTTCCTGGCTTGGAATACAATTGCATTAAAAATTGTTTCTTTGCCTTGGTTTTTGATGAAATCTTGTGCCAGAGATAAAACAAAAGAAAACAAAGCAAACAACAACAACAAAAAGAAACAAAACAAACAAACAAACAAAGCACACACACAAAAAATCAAAAATCAAAAAACAAAACAAAACAAAAAAAAACTACCAGTAACCAGTGTGACTATCTTGTACAGGAAAGGCAAATGCAGATCTGAACACAGGCTCCTTCCCCAAACCCACAGAACACAATTGAGTGATTTTCTGCCCCATCACCAAGACACAAATATCATGCTGATAAAAGCACATGATGTACCTTTCCCCTACTCGCCTGGCTGTCTTGCTTTTTTTTTCTTTTTTTTCTTTTTTTTTCTGATGATATTGAGGCAGTGCTCTGCACCCTGCACAGCTGCTAAAATAAATAAATAAATAAATTAAAAAAAAAAAGAAAAGAAAAAAAGCAAGCTGCAGAGGTTTAATACAAAACAGGCAGCGTGACCAAAAATACCACATTTATAGATTCATATCTTGAGCCTAATTCAAATCCATCACAGAACAGTCCCTGAAGGAAAATGTACATAAAAGACTTGTCTGGGTTGGCTGCTGCACATACTTCTTTCCATGGTTTTCAGGCACTGATGTTGCCAAAGCATCACTTCTGGGCACCCTCATACCTTCACCTTCTAACCACTAAGGCTAACTGCTGCTAGGGACAGATTCCAGCAGCTCTGCAGTGAGTTGCCCTCAGTGCTTCAGCATGGCTAGGTGGAATAACTGGTCTTATGCTCCTCTGCAGACCCTCTCTTCCATGGTCGTGGGAGGCTGTTAGAACCAGTGAAAAATAAATAAATAAATAAAATAAAATAAAATAAATCTCTTCCTGAGAACTGCTGATCTTTTGCCATTTCGTGCCATTACTAGTTGGCTCAGGGGAAGTCAGAATACCATAACTTCTTGCAGGAAGATAATTTCTGCAAAAAAAAATATGTGATTCAAGAATATATTTCATTACAGAAAGATAAAAACATCTACTTTTGATGTTGCTCTGCTATGTTATTTTGTTAGATCATATTTGAAATCATGAAGTCAAAACAAGCCATTTTACCTCATCAAAACTACAGGTGTCATCATGTAGAATATGAAACATTCAAGCACTATTGAAAGGCACCGAAATGGTCACCTTGGAGCCTTTTGGCTTTCCCACTGCAGGTTAACCAGCATGGCCATGTTCCCACTGAATGCTGCATTCCAAGGAAATCAGTCTGGCAGATAACCATTCCTTTAAGATCTGTTTGCTACACGTTCTGCAAGTATAATCCTCCCTCTTGTCTTTGTGCTACCTGCCCTCAGAGGGTGATGGCATTGCTATTTGGGATGAGCCTGTGCAGACAGACCCTCAGAATAAGCACATGCAGGTGCCATGGGACAGAGGTAGAGGAGCAGTAAGGGGCTCAGGAGTGATTTCTCTCTGTGAAGTGCACTTCACATGAGGGCTGGGAAGTCTCTGAGATGGAGGAGGTGCTTAAGAGCAACAGAGGAAGAAATATGTTGTCAGGAAGTGGGATTGTTTACCTGATGATCAATATCTGTGAATGATTCCCCCAGCAAAGTAGAATAATCTGAAGAATGGCAAATAAAAAAAGTGAATAGCAGCTGAGGTGAATGAGAATTCCTGCTGGAATATTTATGCAATTAAAAATAGTTTTTGTGAAAGTCAGGTTTTTCAGGGGAAGTTTGGAGAAATGTTTATACTTTGTGTTAGGGAATAAAATCATAAATGAAAGATTGCAGATGAAATGGACCCTGCTCGGTGCCTGTACAAGCTCCCAGATCTTTCTTCATGCTCTCGGTGTCTCTCTTGAGCTAGGCACTGTGGAGAAACTATAAACCCCATGAACCCCACTTGTTCCAATAAGCCACAGATGGGCCACAACAGCAGTGCAGCACAGGAGATGGTCCAGCCTGGGAAACCAAGGTCAGGGTGGATTGCTGGAACTACAGTTCCTATGAGTCACTCTGATATGTAGACAGATGCAATTCTCTGATAATTTGAACAGAACAAACAATTTTGTCATCTCCTGACTGAATTCTTTCCAAACTCTTCATTGTACTAGAAAACATTAAATTCAGACTTCTGTCCTAATTTGGAATGAAAACAAATATCCGAGTATTGGGAGTCTCTCCTTTCTCCTGGATGAAAGTTGAACTTCTTTCTCCTGGATGAAAGTTGAACCGTCAAGCAGCTCTGCCTGCTGGCTGGGCTGAGGAGTGTCTGCATGCATGTGAGCCACACGCTCCCAGCCTGATGCCCTGCTCTGTGCGTCTCTCTCTGGCAGTCCCTGCCACATAGCAAATATCCCTCTGAGGCTTTTAAAGGGAGACAAAAATGGAGTGGAATGTTGTACCATTTGCTGCTGTGCCCTGCGAGGGTTTTCAGAACAGTGTCCAGATTGCTCATTGCAATCAACTACCCTTTATTCATTGAGGTTAAGGGAAACCAGACATTTGAGATACTCATGTCACGAGCATCTTGTGGCTTTTCTGCCTTCTCTTCCAAGGCAGATAGATTGCTAAAGGCCAGATGGCACTCCAAGACACACTGCTGTGAATCGAGAGCATTTCACCAATCCCAAAACACAAAATGAGCAGAATCAGGCCCTCCCACCCAAGACACAGTATTGCTGGAGATGTAGCTGGGGACTTCCATTTGTTTGCAATTAGGTGCTGGCACTGGGAAAGCCCTGAAGTCCCCGCGGTCTCTGGGCAGCAGATAAAACTTTTGTTTTTGCACAGACAAAAGGCAGAGCAGGCCAAACCAGCATACAGTGTGTGAGCACTGGGAAGCCTGATGAAAGGCGATAAAGAATGTCCAAAGTCAGCAACAAATAATATGGCAGCAGGAAAGAGAAATCTTAAAGCAGTTAAAAGTGAGGAAGGAGGGAGGGGAAGGGGAAGAGAGGAGGAGCCAGGATGGCTGGGTGCCCAAAGCAGTGATACTCAGGGTGAGCGCTGCTGAGACTCACAGGGGAGCAGGCCACACGGGAGCTGTGCAGAGCGAGCTGCACGACACAGACCTGCTCATCGCCTGCTGCAAGTACCCCTCTCCAGGCTTTTATCTCTTGTAACTGAATGACTGGGAAGCCCCGCTTCTCCATGTCACTTCTCTGTTATCTTTTTGCATTACTCCACCTCTCCAAGGGACTGAAATACTTCCTGTTAGCCAAGTCTTGCAGATGGTGAAAAAGGAGAATATGAAATGAGATGTTCTGTATTTGCTTGCTTGACATGCCATCCCACAGCTGGTGCAATGCTTCTCCAGCACCCAACGAGGAGATTAGAGACTTGCATTCCTTGCAACAGGTAAACTCGATTAATAGCCCAGAAGAGCAGATCTTCGACCATGAGACTTGTCAGGTAGGGACTTTCTTTATCATCCTGTGTTTGTGCAACTCCTGCACAATGCGGCCTTATCACAGCTACAGGAAAAATGGACAGAGACAAAATCAGACTGGTAGATGAAATACAAGAAGAGGAGAGTGCAGACTGGTACAGTACGTAGGGGTAGATTGCTTTGCAGGCAATCAAGAGAAACACTGGAACAAGGAAAGGACTGAAAGTTACTATGAGGACCTTTTTTGAATGTGGACACAGCATAATGGCAGTCATCCATCTGCTGTCGTGGCTGTAGATTCTGGCATGCAGCATTTGATTCCTATTAGCATTCATAGTATTTATATTTTGAAAGAAAAAAAAAATCCTTTCTTTTTCTTCCTTCTCTTCCAAATAGTTTACATAGAACTATTTTACTAGTGCTCTGCCCTGTGGGAAGGCTCTAATTTGGAAAACATGGGCCCGCCTATACAATGGGGCTTGGCATTTGCTCACGTAAGTCATCCTCCCTTTGCGTAGGAATTGTACTGTATAATCTGAAGTCTTTTATGTGCCTCTGTGGTGCTCAGAAGTAGGCAGATAGCGTGTGCCGAATATTAAACTTCTGTTGGTTTTATGTGTAGCTGTGGCACTGCATGTTGAAGGAGTTGGCAATCTGGCAACTCGAGTTTTGTTACACACTCCGAACAACATCCAGAGCCTCCTTTCTTCAGCTTCTCTGTTTTTACAGGCAATGTACAAACATGTTTCACCACAGCCAAAATCTTCTTCCAGGCGCTGCAATAAATCATGCAGCACGTTCGGCAGCTGGAAGCGATTGTGGATCTTTGGGTGGAAGACTCACACAAGCTTTTGAGGTTTCAGTCAGCTACAGCAGCATTTTAAACCTCTGCCCTGTTCTTAGGTTATGTTTTCTGCCTTTTGACAGCCTGTGCTAGACATTGCCCTCAGTTCAAACTGGAGGTGGGCCAATGTGGTCCCATCTGGGCTTGACAAAAGCCTGAAGCACCCTCTGGGCTCTGCCAGCTCACAAGGCCAGCAGGCCAGGGTCATGCTGCCAGGGTGCTGGCAGACAGAAGGAAATCATAAGAGGTCACTGCTTCTCTTAGGCAGCTTCTGTGAGGAACGGCTGTGGAGGGTGAAGCTGGAAGGAATGTGAGCTGAGGACATGCTGATGTGCCAAAGGGTGGTACTGTGGCAGGCAGTGAAAGACGGATCAAACTTCACTGGTGGGAATGGACCCAAGAACATAAGCCAAGCAATTCAGCAGCAATATTCAGGCAGCTCCTCGCTGAAAGGACTCTGATCCTGCTCCGATACAGCAGATACAAAGGAGAAATGGAAATGTCCCACCACCTCTGGAAACAGAGCCCTGGCCCTGTTCCGGAGAGCACTGACAAGGGTGAAGACACAGGGTGGTACTGCTGGGTGGCAGAGTGACAGATGACCCTGAGTCACCAACACTTGCCACACGAGCTGTGGCTGCCAGGCTTGGGAGGCAAGAAGAGATCTCCAAAGAGTCAGAGAACAGAATGAAGGACAAATAAGGGTCTAGGGCTAAAAGAGACAGAGGAAGATGCTCCTACAAGACCACCAGTGTGAGCACTCCTGCCAGAGAGCACGTACGTGGGCAGGACCTGTGGATCAGGGACAGGGCCACGGCCTTACCTCTCTGCCATGCCTGTGCCCCTTCAGCTGGAGGGCAACCATCCTGACAAAAAGCACGGGCCTTTTACCCCAGTGTTGTCTCCTGTGTAACAGCAGGAGCCATCCTCAGCCTTGGTCCAAGCAGAGCTGGGACGGCTGACGTACTGGTGTTATTAATCACAGACAGGCTGAGGAATGCTCCCTCAGAGCAGGGGCTTTCTGTAGATGGGTTTCTAAGGCCAGAGGGATTGTTAGCTCATCGGGTCTGACCCCATCCATAACAGAGGCAAGAGAACTTCACCCAGTGTCCCCTGAGAGCCCATCAAGCTGTATGTGGCTAACACCAGAGTGGCATTCAGCACTGCTCTAGAGACAGAGAAAAAATTGGGTTTTCCCCCCTCCCCCTTGAGGAACTTGTTCCAAAGGCTAATCAGTTCCACGCTTAGAAATCTGTTTTCAGTTTAATGTCTCTAGCTTCAGCTTCAAGATCTTGCTTTTTTTTATTTTTTTTTTATTTTTATTTTGCCTTTGCTAATCTCAAAACTACTTATTTGTTTTGTCTGAGAGGCTCTGGATGAACCGAAAGCAAGTAGTTTCGTAAAACAGGAAGATGTTCACTGGAAGGCAGGACTGACCCTCATCATGTAGCATCACAGCAGCTCCTAGGTGACATCCTCAGCACCTCGTCTTTCCAAGAAGATGAAGTTCTGCTTCTGTGATTTTAGCAGTTTTCCTTCCTGGCTCTTCGTTTGTGGCACCCCTTGATGCAGGACAGGGCTGGGGAAGCACAGGGGGCATTTCAGGCTCCTATTCAGCCTGGTGGTTGTTGAATCTCGTAGTGCTACCCTACCTCTCCACAGGCTGCTTCCTTACTCTCTCCTAACTCTCCTCTGTCTCTCTCTTTGCCTACCTTAGTCTTGACTTCTTCCCTTGACTCGATCCTCGCCATCTCTTGCAGTGTCCTCCACACCTCTCTTTACAAGTCCTCATCTTTCTCCCTTTTCTGAGGTGGGCCCCATGCCCTTCTCTGTCCCCTGTCTCCGGTCTCCCATATCCTCCTTTTTTCTAGTGACAGAGGATTTCACCCTATGCATCTCACCACCACGGATACATCCCTATCTTCCCATTCAAGCTTGCTGTCAGCCATGCAAAGGTCTCTTCTCCAGCTCACTTCTTTTCACATCACCCATCAAAAAGATTTACCTTTTTCTCTTGCTCTGTACATTTAACCCACAATTTCAAGAAAGGGAGTCCTGTTCTCCTTTGACACAAGCGCTCTTTATTTCTGTTGCTCAAAAAGGGGAAATGGGGAACGAGCACTTTTATGAAAGATATGTAGACAAGCAACAGTTTTCTTACTCAAATCAGGCTCCTTGTTTAAAATGTGAAGACAGCAACTCTGTCACTCCTTCCAAGAAACTTTAAATCCTAGTCTGCAAGCACCTTCCCTATGTGTCTTGTCCTTGCTGTACTAAACTGTAAAGCAGGCTCTCTCACCTTAGTCAGGCTCCTAAAGAGCACAAGGATCTATCAGGATTGCTCTGCCTGCAGGACCAGGCCTTTACATGGATGATGATCCTGGATAAACAGGAGGGACATTTCCCATGCTGTCTTCTGACCTGCTCGGGCCTAATTTATCTTGCTCCTAATCAGTGTCAAGATGGCTGAAGCCATGAGTGCAGCTGATTTCCTTCAGCTTGTTAATATTGGAAAGCTGCCTCTGAAGAGGGCCAGATGTGTTAATAAAGGTGGGTTCACCACTAATTCCAGGCAGCCCCTTGAATGTGCAGTTCATGGATACATTGCCATGATGTTTTGCCAAGGAATTAAGAAACCAAACCTTCACATTCTAGAGAAAATAATTGATGAATGACACAGCACAATGCTCCACTGAACATGCGGCCTTTCCTTAATATTAATGTGTAATTTTGTAGCTAATTACTCCCAGTGCACTTCCTGGTGGCCTGGGAATCTTTCACGGAACATCTGCACACACAATTACCTGCTCAGTTTTTCATAATCTCTTACTAAATCATTGCTGGATTTGCAAGGGGACCATCAAGCATCTGAGCTTCCTTTTCCCTTTTTTGCATGTCTTTTGCCTTGTGTCAATTTGTCCAATATTTATTGAATAAGGTCAGTAAGACTCAAGTGCTGTTTCACTGTCGTGAGATACTTAATTACCTCCAGCCTTTGCTCTACCCAGAGCTGTACATGGGGATGGGATTTACCTGTGCTGTTGTGATGAGCTGAGGACTGGTATGTTCGAGCAGGGCAGCTGCAGAGGGAGCATGCTATCTGCCCCATAGCCTGCTGCCTGCCTGCCTTGACCCTGCTGGGTCCTGGAAAAAGCAGCCCCCAGAAGGGCATTTTATACAACACCTGCTCTTTTGGTATTCCTCAGGGTCTTCAGAGAAACCATCCCTTCCCCAGCATGGAGCTGGCTGATGATGACCTCTTTTCGCTGGGGAGACTGGGATGCTGGAGTAAAAATGATGAGCCATTTCCCACTGTACCCACTGTAGTCAACTTAATGTGGGAGAAAAGTTGTTAAAAAAAAAAAAAAAAAAAAAGCATAAGCATCTGTCTAGGAAGGAAGTGTTTAAGCTTTTCCTTCTGAAGATAGCTTTTCCTTCTGAAGATAGCACTGGTACCGTCAGTCTGGTAGGCTGCTGCTCCCTGCAATCCACTGGGCACTTTGCCTTAGGCCTTAGGTTTCCTGAAGGGTCAGAGCCCAGAAGGCTGCTTGGAAATGATCTTGAAAGTGGATGCTTGTGCTACATCCAAATGGATTTCTCATGGGAAGTGTTTAGCTGTTCGTGTGTGATGACAAACCATGAAAAGCAAGTAATCGTCTCATTTAGATAGCCTTTTTTATTAAGAAAATGTTAAGTGCATACACATTTACTGGAGAAATTACAACAATATAAAAGTGTTTATTTTCAAAATATTCTATGAAAGGAGTAATTTCAGAAGCATAATAAAACTCCTTCATAAAAGCTGCCTTACAGGAACACAAATACAAAAACCTTTTCACATTATTTGGGAAGTTTTTTTTTTTTACTTAATAAAAATATAAAGTACAGTATTCACCACATTCTGACAACACTGAGCTCTTAAGGAGTGGAAGATGGGAGGTTCATGCAGCCCTTTCCTCATGATAAATATTTTTCTCTGGCCACCAGTTTCATGTTTGCAGGCAAGACTTGTGTCAGTGGGAAGTTGGTTAAAAAAATAAAACAGATTTTTAGATAATAAGTTCTCAGACACCCCTGATTACTGTAAATCACATCACTCAAAACAAATTGCCAGAGAAAAGAAGGACCCTCTGTTTCTGACAAAGGGAAAATATCAACAAAAACTTCTGTAGGAACTGCATTTTCAACAAAATATGCACATTTTACTTGGAATATAGCCTTCATTGTAAAAGACCAATGAACATTTGCTCAAACACCACATTAGTTAAAAACACATCAAGAAGTGATCCTTCATCCTTCCTCAGGCAGAATTCAGATAAAATATTCATACATACAAGTATAAAGCTAGTATAAATAATTAAAAAAATGGCACAGCAATAAATACCAACTATTCTTCTTTAAACAAACAAACGGACAAAAAAGAAAAAAGAAAAAAAAAACAACCTTAGGATTTGACAGCTGCACTTTGAAATATACCACACGTGACACGACAGTTTCACATTTATGGAAGCTGCTTTTTCAGCACCAGTTCAGTGTTATCTCTTTTCCCTCCTTCCCTTCACGTGTGGTCCCTACATCACTCCCATCTCCACATGCTTCCTTTCCCTGATTCGGTCTTTGGTCAACAGTTAGAGGCAGAAAGGAAAACCTAGTGCTCTCCCTGAGGGGGGCTGTGTTAGTGCAGCTTCTCGGCCTGCTGGGACTGCGGTGTGCACAGGAGGAATAATAGGGCACAGGGCAGTGAGGAAGTGTGATGCAGCTGTGTGATCAATGTCCCTTGTGTGCAGGGCACGGCTGCTCTTCCTGATACAATGGTTCTCTTGCAAGTAATGCCAAGCAAAAAGCAAAGCTTCCCTCTCAGGGTTGGAGTTTGGACTAAAGAAAGAAAAAGCTTTGATGAGGTTCTCATGTAAGTCTTCAGTTACTCCTGGCCAGGTCTGTGCCACCCCTGCGTTCGCTCTGTGCCTGAACTCACCCCTGTGGAGCTGTGCTCCAGCTGAGCAAGGGACACAGTGCTGGCCCCAGGAACAGCCCCATGCCCTGAGTGGTCTTAGCTACATGAGCAATGAACTGTCATCGGCCCCACTCACAGAGTCTCAATAAATGCCTGAGGACAGATAGCCCACAGGCACCCAGAAGAATGTCACCTGGCTGTAAATGTTCCATAGCATCGCAGGGGGTCCCTTCCTCCCCACTCAAGAGCAAATGTCCTGCCTTTAGCACAGTCTGCCCCTGCAATGCCCACAGGTTTGCCCCTATGAGTTTGTTCGCCCAGGCTGCAATGTGAGTTTGGCCTGTCCCCAGGGGCCCTTCCCTGCTGGCATTGACCTCATTCCCTATTAACTGGGACTGGAGCAGGGCACTGGCAAGGCTGTAGAGCCACAGCCAGTCACTGGGCAGCCGGTGTGCCCCTTAGAAGCAAAGGATGTGAGCTCGTGAAGGATGCACCTTCCTGGGTGAGAAGGGCACACTTTATGTCTGTGTCAGCACCAAGATTCGCCCACTTTCCCCAAAGCCAGTCCTGTTCTTCTCTTGGCAAACCACTAGCTGTTGAAGATGCGTGTGCAGGGACAGCAGGTGGACCCTAGGATATATAGCACAGCCCAGGAAGAATACAAGAAACTCTAGTTTTCTCACAGAACTTCTTCCTGCCTTTATCTTGACAACTGAGGTGCTGACCCTACTCACATAGAAATCAGCAGCTCGATTCTCACCAAGTGCAGCAGTGCCAGACCTTCCAAACTGGAGACAAAAACATTTAAAGCACCAGTGTGGTGATGGTAACAATAGAAGGAATGTCAAAGTCGCACACACATATTTTAGGCACAGCAGTTGATTTCTACTTCAAAGTAAACAAGGTGATGTGGTCCCAGCTGAAGCACTCTCTCTAATAGCACCCTTTTGCAGAGAGGAAAGTACTTACAAGATTTTTACCTGAATCCACATGGAAATAAGGTAGTCCCCGGGTAGCCAAAGTGCCTCTTTGGCATTAAAGGTGTCTGCCACAGAAAGGAGCATCTAATGAAACACCCCTTTCAGTGTTCCTGACACAGGCTGTAGGTAAGAGGGAAGATCCTGTTTGAAGCAACCCTCCAAAAAAACATACAAGTTACAACATTTTTTGTTTACAATACAGACACAGATACATACAAACACAAGTATTGTGCTGCACAGATGTGCTTCCCCCCAGATGTCTGTGTGCAACACAACGTGGTTATCATGGTACTTTAGGTGTCTTTTGCCATATACTATATAGCAAAGGTACTTCCTCACACAGGTGGGAATCAGGAGAAAGAAATTTCTGGCTGAGAGAGGGAACTGGTGCAAGAAGTGGTATTTGTTCCCAGGTGTACTTTGCAAAGAAAATCCCAGAGGCTGTGCCACTCACCAGCAAGCAGAAGCATGACCACCAGTGAACAGTGATTGTTAGCCTTCATCTCAACACCCAAGAAGCACCAAACTGGGCAGACACTCAGTATTTCCTCTCTTGCCCCAGTTATCTCTTTCCTCCAAAGACATGGCAGACAACCTCTCTGAGATCTACACAGAGCAATCAAAAATGTTACCACCCTCAGGCAGGTGTGACTGTTCAGTATCTGAAGCTGTTGGTGAAGGGTCACACGAAAGCTCCTCCATCTACTTCAGCACAAAGCCAGCCGATCTGAAATCACCTTCTGTGGACGGGTGGGAACAGACACCTGGTGCATGGCAGCATCTTTGACTCCTCCAGCAGTTTGCAACATGATCCAGCTGTTAGATCTTTAATAACCCATTCCTTTTTTGTGCTAAAATTTGTCATCAGAAACACAGGAACATAGGAAATGCCAAGTGACATCAGATCAGTGTTATGGCTCCTAACACACTCAGCTACTACAAACCGAGTACTAGCACTGTGCAGTACCAGATGTGCTTTGCCCCGGCTGCTCATAATTGCCACCGAGGTCTATGGTCTTCAGAGAATGGCTTAGCCCTGCAGCCTTGAATTCAATCCTCCAGCCAAAATACCTATAATCACCACCCCTAATAATGCTGCCCACTTGCATTGATATCTGATGCTTTTTAGCCTTCCTATGTTCTTGGCCTCAATGACTTCTGGGGGAAAGGAACTCTTCCACTACTTACACAACAACATTGCACTGTACAGTTCATGTCCTTCTAGGTTTAAATCTCCAGGAGACTTGCATGAACCAAAGAAAGTTAAATAAAGCAGGACCTCTACATAGCAAAGGAAATAAAATATTATATAATAACATAGGGTTAGTTTAAATTCATATTTGCCCTCAGTGCTAGGTAATCAACCAACTGTATAAAAACATTTTTCTCGAAATCAAATACATCTTACTATATAAAAATAGCACTGTGAAAGCAAGCCAATTTGTGAAAAAAAAATAATAATAAAATAAAAACACCTTTGGAAATGCATGAAGCGTTGCTTTTGTGCTGCATGATAACAGTGAAATGTATTCATTCCCTAATACTGGTTATCTGTTCTCTGGGTCCTACAGTAAGAACTCCTGTAGACGGCTTACAATGCTTGCCTCTTACATCTTGAACCTCCTGTTGATGAAGAACAGAGTGAAACACTATTAAGGTCTATTTCAGTTGCAAAAGCTTTGATATCAGGCCTAGTCAAACAGCAAATTTGCATCTGGACTAACCCAAAGGCATTTCTTTTGCAGTCCCTCCAACCAGTATGCACCAAACAGTTTGGGAAAAGTTCTCCACAAGGAGCTGCTGGGGCCCAGAAGGGCAAACCCAGCCACGGGAGTTATTTTGGGCAGGTTGTGCTCGTCACAGTTAGTAAGGTGTTCAGAGCTAATATAAGAGGAAGGCTGGCTAGGAAGCTTATTCTGGACTTGAAAGCCAGAGCAGAGAATTATCGGTGGGCAAAGACACTTAGAAAAAAAAAAGGCAGGAAAAGGAGGGATTAATCATCTGTGAGAGGTCCCAGTAACGGAGTGAGTGGCACTGGGAGTGCCTCCTCTCCTTCCCCACCCCACAGCTCTGCTGGAGAACCTGGACTGCATCTCTTGTGCTCCACAGGGGTCTGCAAGGGTGCCAGGTGTCTGTGTGGGTGGAGGAACACAGAGGACAGCCCACGCTCTGCTCTTGTTCAGCTCCCGTGATGGGGAGGATGGAGAGCAGAGGCCTCAGACCAGTGTGAGCACGGTACCCAGGAAGAGTGGTGGGTTAGGGATCACAGCACAGTGCAAGTGTTTTGTGGGCGTGGATGTGGACCAGATTCACTCAGAACAAGGAGCCAGGCTGTGCTGGTGGCCTCCAGCTTTTGTCCGAAGTGACCCCTATTCCTGCTCCAACTGATTGATCTTTTACCATCCAGACGAGGTTACTAAAGCTGAGCTACAAGTGTCAGAGGGTAAACACCAGGTATTCAAAAAACCCTGATGTCTTGATGTCTTGCCTCGCCTACAGGAGCTAGACAAAGATCCCTTTCAATGCCTGCTTGGGCAAGTAAGACTGTGTAAACACAGCCAGCAATGGTTGTGGCTACTCTTGGTGAAGGTAGCCTCAGAAAATTCATCTAGGCATAAAGAGGGTGACTAAACCATAAGAAAGATTTTCCTTTTGAAAATATTCTTTCCAGTATCCCACACCGGTAGCCCTAACTCTTTTGGTGCAGAAAGGCAGGACACACTATCCTGATGGGACAAAACAACCTGGGACACCCAGAGGGTTGGTGTAGGTAACACCAATCTCTGAGATTTGTCTCAAATCTCCTACAAGAGAGGTGTTAACTCACCACTGATGCAACGTTTCATGCTGTCACTGCCCAATGCTGCATTTGTCATTGAAAAACACCAGTGCCAAATTCACAGCTGTTATTTATAGTTTAACTCTGTCACTTTAGTAGTGGAGGAATAAGAACAGCTTAAAAGACAGAGGACATCCCAACTTTTACTATACTTTTGACTTTGGCCTTGCTTCAGGGCTCTTTGGCCTCTTTGGGTATCAGTTCTCCCATCTGTAAAATGGGATGGCCAGGCTTTAGGCAGCATCTCTACAAAGGAGACTGCAAGAATGAGGCAGATCATGCCCAGAGACTGCTGACATTAGAAACCATGGGGATATTGCACAGATCCCTCTGGGAAGTTCAATATGGGTAAAATGCATTATCCCAAATGTTTTTGCCCAGTCCCCTCCTTGCCCTGGTCTCCCTGTGGAGGAAATCAGGCATACAGATTGGACAGGAATCAATGTCCTACTCTACGTATGATTGCAACCTAGTGAAAAACAGCCAAATATTTTGTTGCATTCCTCGTGTCCCTTAGAAAACTGAAATATGCAGTGCCATTAAAGCATGGTCACTTTGAAATGAAATAACTTAGCCAAACTCCCCCTTGGTGTGACAAAACTGACATCAACACAGCCACACTACAGCTTTACACAAGGGTTCAAAAATTCTGTCCCATTCACCCCCACCACCACTGTGGCTGAACTTTTCCCCTGCTCTAAGAGCTTTATCTATATAATACCCCTTTGCAGGGAGGGTAGAGTTGTTATCTTCAACAAACATGGGGAAAAATGGAGGCCTGGACAGGCTAATGTATTTGCCCAGTATCATATAGGATGGTCTGTGGAAGAGCAGGGATGTGAACCTGGGGTATCCCAGCTCAGAAACTAATGCCTCCTACCATTCTTTCTCCCTGGAGACTTTAGTGGTGTTGCACGGGAAGGGCAGAGTGGGCCCCGTTTCTTCTGTTGCTTTTTTTTATGAGTGCGATGACGTGGTCTAAATTAAAAGAAAAATACAAAGAGACTGCCGTAAATTATCCATATACAAAGGCCTTATTCACATTTATTCTATGTCCCCTTCACATCTTGCTGGCAGGGTGAAAATGAAGATAACATCCCCCTCCACATGCCCTCTGCCTCGGAGGAACACAAGGCAAATGGAAGTGCCCTGGTGACAGGCCATTTGCAAGTCCTGGGGCCAGAAGTTTTTCCCCAAAACACTGACACCTCCCCAGATGCCTGCCAGAACTTGTTAGCCAGGAGCCTCTCTATCAACATGGCACCCAATGAGGTACAACGAGATTGGAGGGGGCTGGATTTCTGGCTTCCCACCCACCATTTCCACCAATATCCACATGAGCCGGTTGTTTTCCTATGGGATTTATGGGCAGTCAGTGCCTTAAAATGAGGCTGTGGAAACATTAGCCTACACTGTACCCCACTGTGCAGAGCAGCCACCCAGCACATGCTTGGTGGAAGTACCAGGAGGCTGTTGTTTTGGTGTCTTGCACTCCGGCCCTTATTTAGTAACAAGATTAGAAACGAGGAAGAGCTGCCACACTTGGGTTTACAAGTGCTACAGAGGAAGGCAGCAACAGGGCTTAGCTTTCCTCATAACCAGCCCCTGGAAGTCAGGAGTTTCCTTTCCTTTCTCCCAAAGGGCTTGGAGGAAAAGCTTTTCCTATTTGGCTTTGTTATTTTCTCCAGATCCATCAACTCTCTTGTCTGTGCCAGAAGTAACAACTGAGCTTAATGAACTCCAACATCTTGGGATGAGGGGAAGTTTTGAGCAGTCAACGTGACAATGGACAAGCCAGGATCATTCTCTGATCTCTGCTTATTTTGGGCTCTGTTAACTCCACAAGGGCCTGATTTTGCAAATCCTTGCATGAAGGGAAAAGGGAAAGACAGTCAAGGTGGGACTGTAAATGAGGACTGGAATTGCCTCGAAGTGGTAAAGGATTTGCTAGCTGATTCAAGAAAGGACTGATTTGCCCCTTGTCTATAAAATGGATGAGTGTTGGATGATGATTGGCCACAGCAGTTGCACAATGATTTTTAAAGCCAGTTAAGGAGTTTGGACTCCTGACAGCTTGAATGTATTTTACTGATGTCTCGTAAGTACGTATATTACATGGAGATGTGATGAATATCAAGCAATAATAAAGGCTAAGCAGGATTAATGAGCAAAATAATTCCTTACTAAAAACCATATCTACTTTCATAATCACCTGTATTAGACTACTATGCTCTATGACCTTTTGATTGCCTTTAGCTGTAAATTATAACACAGAATATACTCTCAAGTGGAAGCACTGGTATTGATTAAGATGTCTTGACAGTTTGGATTTTACTTAAGCAATTACAAGAGCCCTTTCTACAAAACGTATTGATTTTATTCCAGAAAAATAAATTCCCATGTACAATTGGGTTTTCATAACATGAAACAATTAGCCATTTTATTGCTAGTGCATATAGGGTAATGTCACATTTCATACAATTTCAGTACAAGTGAAAAAATATAATATATGGCTGATTGAAACTGATAGCTACATTAACATTTATAGATCTATATAGATTTATTTTACAAGCTGTTAGTAGTTTAGAAGGATATCGGTGTTTTAAACTACCAACATTCATATGGCTCCAATTCAAATATATGAATTGCTTGATGCGCTATAAATATATTCCAAATACATTTTGTTGAAGAAGTCAAAGCTGTGCACTAAAATATATCAAAAACATGCCTCGTGAAAATGCTACAGACAGAGCCCTGACTGTCTATGGAGCATGAAAATGCCACT